>NC_045975.1:40849552-41149552 GCF_010909765.2 Amblyraja radiata
CTACAAAAACAAGCATCGTACAGTTCTAATACAGACATACAACAAAGATAAGTAGAATTAACATGTAATAGCCAAACCCCTCATGTAATCTCACGGTATATTAGTGTGCATCAAATTTAGTGATGAACTACAAATTAGCCATAACCGTTCAGCAATAGTATTGAGCAGATGACAAACTGCGGGATAGTGTGTTCCAGTTGACCACACCAAGCAGTTCCAACCATTAGTAAAATGCCACATCATCTTTCCCAGTGAAGCCCAGAAGGCAGAGACACGAGGGCAGAGCAGAGACGCGAGGAAATGCAAATGCCGGAAGCTTGAACATAACAAAGTGCTGGAGGAACCCAGCGGGTCAGGCAGCATCTCTGGAGAAAAAAAGATGGGTGACATTCGGGTCAGGAACCTTCTTCAGACTCAATGCTATTCAAGTCCCAACCCGAAACGTCACCCATCCTTTTTTCCCCCCCAGAGATAGTGCCTGACCTGCTGAGTTACTCCAGCACTTTGTGCTTATCCTCAATATAAACCGGCATCTGCAGTTCCTTGTTTCTACAAGTGTCTAGGATGTACTTTTTAAGCATGAAATTACTCCAGCACCTTATGTGATGCCAGGGCAAAAACTGACAAACATATCCACCCTTCTTTATCCATTTTCTATAAATAGAATTAACAAGGCGATGTATTAATTTTTTTTACTTAACAAACAAAGCCAAATCAAACCTCGGAATGCAATAAAACCAAGAATGAAAGAAAATACTGCCTGATGGTTTATAAATTGTGTTACCAATCCACCTGGCATTGATCCATTATTTAACAGCATAATTGACTAAATATTGCTGGCAAACTAATGGCAATTTTGTGCCGTCCAACATCTAAAGAAGATGCTCCATTGCATCCCAAAATTTACCAATGATGTTTATCAATTCATTTTTCCCAATAATATGCTGCACCATGTCATACAACGTGAAAAAAAACCAAATGTAAAATTGTCCATTTGAAGTGAGTCATTCCGACAAATCTTCAACATGCATTTGCTTGCAATGTGTGTGTGTATTAAAGTACTCTCTTTTGATTTAACATTGCTTCCATCTGCATTGTTACCAGCTTTATGATGAGGAAAATATTTTTAACCCAAAGTTATGAATCTGTGAAATTCTCTGCCACAGAAGGTAGTGGAGGCCAATTCACTGGATGCATTTCAGAGAGTTAGATTTCGCTCTTTGGGCCAACGGAATCAAGGGATATGGGGAGAAAGGAGGAACGGGGTACTGATTTTGGATGATCAGCAGTGATCATATTGAATAGCGGTGCAAGCTCAAAGGGTCGAATGGTCTACTCCTGCATCTATTTTCTATGTTTCAATGTTTCAGACAAGGGAACATGTAATGACAAACCACCATTTCATCAATTTTAATGTGAGGTTTTCCCAGCAGAGACGAGGAACCGCAGATGCTGGTTAATACCCAAAAGGACAAAGTGCTGGAATAACTCGGCAGACTAGGCAGCATCTCTGGAGAACATGGATAGGTGACATTTCCAGCCTGGACCCTTCTTCAGACAAGAAGGTTTCCCTTGTTTTACTGAACACTACTCCTGGGACTCAAACTTTGCTCTTAAGTTGTACAATCGCTGGCAGGCAGCATCAAAACAAAGAAATGTAACAGATATTCTTGTTCAGCGTAAAACTATTCCTTTCTGTAATCATACCGTCTCAATATCATCTGAACATTAAGACCAGGTTTCTTTCAAATTTGCAAATTCTAAATCTTTGTTGAGCTTCTGCAGAGTACAAAAGTGTTCAACAAAATGAATAAAATGTTTCATATTAAAAAGACCGACTGAGAATTACAGGACGACAAGATATACCAACTCATGATAATTGTATTACAGAGCAGATAACAATAAAACTTGTCTGAAGAAGGGTCTCAACCCAAAACGTCGCCTATTCCTCCTCTCCACAGATGCTGCATCACCCGGTGAGTTCCTAAAGCATTTTTTTGTCTACTATCTATTCTGTATATAGTTTTATGTTGCCATTATTGTTACTATTATAGCATTACAATATGTGCAAACTCACAATAATATTATTAGAGAATAATTAACAACAACTGTTTTCTATTCTGTACAACTTTATTGTTGCCTTTATTGGCACTACAAAATGTACAAACTCACCACAGAGGCACTACAGATTAACAACAAAAAGAACAGTTTTCCATTCTGTACAACTTCAATGCCTTTATTGCCACTGCATGACAACACTACAAAATGTACTAACTCATAATAACAACGTTACAGATTAACAAAGCTGTTCTCTATTCTGCACGACTTTAATGCTGCCTTTATTGTCACCGTATTATAGCACTACAAAATGTACTGACTTCCAACATCATTCTGGTAAACCTCTTCTAGTACATTACAGAATCATTAACAACAAAGTTGTGATTTATTCTGTCTGTGTAATTTTATAGTTTATCAATTTTTAATACGGTTACATAGTGCAGATCAGTTAATCCCATTTTTAGAAAGGAGCTGGGAAACATCATTGTATGAGTGTTTTGCAACATAGCCTGTGAAAGAAACAGAGCTATTAACATGCTTCTATGTTCCAGGATCTGATCAAAAGACTTGGCACAGAATGTAACGACAGAGTGCGTCTCCTGATACCTGCAGCGGGTTTCATGGCCAAGTTTAAAACATGGCAGCTAATCCAAAGAATGTTTGCAGCATAAACAACTGTCATACAATGAAAAACAGTGCAAGCTTTATTTCTTACCCTGATGTCTGGGTGCATTTTGCTTGCAGACGGGGTTTCTAGTTGCAACGTCGCTGTGGGGTGTGCTGGAGTGTGTTAGACAACAAGAGTGCGCTCACACATAAAGTGCTTGCACACTGAGCCTGTCAAAGCACCAAATCCCAGCACATCCATACAACCCACTGCTGCCTGGCGCACCGTGCAACCTAACCCACCTCACCCGCCATTGGCCGGCCGCTGCTCAATGTCCCGCCCCCTCCCCCCGGGCCGGCATCCCCATAGGTCCGCCCGCCTGTCGGTCATATGTCCGGCAGCATGTTTGGTTGAGCGGGCCCAGGTACGTGGCGCTCTGAGGAACAAGGGGATGTGACGTCCACTGGGTAAGGCTCTGAGCTTTTAAACATCAATTAAGGATGATTGTTTCACGCGGGCGACAATGTCAACAATGTCTTTGCAGCGATCTTGAACACATAACAAGGGCCATGTCCACAGAACATACACTGCACAGCACAGCCACAGGCCCTTCGGCCCACAATGTCTGTGCTGTACATGATGTCAAGAGTGTTTTATTGTCCCAAAACGGAGCAATGGCATTCTCACTTGCAGCAGCACAATATATGTAAACATAGTACACTGTAGACATCATAGTACACAACTAAAGGAAGTTAAATAGATAAAACAAACTGTCTCGGTGCACTATTGCTGTACACTTGTACTGAACCGTATACAAAATGAATTTCACTGTACCTTGGTATATGTGATAATAAAGTAATAATAATAATAATGGATGGGATTTATATAGCGCCTTTCTAATACTCAAGGCGCTTTACATCGCATTATTCATTCACTCCTCAGTCACACTCGGTGGTGGTAAGCTACTTCTGTAGCCACAGCTGCCCTGGGGCAGACTGACGGAAGCGTGGCTGCCAATCTGCGCCTACGGCCCCTCCGACCACCACCAATCACTCACACACATTCACACACAGGCAAAGGTGGGTGAAGTGTCTTGCCCAAGGACACAACGACAGTATGCACTCCAAGCGGGATTCGAACCAGCTACCTTCCGGTTGCCAGCCGAACACGTAGCCCATTGTACCATTGAAACAAACAATATAGTGCAAAAACAATGCCCCCAAAGTCCAGACTGCAATCAAGGTAGTTTCGAGTTTATTCAGAGTTTTTAGTGTTCAATAATTTGAAGGTTGGGAAGAAGCTGCTCCTGAACCTGGATGTTACAGTTTTCAGCCTGACCAACTCTTATCTGCCTGCACATAATCCATATCCTTACAAGGTAGACAAAAGTGCTGGAGAAACTCAGCAGGTACAGCAGCATCTATGGAGCGAAGGAAATAGGCAAAGTTTCGGGCCGAAACCCTTCTTCAGACTGAAGTCTACTTTTGTCTACCTTAGATTTTCCAGCATCTGCAGTTCCTTCTTAAACATCCATATCCTTACATTCCCCGCTTATCCATAATGCCCCTGTCCCACTAAGGCTATTTTTTAGGCGACAACAGGCAACTAGACTGTCGCCACATGGTTGCTGGGGTGTCGCCTGTATGGTCGTGAGCAGTCTCCTCAGTCACCGAAAAATTTGTAGCGTTTTTCTGGTCCCCGCTGAATTTTGAAATGTTCGAAACTTTTCGGCGACAGTTGGCTTGACGCCAATGAGCGTAGCCTGATGTAGGTGCTGTCGTAGTTGTCACCAGGATGACGTAGGTTGTCGCCGGTGCTGACTTTAGTGAATTCCATTGGCGACTACCTACGACAAGTACCGGCGACTGAATTGTCTTACCATGTCGTAGCTTGTTGCGGGTGGACGTAGGTTGTCGTAGGTGTGGTCATAGGTGGACGTCCTAAAGGGTCGCCGGTTGTCAGTTGCTTGCCGTAGCTTGCCGTAGCTTGACGTCGACTAGGTGGGAGGTTGTCGTAGACATTGTCGTAGGGGGGTCTAGTCGGCGTTTTTTTGGCAACATGCCGTGGTTTAACTTACGGAGGTACCGACCCCGATAACGGTCGTTGTGACAATGGACACCAAGCATAACGACCGTCCAGGATCTTTGCGAGGCGGAATACCAGACAAGTTTTTCTCCTGGTATTGATAAAGATATTTCCCTAGATCATTATCAAATCGTATATGTGTGAGGGACCATATGAAGTTTATTTATCAATTAAAATTTATGGCAAAATAGAGTTTTTAAATGTCACATTTTTGGTGTACAAAATGGTGATAAAACAATGAAAATTTGTCTGTTATGAAAAAAAGTTTTTGACTTTTGGTCTTGAAGTTATCTAATTTATATCTGCTATTTGTAAGGTTTCACATGATGGGTAGATTTTTGTGAAGAACCTGAATAATAATCTCATTCCTCAAAATCTCTCCAGTATTGTAAAAAGACTAATCTAATACCCCCTAATCCAGGCACAATTCTCATAAACATCTAGTTGCAAACAAATGAGAATGCTACTGTACAAGAAAGATACGCATTGGAGGGATTCTGCATTAGGAATTGTAGCACCAATATTGATTGGCAAAATTAACAACAGAAGGTTTGAAATTAATAATAGAAACAAGGAACTGCAGATGCCTGTTTACAAAAATAGACACAAAGTACTGTAGTAACTGAGCAGGTCAGGCAGCATTTCTGGATAGGTGACGTTTCGGTCAGGACTTTCTTCAGACTGATAGTATAGGTTTAAGATTAATTAATCGAGCAAGGAGTGCAAAAAGCAGTTGTCACACTTGGTTTAACCAGTTTAATACTCATTAGAGCTGAACAAGCCTTCCAACACATTTAATCTGCTCCACTGCATAATCTCCTCAAGGTATATCTACTTTGAATAAGTTCTCCTCTCTCCAACGAGAGTTCTGCAACATCCGCTCGCTGCTCCCTCTATGATTCCTCCTGCTCTTCGACTCTATGACCACGTTTTAATCCAGTCTCGCTCATTCATATGTTCTTTCTGTCTCTACATCACTATCTATATCTCTCATTTCCCTCTCCCCTGACTAGTCTGAAGAAGGGTCTCGGCACGAAACGTCACCCATCCCTTCTCTCCAGAGATGCTGCCTGACCCGCTAAATCACTCCAGCATTTTGTGTTTACCTTCAAGCTAAGATGATGTCTGATGTGGTGGAAAACACAAAGGGTTAAGACGGAGTAAGAATAAAAATGTTTTCATACCTTTAGGGCATAGATTTCAGGTGATTGGTGCAAGAACGTGACACAACATGAGAATATGCTGTTTTTTAAATTGAGGGATTAGGATTTGGAATGTACCGCCTCAACAACAGTGAAGACAGACTTAATAGGACACAAAGTGTTGGAGTAACTCAGCTGGTCAAGCAGCAGCACTGGAGAAATTGGAGATGCTACCTGACCCGCTAAGTTCCTCCAGTACTTTGTGTCCTTTTGGGTGCTAAACAGCATCTGCAGTTCTCTATTTTTAATTCTAGACTTAATAGCTTGTTGGATAAAGACTTGTTGGAAGAAGTATTGCAGGATTGTGGGGAAAGGGCAAATGAAAAATACGATCTACTTTATTCTTAATAAAGAGGCAATGGTGGCTCATTGCACTCGATGACCCTCTGTGGTGTACTAATGAATGTTCCAATGATCAGCAGGAGTGATCATCATCAAACTAAATCATACTTAGCTCCCGCTGTGGTACACGTACATCCCTCAAAGTTCAACTTTAGCTGAATCAGGATTAACAAACTCATCAGGAAGGCTGGCTCCGTCCGAGGGGTGGAATTGGATTCATGGGAGGCGGTCTTGGAGGGGAGGATGCCCATCAACTACGGAGCATCTTGGACAATACAGCTTACCCCCTCTGAAAGAGCTAATAGTCAAATCTAATAGTCAAATCTAAAATGTAGTTGTTCTTCTACAAAAGCATGGATTAATAGAATAAAAGAATGGCTCGGTGCCAAGTCCGAATGACATTGTAAATTTTATGGAACACAATATGGAGGACAGGTTGTCTTTTCAATAAAAACATTAAGATGGCAGCCTGCAGTAATAACATGTGCTTCTTTTCAAGGCCATAAAGAAGCCAAGATTGAAAAAAAAATAGCTGACGCTCCAGAGAAAAGTAATAACTTGTTATTGAATGAGCTTGATTTTGACCCAGATATTGTGAAAGGCTACAGAATCTTTCAATCATGCCATATTCAGACTTGGTAGGAATGTTTTACTGATAAGAAAAATGTATAATTGTACTAACTCGCCTTTGTTCTGAGAGTGGGAGCCCGAGAAGCACTGAGCAGCGTTTGTGCTCATTGTAGATCGCCAATCCCGTCTGACGAATCAATTAAAGATTGTCATGGTTTTACCTTTAACAGTTTTTGTTGCTATCTGCTTTTAAGAAACAACTTTGTCATCTCCATGACACACTGGTTAACCTGAGGAGCATCTTCACCAACAGACTGGTTCCACCAACATGCAGCACAGAACGAAACAGGAGATCGTTTTTCACTGTAGTTATCAAACTGCATAACTCCTCCCCCTTCTGTTGTGGGGTAGATTGACTCCCCTCTCCCCCTCTCCCCAATCTTTGCATACCCCCAACCCTTTCCTCTCATCACTTTAATTTCATGGTTCATGTATCTTATTGTGATTTATGATTGTTGGCAGACCAATTTCCCTCCGAGGATAAATAAAGTTCTATCATATCGTATCGTATCAAGATGAGCCATAATCATGGTACTCCTCAGGTTGACCAGTGTGTCATGGAGAGGGTGAGCTGTACTGTCCACTGCTACACGGGTGGGTTTAAACTGAATAATGGGGGGCGAGGAGACAAACTGGAGATATAACGATGGAGTTAAAGGGAAAGAGAGCACAGGAAAAGTTAAGAAAGGCACTAGAATGAACAGGAATTTAAACAGTCGGCTGCAGTGCTATGTGCTTTAAACATAGCGTTATGGCCACAGCCCTATGGGTCACAGACTGTTCGTGAAAATTCTCGTATAACAATGATTCTTTGGAATTCTCTTTCTAAGTGGAAGTTGAGCCTTTGATTATTTTTCAGGCAGTGGTAGAATTCTGGATAAGCCTAGTGATGAAAGGTTACCAGTGGGCGGTGGGATTGCAGTTACATTGGGATTGGCCTTGATTTTACAGAACGGTGGGTGGGCTCAAGGAGCCGAGAGGGAGGGAGGGAGGGGTGGAGAGAGGGAGAGGAGGGAGAGGGGAAGGAGGGAGGGAGGGACAGAGGGAGAAGGAGGGAGAGAGAGAGGGAGGGAGGGATGAAGAGAGGGAGAGAGTGAGGGAAGGAAAGGGGGACGGAGGGAGGGAGGGAGAGAGGGAGAGAGGGAGAGAGGGAGGGATGGAGGGAGAGAGGGAGAATGGGAGGAAGAGAGAGACCAGGACACATGAGACTAGGTTTAAAAAACGAAGACAACGAGAGCTGTTGGAGGCAACGAAAGCTGCCTTGCATAACACTGTACAATTGAGAAACAGAAGCAGGCATAGTTGCAAACAGAATACGGTGTAGTTACATAGATCTGTTTTGCCTTGTTCTTCTTTGTGTTGTTAACGTGTGCCCGCGAAAAAAAACCCAAACACAAATAGCACGAGGAGGCATTTTTCAAAATTTCAGGAAATACCATCAAATTCCAGGAAATTTGAGATTCTATTTAAGGAAATATTTTTTTGTGGTGTGGAAGCACTGGCCTGGATGTAGGGTGCAAGTTTAATCAAGAGTTAAAATTGGCTTGTCGCAAAGGAGTGTTATGGGAGATTTCAACATGCAGGTAGACTGAGAAAATCAGGTTGGTACTGGACCCCAAGAAAGGGAGTTTGTGGAGGGCCTCCGAGATGGATTCTTAGAGCAGCTTGTACTGGAGCCTACCAGGGAGAAGGCAATTCTGGATTTAGTGTTGTGTAATGAACTGGATTTGAAAAGGGAACTCGAGGTAAAGGAGCCATTAGGTGGAAGTGACCATAAATATGATAAGTTTTAATCTACAATTTGAGAGGGAGAAAGGAAAATCGGAAGTGTTAGTATTACAGTTGGGCAAAGGGGACTATGGAGCCATGAAGGAGGAGCTGGCCAAAGTTGACTGGAAAGATACCCTAGCAGGGATGACAGTGGAACAAAAATGGCAGGTATTTCTGGGACTAGGGGTGCCGCATTGACACTAGGGGCGCCGCATTGAAGGCAGCCTCTGCCTGCAGTCTGTCCGTTTTTTTCTATCTTTTTTTAATTTTAGTTTGTCTTAAAAGTGTGTGTTTGGAGTTTCTTTACTTTTTCTATGTGGGGAAGGCGGTAGGGTAAGGGGGAAACCGCTTCCCAGTCGCTTCCTGGCGAGGACGCGAATATTCTCCTTGCTCCCCCCTCCTCGCAGCCTACCAACTGGGTCGGAGCAGCTTTTCCTGCCGGGGACCCGGACCAGAGCTTCAGCAGCGGAGTCACAGCGCTGGATTCACCGCGGAGCGATGCCTACCTGGATCGCCGTTTGAAGCTCTGGAGTGCTGGGCCCCCTGCTCCAACATCGTGGAGCTGAGGTTTGAAGAGCTCCCAACGCGGGCGGCGCTGACCTCAACATCGCGGTTTCCCTGGGACCCTTTGCCGAGGGCCGCCAGCGTGAATCACCGCCCAGCGCGGCCTGTGGACTCCGGGAGCCGCGGACTCTGGTTGGAAGCGGCCGATTCGGAGGTTCAAGCCGCGGAGGTTGTTCTCCCGTTTCGACGTCGGAGTTCCATCCCGGCGAGCGGGCCTGAATATCGGGCCACCCATAGCGGCGACTGCGGAGGGCTCGGGAGGCCCCGACCACGGGTGAGCATTAAGAACATTAAGAACATTAAGACTTTGGTGCCTTCCCTCACAGTGGGAAACTTTTGATTCTGTTGTGTGGGGATGTTTTATGTTGGACTCTATCGTGTGTTGTGTACTTTATTTTAATTGTCTGGCTGTATGGTGAACACACATTTCACTGTGCTAACCGGCACATGTGACAAATAAACGCATCTTGTATCTTGAATAATACAGAAGGTGCAGGATCAGTTCATTCCAAAGAGGAAAAAAGATTGTGAGGGGAGTAAGGGGCGACTGTGGCTGACAAGGGAAGTCAAGGACAGTATAAAAATAAAAGAGAACATGTATAAAATAGCAAAGATGAGCGGGAAGCAGGATTGGGTAACTTGTAAAGAACAACAGAATATAACTAAAAAGGCAATACGGGGAGAAAAGATGAGGTACGAAGGTAAGCTAGCCAAGAATATAATGGAGGATTGTAAAAGATTCTTTGTGAAGAGAAAAAAATTCGTTAAGATCAAAGTTGGACCCTTGAAGGCAGAAACAGGTGAGTTTATTATGGGGAACAAGGAAATGGCAGACAAGTTGAACAGGTACTTTGGATCTGTCTTCACTAAGGAAGACACAAACAATCTCCCAGATGTACTTGTGGCCGGAGGACCTCGGGTGATGGAGGAACTGAAGGAAATTCACTTTAGGCAGGAAATGGTGTTGGGTAGACTGATGGGACTGAAGGCTGAGAAATCTCCAGGACCTGATGGTCTGCATCCCAGGGTACTTACGAAAGTGGCTGTAGAAATCGTGGACGCATTGGTGATCATTTTCCAACGTTCTATAGATTCAGGATCAGTTCCTGTGGATTGGATGGTAGTTAATGTTATCCTACTTTTTAAGAAAGGCGAGAGAGAGAAAACAGGGAATTTTACTTCGGAGTCACGTGAGTGACTACGTGAAGAGCCCGCTCAGCACGCATGCGCGACATTGCGTTCATGCAGGCAACAGCGACGCAGCGGGAGTCAGGCGCTCCCGCTACAGTTTAAAAAAGACGGACCGTCAGGTAAGTGAGGTCGGATTTTCTTGGCAAAAGGAGAGTTTTTGCTTTGTTCCAACAGCTAAGAAAAATGAACAGAACAAGGCTCTCCAAGAAGCCTGTCTCCCGTTCGACTCCAACGGAGGAGCGTTCCATCAGTGGGGGGCAGGAGGCGGTAGGACCGCTAACCCAGCGCTCCGCCATCCCCGACACCGAGCCGAGCCCAGTCTCGCTAGCGCCTGAGCAGCGGACTGGATGTAAAGCCACTAAGAAGACCATCCGGCCGGTGGTTTCCGATTCGTCGGACGGGGACGTCTCACCGCCCGCTCGGGGCAGAGACAGCCGCCTGAGCCGCCTGGAGCAGCTCGTGGAGCGTATGCTCCAGCGAGACGTGCTTCGTGAGGAGCAGTTTCTCAGAGGGAGTTCAGGCACTCCCTCCACAGTGCCTCGTGCACTGGCCATCGCTTCCCCCTCATCCGAGGACAGCTGTGGCGACCAGGGCTGGGCTGGTCAAGAAGAGGGGTTAATGGCTGAAGAAGTCGGGAGTATGCCAGGGGTACAGGCACAGGAAGAGCTGCTGGTTGTGGTGGACCGCTATGTGGCAACCCCACGTGAAGGACGGCCATTAGAGCCAAAACTAGTGGCCAGCATTAACCACCTATCCAACAGGCCCCTACAGGAGCAGGTGGTTAATGAGGTCTTAGAATAATATACGGCTCCTGAAAATTGTGAATCGCTCAAAGTGCCGGCTGTCAACAGCCAAATCTGGGGGCACGTTGGGTCAAATATTCGAAATCAGGAACTAAAACTTCAGCGGATCCTCAGGCTCCTGACGTCAGCCATCACCTCATTTGCTCGTTCTGTGGATGGTACAGAAATGACCACAAACCAGCAGGACACCCTCGCACTGTTGTGCAATACTCAATTTGAGATAAATAACCTCCGCAACCCTCAACCCGAAATTTGCGGGGTTGTGCAAAACTCCAACCATTGAGTCAGATACACTGCTCTTTGGCAAAGACCTCACCAAAAAAGTCAAAGACATGGAGGAGGCTTCCAAAACTTTCGGCCTCATGAGGGCAGGCCCCGGGACGAGCAAAACCAAAACCACAAAACCCAAGCGGCAGTACCCCATCGCGTCCACCAGTTGACGTCTACCCTATGGGACTGATGAAAGCTCGGGGTCCGCATATCACCACCGGAAGCCTTTTTTAGGCCAAGGCCCAGAGCGGACCCCATGGAAAATGCGCCAACCCCAAACCTCACCAACACGTCAGACAACGCACAAGACTCGTCATCCTGCGAAGAAGCAGAAGAAACACCCATAACCATGGAGGTAGGTGGGTCTGGTTCCTACCAGCATATAGAAAGTAGGGGCGCTATACTAACGGGGGGAGATTACACCTATTTAAGGAAGCATGGGAGTCTATCACGAGTGACAAGTATATACTCAATAGCATTCGTGGATACAAAATACAGTTTGCACTAGAAAAATTGCCACCAGTTCAGCATTCACCCCAGAGGGTTTTTTCCCTCTCAGTTAAAGAAAAACGAGAGGGACAAGCTGAACTGGTGAGACTAATCACTAAGGGTATCATTGAAAAAACAAAACATGAACCCTTGGAATTTGTGTCTAATATATTTACTAAAACTAAAAAAGATGGTGGATGTCGCATCATCATTGACTTAACTTCACTAAATATGTTTGTTAAGTATGTACATTTCAAAATGGAAACGTTTGTCACTGCCAAACAACTGATTTCCAAAGGATACTTCATGGCAAGCATTGACCTCAAAGATGCTTATTATTCAGTACCCATTCATAAGGATCATCGCAGATACCTGAAATTTACCTGTATGGGGTAATTATGGCAGTTTAAAGCGTTACCAAACGGGTTAACATCAGCCCCAAGATTATTCACCAAGATACTAAAACCAGCCTTGGCAATATTAAGGAGACAAAAACATATTGTCATGGCATATCTTGATGATATCTTAATAGTAGGCAAAACCATGGAATTGGCTATATCAGCTGTGTCAGCTACCAAACAATTGTTTGAAACCTTGGGATGTGTCTTACATCCAGATAAATCAAAGTTGAAGCCATCCACAACCATGGACTACTTGGGTTTCACTATTAACTCAGTCCACATGTCTGTAACTTTGCCAAAAGACAAAACAACTGAATTGGCACAATCATGTAACAATTTAATGGTCAACGAGCGGCCAACTATTCGACAAGTGGCAAGAGTAATTGGGAAAATGGTAGCAGCATTTCCGGCTACACAATTTGGACCTTTGCACTATCAAAACTTACAAAGAGCAAAGGTACTGGCACTAAGACGACATGCAGGTCATTATGATCGTATCATGAAATTACCCACTGAAGCAATATCAGAGCTACAGTGGTGGGCAGAAAACGTTTGGCATTGTTCCAGCCCTATCATCATCGTTAACCATACTTTAGTTATCCAAACAGATGCCAGTGCTCAAGGCTGGGGAGCAACTAACTCCATATCCAGCGCAGGTGGTAGATGGACTAACCCAGAGTCATCGTTACTACTTACACTGGCATTAACTATCTAGAGATGTTGGGCGCCTTTTACGGTTTAAAAGCATATGCATTCGCGCTGGATTGGGGAAATTTCTTCTTCTATGCATTTCCTCCCTTCTGCCTCATCAGCCGGGTACTACGCAAAATACAAATAGACTCTGCTTCAGGTATTTTGATAGTACCCGACTGGCCTACACAGCCATGGTTCCCATTACTCCACGACATGGTTGTTGAAACCCCGATGATATTTCCCAGTAACCCAGAATTATTAACTCACCCAGTATCTGGCATAAGCCACCCATGCCATGATAAAATCAAACTCCTGGGTTGCAGATTTTGAAAAGACCATTACTGGGTCTGGGATTGTCAGAAAAAACCGTCAACACCATGTCAGCATCCCACCGAACATCCACAAGAAAACAGTACTTGTCCAGCATCAAAAAGTGGGAGAAGTACTGCTTGGATACAGGGACCACCTACTCAACCGCAACAGTTACCAACGTACTGGAGTTCCTGGCAGCCCTTCACCACGAGGAAGGACTCAGCTACAGTGCCATCAACACAGCTAAAAGTACTCTGTCTGCCTATTTAACTCAGGCACCAGGACATCAGGCCATGGGGTCCCACCCGCTGGTGGTTAAACTAATGAAGGGAATTTACAACTCTAACCCCCCCAGACCAAGGTACGCCCATATATGGGATGTCAGTGTGGTCCTGACATACCTCAGGGGATGGCCACCAGCCAGGTCCCTCACCCTGGAACAATCTACGCTCAAGACTATCATGCTGATGGCACTTGTATCTGCACAGAGGGTTCCAGTCACTACACCTTTTGCGACCGGGCAGCATGATCATAGCTCCAGACCAGGTCTTTCGTTATCCAGGGACTGATCAAACAGAGCACACCAGGAACACCCAACCCAGTCGTGGAATTCCGGGCTTACCCGCCAGAACCACAGTTATGTGCCATGACCCACCTACTGTCCTACATAGACACAACCAAAATAATTCGAGGGAGTGAGAAAGCCTTATGGGTCAGTCACAAAAAACCTTATGGTCGGGTGACGAGCCAAACCATTTCGAGATGCCTCAAGTAGGTGCTAAAAGCTGCTGGTATAAACACTAACATGTACAAATCTCACTCCACCAGGGCAGCATCCACGTCGACGGCCAAAAGAATGGACGTGCCTATAGACCATATCCTGGCTACAGCAGGATGGTCGGGGGAAAGAATGTTCCGAACTTTCTATAATAAGCCATTGGCAAAACCTGCTTTATTTGCAGAGAAAATTTTACAGTCTGCAAATATTTAATTTAAGCCCAGGGGAGCAATTTCATTTCTTTGTTGTTATTGTTAATAAATACCGTTGTTATTTTTACAAACAGATTCATTGGTTGATTACGATAACACACTTCCTCCCTCAAGGACTTCGGCAGTGAGTGAAGTAAGAACTGTTACACGGTTTGAAATCACAGAGCTTTAAAATCTTCACGTAGTCACTCACGTGACTCCGAAGTAAAATAGTAAGATTAAACGAGAACTTACCAGTTTGAAGTTTGATCTGTATTTTATGAGGAGTTACGATGAGGGATTACGTGCCCTCCGCTCCCACCCTCAATAATATGGGTCAAACTGATAACTGAGGTCTCCTTTTCTTTACTATGTTTATTTCAATAACTGTGTCTATCTGTGATTCCACACCGCTGCTTTGAAGTATGTCGCGCATGCGTGCTGAGCGGGCTCTTCACGTAATCCCTCATCGTAACTCCTCATAAAATACAGATCAAACTTCAAACTGGTAAGTTCTCGTTTAATCTTACTATTATAGATCATTTAGCCTGACATCGGTGGTGGGGAAGTTGCTAGAGTTGATTATAAAAGATGAAATAGCGGCACATTTGGATAGCAGTAACAGGATCGGTCCGAGTCAGCGTGGATTTACGAAGGGGAAATCATGCTTGACTAATCTTTTGGAATATTTTGAGGATCTAACTCGGAAAATGGACAGGGAGAGCCAGTGGATGTAGTGTACCTGGACTTTCAAAAAGCTTTTGATAAGGTTCCACATAGGTCCCACATTAGTGGGCAAATTTTTTTTTTCTGTTTTCAGCCGGGCATCCTAGGCAGCTTTTTAGGTTGCCAAATGACAGTTTAGGTGGTTATTTAAGACGGCTGCATGATGCGTGCGATAATGTGCTCGGACGAAGTGCATAGTTACCATTCAGAATTATGCTCAATGAAACATTCACATATTATTTCTGCTTCAAATAAAGTCACAAACTAAACTTATTCGCCAATCAAGACATGATATATATCACAATGACATGCAGCAAAATTATAATACAATATATACAGTATCTCAACTCTTTTTACACGTTGCAATGAATGCAATTTTTATTATTTCTTTCCACTTCAAAACAAAAATGTAGTTGGATTATTCAGTGTATGATCAACCTCAGTGAGACCAAGCGCAGGCTTGGCAATCGCTTCGCACAACACCTCCACTCAGTTCGCAATAACCAACCTGATCTCCCAGTGGCTCAGCACTTCATCTCCCCTTCCCATTCCGAATCTGACCTTTCTGTCCTGGGCCTCCTCCATGGCCAGAGTGAGGCCCACCGCAAATTGGAGGAACAACACCTCATAAGAGAGAGAGGAAGAGAGGAAGAGAGCCAGCTGACTGTCCTTGTGTAATACCGTAATACCATGTGAAGGGTAGCATGCACATATGTGTGGTAAAGGTTATAAATGACATGAATTAATAAGGGTTAATCTACATCCTTCCTCTTAAAGAAGAAAAGCATATATATATTGGCTAATAGGCCATATTGTAAAACACCAGTATAAAGTGCGGCATTTATTACTTTACTGCGTATGAGACCACATAAACTAAACGGGTCATGCACAGTTCAGGTGTAACCGGTAAATTTTCCAATCAGCGGGTTTGGTTTGCAGACACGACCTGCACGTGTACGGTAATAACCCCCACCAGACATCTCATCCTTCACTGGGGAAGCAAGTCCCTTATCGGGTGAACGCGGAGGAGAAGACACCGGTGGAGATGCTGGCACTGGGGAAGGCAGGGATGGCACTGGCACCGGCAGAGGAATCGCTGGAGCAGCATTCGCAGAGCGTGAGGGAAGACCGGCGGGCTGGTCCAGGTAAGGACGTGGAGGTGCCGGTTCATTAGCGGGGAGGAGATGCTGGCGGGTTCACCGATAGATGCCGTCGTCAATACTGACCAGAGTGTGACTCTGCGGTTGACCCCAGAATGACTCCGAGGCAGTCGTAACCTCGGAATAATTGCAAACGGACAACCTGTCTACTTTTGAGCAGTTGAAACGGCGAGCTGGTTTTATCGTAGTATTTTCTTTGTATGTTGCGGCGGCGTTGGAGCTGGGATTTGATAACAGACGGCGCACGAACTTGTGGTTCTAGTAGTTGCTTGGCCATAGGCAGAGTGGAGTGGGTTCGCCGTGACATGAGCCGTTCGGCTGCAGATCCCAGAAGAGGGTTGCGGACGATGTTCCATAGGTTGAGTAAGTCGAGATAAACATCAGAGCCGGCCCTGTTCCATTAGTTCTTTTGCACTTTTTTACCGCGCACTCAGCCAGGCTATTAGACTGCGGGTACTCTGGGCTACTGGTAATGTGGTGAAAGTCCCAATTCTTTGCGAAATTTCTGAAATGCTGACTGGAGAACTGAGGTCCATAGTCTGAGAGTAGCTTTAGGGGGGCTCCATGGACAGAGAAGTGACGAGTTGGTTTCTGAATGACCATGGCTGAGGTTGGGCTACTGAGCAGGTCGATTTCAAACCATCCTGAGTAGGAATCAACTAAAACCAGGTATTGTTTGCCGTGCCACCCGAAGACATCGGCTGCTACTGTGGACCAGGGTAAGTCCGGTGTGGTGTGGCAAGGTGCCCGTGACAGGGTGTCAGCTACATGCATGTCTTTACCATGTTTGTAGGTTAGTCTGATGTCATATCTCTGTAGTTCCATCATCATGCATTGTAAGCGTGCTGGCGCCGTGTGGATCAGCCGACTGAGGATACTGACCAGGGTCTGGTGATCTGTTTCGACCGTGATCGGGTTGCCAAAGATAAAGTCCTTGAATTTCTTGCAGGCAAAGGTTACTGCGAGTAGCTCCTTTTCGATTTGAGCGTAGCGCTGTTCATTGTCGGTCATGGTACGGCAGGCATAGGCAACTGGTCTGGAACCCTTTCCGTCGTCTTGTAGGCAAGCAGAGCCCAGTCCATACTGGGAGGCGTCGCAGATGAGGGTGACGAGTAACTTGGCATCAAAGTATGCGAGGGTTGGAGCACAAGACATTAGTTGTTTGAGGGTTTCAAATGCCCTCTGCTGGTGCTCATGCCAGGACCAGTGTGTATCCTTGTGGGTCAGTTGTCGCAGCGGGGCTGGCAGCTCACTGAAGTTTGAGATGAATTTTCCCAGGTAGTCTACCATGCCTAAAAATCGTTGTTAAGCTATCATGTCTGTAGGTCCTGGTGTAGTGGCCATTTGGCCTGTTTTGCATGTCATTGATGATGGCATGTGCCTTTAAATTTTGGACTGCCCGTTATATTGTGGGTGGGATTTATAACCATATAACCATATAACAATTACAGCACGGAAACAGGCCATCTTGGCCCTACAAGTCCGTGCCGAACAACTTTTTTCCCTTAGTCCCACCTGCCTGCACTCATACCGTAACCCTCCATTCCCTTCTCATCCATATGCCTATCCAATTTATTTTTAAATGATACCAACGAACCTGCCTCCACCACTTCCACTGGAAGCTCATTCCACACCGCTACCACTCTCTGAGTAAAGAAGTTCCCCCTCATGTTACCCCTAAACTTCTGTCCCTTAATTCTGAAGTCATGTCCTCTTGTTTGAATCTTCCCTATTCTCAAAGGGAAAAGCTTGTCCACATCAACTCTGTCTATCCCTCTCATCATTTTAAAGACCTCTATCAAGTCCCCCCTTAACCTTCTGCGCTCCAGAGAATAAAGACCTAACTTATTCAACCTTTCTCTGTAACTTAGTTGTTGAAACCCAGGCAACATTCTAGTAAATCTCCTCTGTACTCTCTCTATTTTGTTGACATCCTTCCTATAATTGGGCGACCAAAATTGTACACCATACTCCAGATTTGGTCTCACCAATGCCTTGTACAATTTTAACATTACATCCCAGCTTCTATACTCAATGCTCTGATTTATAAAGGCTAGCATACCAAAAGCTTTCTTTACCGCCCTGTCTATATGAGATTCCACCTTCAAGGAACTATGCACGGTTATTCCCAGATCCCTCTGTTCAACTGCATTCTTCAATTCCCTACCATTTACCATGTACGTCCTATTTTGATTTGTCCTGCCAAGGTGTAGCACCTCACATTTATCAGCATTAAACTCCATCTGCCATCTTTCATCCCATTCTTCCAAATGGCCTAAATCACTCTGTAGGCTTTGGAAATCCTCTTCATTATCCACAACACCCCCTATCTTGGTATCATCTGCATACTTACTAATCCAATTTACCACACCTTCATCCAGATCATTGATGTACATGACAAACAACAAAGGACCCAACACAGATCCCTGAGGCACCCCACTAGTCACCTGCCTCCAACCCGACAAACAGCCATCCACCATTACCCTCTGGCATCTCCCATTCAGCCACTGTTGAATCCATCTTGCTAATCCTGCATTTATACCCAACAGTTGAACCTTCTTAACCAACCTCCCATGAGGAACCTTGTCAAAGGCCTTACTAAAGTCCATATAGACAACATCCACTGCTTTACCCTCGTCAATTTCCCTAGTAACCTCTTCAAAAAATTCAAGAAGATTAGTCAAACATGACCTTCCAGGCACAAATCCATGTTGACTGTTCCTAATCAGACCCTGTTTATCCAGATGCTTATATATATTATCTCTAAGTATCTTTTCCATTAATTTGCCCACCACTGAAGTCAAACTAACAGGTCTATAATTGCTAGGTTTACTCTTAGAACCCTTTTTAAACAATGGAACAACATGCCGTGATTTTGGGCGTGTTTGGAGCTTGGATGCTTGCACAGAAGTTTAGTTTTTAGATTAGTTTGGAGAGATGATGAGGAAGGTTAACCCTTCGACCATGCGGGATCATGCGGAGTCCATGCGAGATCTAAAGGAGATCATGCCAGTGTTACGGAGACACGAGGAGTTTTCTAATGTTCAAAGTAATAAGCTGGAGTTCGATGAAGATTGTAGTAACGAGTCGTAAGAAATCTGGATGTATCCTACTGATTTCTATCAGCAATAAAACATGTATTCATCAAAAGACTGTGTTTTGAAGCCATATCTGTGAAGAGGCTCTGAAGGTCTCTGAGTGAGCTCGCAGGCGTTTCGAAAGCACCCCCTTCAACCATTCTTATCTATTTAGCGGCTAGGGTGCTAATTTCCTGAAAGATATGAATATCTGCCGCTAGACAATAAGTCGAAGGGAACCTCCAGCAGGGGGGTTAAATACCAGTCCCAGAGAGTGGGACAGAAGATTAAGTTGAAAGGGACCTCCGTTGCAGAAGACATCTAAGGATTTGTGAGTACAAATCGATTATTACTCTTTGAATTTGAAATCACAGCTTTAATTTTAAAAGACTTCTGTCTGGAGATTCTAGCCAGACCGACCTTGGATTATTTTGAATCGCTTGATAAGTGTATTCCATTTGAATTAGCATCATCTTTTAGCACCTGGGGTTTGAGATGTTCTCTACATTATCAGTATGTTATGGTTTTGAAGGAAATGTTGACAAAACAAAGCCAAAGCTACTAGCAGAATGTTCGATTAATTTACAGACTTGGCAATCTGCCAAGACCTCTTTAAAATCATGGAATTAGAAGATGTAGAAAGAGCTACACCAGATAAACCTGAAGAAGGACCCAGACAACATAAAGAAACAGATAATACACATACTGCCTGCTTGAGGGAAACTGAGAGAGAGAGAAACGATTTATGATTACAGGTTAAAAGATTAATTGATACACAGAAGAAACTAATGGAATCAGAACAGAACGTGATCAAGATGAAAACTAATATGAGCCAACTATGGAACCTCCACCAGGAGGTTGTCAAGAAACAAGATGTACTGCTGTGTTCAGTGCCATCTTGGGAAGAACGCAGAAGCCACACCCAGTGGGATGAAGACAACAAGCAGATATTCAATGGTTTCATGAAAAAGGCAGAGAAGTGGTTATCTGAAATTATGTCACAAGTTACGAGCTTAGTAGCTGGAAGTGCGAAGCAACAAGGTGCCAGAATAGAAGATGAAATTACACGACGAGATAATATCTCCAATATATTTTCATGAGGATAAAGACATAAATCTGGTTCTTTTAGCCAGTTCGGTTTCGATGGCTTCTGCTCGAATGGAGAGACAAGCTGAGCTGGCTGCTCTCTCAATAGAAGCGGATGCCTTGAGAAGGAAACATGAGATTGAAGAAGAACAAGAAGAGATGACGCGACAGAATGAGAAGCTGAGAAGACATAAGGAACAACTGGAAATAGACACAAAGATGGCGGTGGCCAAAGCAAAGAAGGAGCTACTGGAAAGTGAGGGGTCAAGATGCAGCTCTAGATCGTCGAGGACGATGAGCTCTGGACCAAGAAGAAAAACTGCTTGAAATGAATTAGCAGTTGGATCAATTCCACAATCGAAGTCCATTGAATTTCAAGGCTTTGAAAACCCATTGCAACAAAGGAAGATGGGTGAAACTTCATCTCAGCAAATGAGTGCTAGATCGAAACCAATTACTATTGGAGCATTTGTGGATACTCGAGACAAACCAATAGCGGACCACGCTTTTTCGAGGCCTGGTGCATAGGCTCGAGCAAGCCAGTTTGAAGCACAAAGGCATGTTTATCAACAGGTAGAGCCAAGACAGAGTTATCAGGATGGATTATTGGCACTGTTGAATAAGCAATCTGAATTCAATGAAATCATAGCTCGACAGAATACATCTCTCATTCTACCACCAGCAGAAATTCCTACGTATGGTGGAGATCCTTTGCAGTATGAAGCCTTCGTAAAGGCATTAAAAGAAATATTAGAAACGAAAGTTATGGATGAAAAGGAGCATTTACGATTTCTGGTGAAGTACACGTGGAAGTGTGAAAGAGCTTGTGGAAAGTTGTCAGAAAGAGCAAGGCAACCATGGCTATAACAAGGCGAGAAGATTGCTTAAAGAACGTTTTGGTGATGAACAGAGGACTAACGCATACATGGAGAAGGCCCATGCTTGGAAAGAAATCAAGCCTGAAGATGGGGAGGCATAGAGTAATTATGCAATATTTCTGAGAAATTGTTGCAGCTCGATGAGAAATCTCGGCCACATGGAAGAAATTAATCTTCCAAGTAATCCTAGAATCATCTTGAACAAGTTTCCCAGAAGAATAAGAGAAAAGTGGAGAGATGAAGCAGGCAAAATTAGAGATGAAAAGAACCAAGTAGCCTGGCTACCAGACCTGGTGGAATTCTGGGACAGAGAAGTACTAAATATGTTAGAACCAAACTGGATTATTGAAGATTACAAACCACTTGCAACTAACAAAGGTTCTACCTTTCCAAAACTGAAGAAATATCTGAACCTAAGAGAAATAGTTTTGCTATCACGACCATACCTGTGGAAAAGACAGATGAAAGAAAAAGAAATGTGTCTACTAACAAGCAAATAGTATTTTGTTTGTTATGTGAAGCAGTTGGTCACACCATAAGATGGTGTCGAAGATTCAAGATGAAAGAATATGAAGATAAGGGATTTCTTGAAAGAGAAGGGAATCTGTTTTGGATGTTTGAAAAGAGGACATATGGTGAGAGACTGTAAGAGTCCTATAATTTGTTATGAGTGCAAGCAATATCATCCTGAAGCACCACATTGAAGAAGGGCTACCAGAGCATTGGGAAGAAGAAGATGAACTGGAACAAACGGATGATGAAATACCAGAGCAAGTTGAAAAGATGAACCAGAGGCAACAGAACAGGACGAGAAGCCAACTACTAGTGGGGCTATCACCTCGCCTCAAGTAACTGCTCATATTGGGGCCGGGGTTGAACCTTGTCACTTTTCTATCTTACCAGTGCAGGTAAAGATTAGCAAGATGAATACAGTGTTGCAAACATGCATTTCTAGATCACCGAAGTTCGACTACCTTTTGCACAGAAAACTTGACGAGAAGATTGAATATCACAGAAGAGACTCAGATTCGATTACGTACCATGAATAAAGATAAAGAGAGCAGGAGTCATTACCTTACGAGTATGGAGATATCCAGTTTGGATGAAGATAATTTTATACCGATATCTGAAGTGTTTACGCATGGAACTATGCCTGTTGGTCATCAGAATTTACCAAGACATGAAGACTTGAAACAATGGCCTTACCTGAAGGATGTCAAGATATCAGAAATAAATTCTAATGTTGATCTACTTATTGGAACAAATGTTTTGAAGGCTTTGGAACCTATACAGATTGTTAGGAGCCAAGGCGATGGACCGACCGTCTGCTACAAAAATCCGACTTGGATGGGTTATCTATGGCTCCTTGAAAAGGAACCACAAAATCGGAAATCAGAAGAACTATCCTACCATTGATGTTAATCAGTTATCTACTGATGAATTAGAGAAGCCGGTGATGAAGTCATACAATCATGACTCTAATGAAAGTACCAGCAAGCTATCTGAAGAGTTGAAATTCATGGATGTTATGAACTACTCAGTGAAAACTGACGGACACTATTGTGTGCACTTACCCTTCAAACAATAAAGTGTTAATCTGCCAAATAATCGTCGTATGGCAGAGCAATGTACCCAGACTTTGAAACGCAAGTTTGGCGAGAATAGTAAATTTCATGAAAGAAGACTCTCTTTGAAGAATAATTTCTACAAGGATGATTACTTAAAATTCAGGTCTACTGAGCAGGAAGCAATTCTACCAGTAGAACATTGACTTCTCTGTGCAATAAGGGAGGATTCACACTTTCTAAGTGGAACAACGACAATTGTGAAAGCATTCCACTAGATGATAGAGCCAAAGAAACGAGAGAGTTGGATTTGGACAGAGACGATCTGCCAATGGAAAGAGCATTGGGAGTTGCTAATGTTGTACAACTGAAATATGTTAACACAGAAGAAAATTCTGTTAATGAAGTTTCCAAAGAACTGACAGTGAACTGTTTCTTGAGCGAGAAGAAATAGATCGATAAACTAAAATCTCTCTGCAAGTCAGATAGAGAGTGGCCAAAGCTTGAGCTGGGATTTGAAATCTCTGCTAATGATCCGGACATTAAATCAAAGGATTTTCATACTTCAACATTGCTGTTACAACACATCCATGAGTTGATCGGACATGGAGGAAGACGTTTCATGATGTCAAAGCTTTGGACTATTATTTTTTGGACTATATACTGGGTATCATGCCTGATTTTAAGGGTTTGGTATACACGGTACGACTTTGAATTAAAACCACTGTTTTAATAAGATTAATAACTAAGTTATGCTTGCTTCTAGAAGGCGAAAGTGAAGATGGAAGAGTCGATGAAGAATTCTGATTGCGGATATAGTCCATGCTATTTTTTACTCGTCAGTATAGTGGTTAGTATCCTCGCCTGTCACGCGGTAGACCGGGGTTCAATTTCCCGACGAGGAGCCACAGGGTTTTATTCCCTGACCTTTTGCTTTGATATATGTTAAGCCTTTATGGCCACTTTTTTAATGTTTATTGGTAATTGCCTCGGTATATACTCAGAACAATTAGGGGCCGGTATGTAGTGGCCATTTGGCCTGTTTTGTTTGTCATTGATGATGGCATGTGCCTTTAAATTTTAGACTGCCCGTTATTGACTGCCCACCAGCTAGGCCTCAGCTCGCCGATACACGATTGGATCCTGAACTTTCTGATGGAGAGACCGCAGGCAGTGAGACTGGGCCCGCACCTGTCCTCCACTATCACCCTGAGCACCCGCACACCACAGGGCTGTGTACTAAGCCCCATGCTCTACTCCCTCTTCACTCACGACTGTGTTCCTGCATTCGACACCAACACCATCGTGAAGTTTGCAACAGTGATTGGGCTGATCACCAACGGTGATGAAACAAAACACAGGGCGGAAGTGCAGAACCTGGCGGACTGGTGCGCACGTAACAACTTATCACTAAACACCTCCAAGACCAAGGAGCTGATTATTGACTTCAGGAGGTCCCATAATGGAGAATACGCCCCAATCTCCATTTACGGGGAAAGTGTGGAGAGAGTGTCCAGCTTTAAGTTTCTGGGCACTCACATTTCAGAGGACCTCACATGGTCCACCAACACCGCTGTGCTGGTCAAGAAGGCACAGCAACGACTGTTCTTCCTGAGGACATTAGAAAAGACTGGTCTGCCCCAACAGCAGCTGACAACGTTTTACCGCTGCACCACAGAGAGCATATTAACGTATGGCATCTCTGTGTGGTATCTCAGCTGCACGGAGGCGGAGAGGAGAGCTCTTCAGCACGTCGTCCACAGAACGCAGAGGATTATTGGGATACAGCTACCAGCCTTGGAGGGCATCTACCACACACGGTGCCTCAGGAAGGCCGTCAGCATCCATAAAGACTCCTCACACCCTTGTAACGGACTGTTCGAACTACTTCCCTCCGGCAGACATTACAAGGCCTTCTACGCCCGAACCTCCAGACTCAGAAACAGCTTTATTCCCAGAGCTATAGCGGCTCTGAACCGGCCCTGCTGAGTGCCCCCCATCCCCACTGGACTGTCTCTCTCGGATGGTCACGTCACACAGCTTATTTATTTATTTTACTTTTCTTTTACATCGGTTGGAAGCTGCATACTAAATCTCATTGCACTGATGTGCAATGACAATAAAAGATATTATTATTATTATTATTATTATTATATTGTGGGTGGGATTTATGATGTGATTTTGGGCGTGTTTGGAGCTTAGACGCTTGCGCAGAAGTTTAGTTTTTAGATTAGTTTGGAGAGACGATGGGGAAGGTTAAGATGCGGAGTCCATGCAAGATCTAAAGGAGATCATGCCAGTGTTACGGGGACACGAGGAGTTTTCTAATGTTTAAAGTAATAAGCTGGAATTCGATGAAGATTGTAGTAACGAGTCGTAAGAAATTTGGATGTATCTTACTGTTTTCTATCAGCAATAAAGCATTTATTCATGAAACGTGTGTTTTGAAGCCATATCTGTGAAGAGGCTCTGAAGGTCTGTGAGTGAGCTCGCGTGTGTTT
This sequence comes from Amblyraja radiata, assembly GCF_010909765.2. Classification (NCBI taxonomy): domain Eukaryota; kingdom Metazoa; phylum Chordata; class Chondrichthyes; order Rajiformes; family Rajidae; genus Amblyraja; species Amblyraja radiata. Next base: position 40,874,932 of record NC_045975.1, read on the forward strand.
CGAAGACACCCCCTTCAACCATTCTCATCCATTTAGCGGCTAGGGTGCTAATTTCCAGAAAGATATGAAAATCTGCCGCTGGAGCTGGCATTTCATTGAAGGCAATAGTTTTAGACGGGTCTGGCCTAAGTCCGTTGTTGGTGAACACGTGGCCCACATAAGTTACTTTGTCGACCCGAAACTTGCACTTGAGAGGGTTGAGTTTGAGATTTACCTCCCTGGCGTGAGCCAGGACCTGTTTCAGGTTTGAGTCATGTTCTTGTGCATTACGCCCGGCGATCAGGATGTTGTCCACGATTATGTAACATGAGTACCAAGCAAAGAGCTGTTCCATAGTACGCTGGAAAACCTCACTGGCTGAATTGATGCCAAATGGTATTCGTAACAAACGGTAGCGTCCGAAGGGCGTCGCGAATGTGGTTAATATGGAGGATGCATGGTCTAGTGGCATTTGCCAAAATGAGTTATTTGCATCTAGGACAGAAAAGAATTTACCCAAATTGGCAGCGACTTCTTCCACTGTCCGCATCGGGTGGTGTGGTCGTTTGACGGCAGTATTTAAATCCTTAGGGTTGATGCAGATCCTTATTTTGTCTTTGCTCTTCTTGAGTGCTGCAACCATGGTGGAGACCCAGGAGGAGGGGTCATTGACAAGGGCTATCACACCCAGTGTTTCCATTCTGTCACGCACGCGGTCCTTCATTGCGTGTGGGATTCGGTGAGGAGAACGAACGACAGGCATAACTTCCGTGACAATTACAATGCTGCATTATGTGGGAAGCTTGCCCAACTGGTTGCCAAAAAGGTCTTTGTATTGTTTGAGTAGTTGGTGGGTGGGAATTTGAGAGGTCGACAGCTGGTACACAGTTTTGCTGAAGAAGACTAGGTTCATATGGCGGTATGCATCGTTGCCCAGAAGGATGAAAAATTCCAGGTTGGGAATTTAATAAACTTGAGACGCTAGATGATATTGTAATGTAACCATACCAACTGGTTGCAACACCCCCCCTCCCCCCCCACCCCCCACCAAATGGATGTCACTTTGAGTTTATTTTCAGAACAGTTTAGTTGTTGTGAATTCTTTGGAAGTCTGATAGAGAAATCGCATTACACCTCACTCCAGTATCTATTTTAGCAGCAACCCTGGTGTTGTTGATACTGAGCATTGTCATGGGATCACTGTCTGTAGACGTAGAATCGGGAATACAAGATTTGTATTCTATGTTTTGTCTGACTTCTTGCAGGTGTTGCGGTTGTGGCTCTGCTATTTCAGTCAGTGCCTTGTGGGAAGGTGTTGGCTCAAGTGCACAGTGTTGTGACTGGGCCCTGTTGGCACAGGCGCGGCAGCACCGGATAAAGTGGCCTTTCTTTTTACAATAGTGACAAGATTTGCCATAAGCGAGGCATTGCTCATGAAATTTTGGGTGTGAGCCACCGCAATTACCACAGTTATTGACTAGATGATCAGTTACCCTCCCTGGGGGTTTAGGCGATTGATGAGGGGTTAATGCTTATCATGGGGACCTATAGAAGGCATGGACGTCGTAGGCAGAGTGTGGCCCCGGTCCCAAGGCGTTGGTATAGGTGTCAGTGTATTCTGCAATCTGGCAGGCACGTTTAACCTTATCAAGTGTAAGCTCCTCATCCCGGAGTAATAGGTTTCTCACCTTATCATTCAGATGTCATATACGAGTCTGCCGTGCATCCGGAAGCAATGCTCTTGAGGGCACCAATGTAGGATTCAACCGTTTTGCCCTCTTGTTGGCTGCGGGAAAAAAACTTGTGGTGCTCCATGATAACGTTAGTGAGAAGTTGGCACAGGTCTCTGAATTTTTGGAGAAGGCAGACCGGGTCTCCGATGGACTCTGCTGGGGTCACAACATGTGTTACCGCATCGGTATGTTTTGGGGCGTAGTGGAAATCCTGTGCCCGCAGGGCAGCCTCTGTGCCCGCCACATTGAGGAGAATTGACGCAACGGTTTGCGGTACAGCACCAGGGTGGGCAACATCAATTAAAATCCTGAATTCCACCTCGAAGATGTGCCAACATTCAGCAAGTTCACTGTCGAACACCAAAGGATCTGGTCTCCGTAAGAAACCTTCCATGCTTCGATGTAAAAAAAAAACTCACGTAAATTCAGGCAAAAGAGTTGGAGACTTGATTCAAGACTCTGACACCATGTTCATAAGTGATCCACAACAACTCACACATGGTGAAATCAATCTTTATTCCATAGGCAAACAGGAACATTCAAACAGCCAGCTGCTCATGTCTGGCTCCGCTGGCTTGTGTGTGTGTGTGTGTGTGTGTGTGTGTGTGTGTGTGTGTGTGTGTGTGTGTGTGTGTGTGTGTGTGTGTGTGTGTGTGTGTGTGTGTGTGTGTGTGTGTGTGTGTGTGTGTGTGTGTGTGTGTGTGTGTGAGAGAGAGAGAGAGGGAGCCAGCTGACTGTCCTTGTATAGTACCGTAATACCATGTGAAGGGTGGCATGCACATATGTGTAGTGAAGGTTATAAATAGCATGAATTAATAAGGGTTAATCTACAACTACTGACACAGACTTTAAGATAGAAACAAAATGCTGGAGTAACTCTGGAGAGAAGGAATGGGTGACGTTTTGTGTCAAGACCCTTCTTCAGATTGAATCATTCCACTGAATGATTTTCCCGTAACTCTACCAGCATGAAATTCAAATCACTGAAACATGAACTTTAACTTTTTGTATAGGATTGATGATAATTCAGAAAGTAAGATGAATGGTTCATCATCTAATTTAATTGCACATATTTGTTCCAATACTTATTTTTGCAATACTTACAAAAGTGAAAGCGAATAACTGCTTGCTAATTTCTGGTTTGCCACCTGGCTTATCCTAGTTGACAATATCATTCCTGGATGTCAGATAATCTCTTCATTTAATCCTAGAATTAAACTAATTTCCAGAATGCTGATACACACACCAGATTTGTTTCAGCCTTCTCTTGAGACCAGCGTTTTTAACACGACAGTGTTTTTACTATTTAATAATAAACTCTTCCAATGGATTTTGCAGCTTTGTGCTTTCACTCAGTACTGTTAATTCACAAATAATGAGATATTATAGTAGGCTCTCTAAGGCGCTGATCAGGCCAGAAGAAACAGAAGAAAGGACAGACAGACTGTTGGCGAAGCAACTATTGCTGATAAAGGTTGTCCATTCATTGCCTCCACAGATTCTGTGTAACCTGCTGAGTTACTCCAGCACTTTCTTTTTTTTAATATAAAACACCTAGTTTAGATTTAGCTTAGTTCATTGTCATGCTACCGAGGTACATTGGAAAAAGGTTTGGTTGCATGCTAACCAGTTATCAGAAAGACTATAAATTATTATACTCAAGCTGTCCACAGTGCCCAGATACAGGAAACTGTCATTGAATCTGGAGCTGTGTGTTTTCACACTTCTGTACCTCTTACCTGATGGGAGAGGATAGAAGAGGGAGTGTCAGGGGTGAGACTGGTCCTTGATTATGCTGCTGGCCTTGTCGAGGCAGAGTGAAGTGTAGATGGAGTCAATGTAAGGGAGGTTGGTTTCTGTGATGGTCTGGGCTGCTTCCACAATTCTTAGCGATCTCTTGTGGTCGTGGATAGAGCTGCTCCCAAACTTTTTCATTTATTTGAAATCTTTTGATGCATGGTAATTAGAAACATGAATAATTTTCATACCCTCTACATACTACAGGAAGCTTTCACAGTATTGCCCCATTAATTTGTGAACGGTTTGATGTTCTCAGCTCCCAGTGCTCTGCAAGTGCCGCTCAATTGATGAAGGTTCCACTTCTAAATTTTCATTATACTGCCTCTGGGGAATGAGTTCTTGGAGTGGTGGACAATGCCCAGTCCATCACAGGTGGGCGGCGGCGACTCTCGTCAGCAGCGGCCTCTGCAGTCCGTCTGCGTTTTTTATTATTTTATGTCTATGTTTTTATGTAGTTTTTGTTATTTTTTGTTGGGGTATGTGTGTGGGGGGGTGGGGGTGGTGTGGGGGGGAGGGGGTAACTTTTAAATCTCTCCCTGCACGGGAGACCCGACCTTTTCTTTGTCGGGTCTCCGTTGTCGTTGGGGCTGCAACGAGGAGCGGCCTCCAACAGGAAGACCGGGTGCTGTGGTGCCGACTACTCACCTCACCGTCGCGGAGCTGGCCGAGTCCAGAGCGGGTGGAGCTGTGGTGGACGCTGCTGCAGCCCGACCCCCGGAGATTCGGAGGCTGCAACTGCGGGTCTGGCGGACGGCGGCACCGGGAGCCCGCGGGTCCCTGGAGGGAGACCGCTTTTCAGGGCTCCCGCAACGGCGACTTCTCCCGCCCGAGTTGCGGGGTTGAAGAGCTCCTGGAGCGGGGCTTTACAGCACCGCCCCGCGCGGCTTGGAATGGCTGCGGGAGTTTGCGAGCGCGCGCCGGGGGCTCTAACACCAAGACCCGGTGTGCGACCTTGCATCACCCGGCGTGGCTTTAATGACTGCGGGACAATTCGCCATCGCCCGCCGGGGGCTTTGACTTTGACTCTGACATCGGGGGGGAGAGTGCAGTGGAGAGATAAGTTTTTTTGGCCTTCCATCACAGCGATGTGATGGATGTTTATGTAAATTATGTTGTGTCTTGGGTCTATTTGTTTGTAATGTATGGCTGCAGAAACGGCATTTCGTTTGGACCTCAAGGGGTCCAAATGACAATAAATTGAATTGTATTGTATTGTATTGTACTGCTCTCCCCACCATAATAGAGATCTAATGGAGGAGATGCCTCAAAAGGTTAGCCAGTATCAGAGACCCCTATGGGTTATCATATGAAGAACGTTTGACAGCACTGGGCCTGTAATCGCTGGCGTTGAGAAGGATGAGGGGTGACCTCATTGTAACTTAGCGAATATTGAAAGGCTTGGATAGTGGAGAGGATGTTTCCACTAGAGGGAGCGTCTAGGACTAGAGGTCATAGCCTCAGAATTAAAGGACATTTGTTTAGGAAGGAAGGAGGAGGAGCTTCTTCAGTCAGAGGGTGGAGAATCTGTGGAATTCATTGCCACAGAAGTATGTGGCAATTAAGTCAATGGAATTTTTTTAAGGCGGAGATAGATAAACTGTTGCTTAGTACGGGCGTCAGGGGTTATGGGGAGAAGGCAGGAGAATGGGATTAATAGGGAGAGAGAGATCAGCCATGATTGAATGGCAGAGGACTTGATGGGCCGAATGGTCTAATTCTGCTCCTGTCACTAATGACCTTATGACCCACACCATCTTGGCCACACTCCCATTTTACTCCTGTTTTGAGGAAGGACATCCTTGCTATTGAGGGAGTGCAGCATAGGTTCACGAGGTTAATCCCCTGGATGGCGGGACTGTCATATGAGGAAAGATTGGAAAGACTGGGGTTGAATTTAGGCTGAGAGGGGATCTTATAAAATTATAAAAGGACTGGACAAGTTAGATGCAGGAAAAATGTTTCCAATGTTGGGGGAGTCCAGAACCAGGGACCACAGTCTGAGAATAAAAGGGGAGCCTTTTTAAACTGAGATGAGAAAAAACCTTTTCACCCAGTGAGTTGTGAATTTGTGGAATTCTCTGCCACTGAAGGCAGAAGAGGCCAATTCACTGGATGGATTTAAAAGAGAGTTAGATAGAGCTCTTGGGGCTGGCGGAATCAAGGGGTATGGGGAGAAGGCAGGCACGGGTTACCGATTGTGGATGATCAGCCATGATCACAATGAATGGCGGTGCTGGCTTGAAGGGCCGAATGGCCTCCTGCACCTATTTTCTATGTTTCTGTGTTTCTATGTTATTGAAAAGAAGATACTGGAGTCTGTAAACTGTGACCTCCATGCTCAGAAACAGACAATTTCCAACAACCATCAGGCTCTTGAACACTGCACAACACCAACCTGAACTAAGACCTATGGAGTGCCTTTGGTTTGCACCGACACCTTGGAGATTTTTTATCACTGCTATTGTGGTTATGAACTTATTGAATTTGTGTATTGTGTTTCCAGGCCTATTGTGCTGCTGCAAGTATCAATTTCATAGTTTCACTGTCAGTACATATGACAATGAAACACTTGACTCTTGATTTACAGGGCTATATAACAAACTACATTTAATATTAGGAAAACAGTAAGTGGCAATTGCAATCACAATCATGCGGAGTGTGATCTTTGTAGACTCAGCTGTTAGCCTGCATCAATGCATATCTCAAACCATCAGACATAACTGCCTGAGAGTGTGGCACAGCGTGCTAGGAGAAATAAGGATGAGAACAAGAAAGGGTTGGGCATCAGGGAAGGGTTGTAGGAGAGAGAGAATGGGGATAGCATGAGGCTTACCGCAGACGGTGGTCAGGGGAGCCATGGGAGAGAGACGGCAAGATCCGGAGGGCAGAGAGATCGCTGACAAGATTCAGGCAAAAGGCAGAATCATTTGAATGTTGCATTTGACTACCCTGAATGTTTGTTCTAGTAAAGATAGACACAAAGTGCTGGAGTAACTCAACCGGTTAGGCAGCATCTCTGGTGAAAAAGGTTTGGTAATGTTTCGGGTCGAAGCTCTTTTTCATATCTTGAACCAAAACATCACCTATTCCTTTACTCCAGAGATACTGCCTGACCCTCTGAGTTACACTAGCTTTTTGTGTCTATCTTCGGTGTAAACCTGCACCTGCAGTTCCTTCCTACACAATGAAGATGGGTTCTGAGCCAAAACATCCCCTATTCCTTTTCTCCAGAGATGCTGCCTGTCTTACCGCTGACTGGATATCACGCAACAAAAAGCTTTTCACTGATCCTCAGTCCATGTGAAAAATAAACTAAACTAACTAACTAATCTCATTGTTCCAGTTCTTTTTTTGTGATCCTTTATTCGTGCTGCATAGTTATTTTTGGAGACATTAGCTGTCATTTGAACTCTCACTGTTTTGCTCCTGAAAGCATGGCCAATTTATGCGAAATGTTAACTGACTATTGGTTTATTATTGTCCAATGTACTGACATACATTGGAATTCTTTGTTTTGCCTGCTATCCATGACCAAAGCATATTCTTCTGATTGTGCTCTCAGAAGAACCTGAATGTTACAGTTTTGCAGATTCCTGTCACTTTTACCCAATGGCAGGAGTAAAATGAGACTGAGGTCAGGGTGGTATGGGTCTCTGATGATGCTGGCTGTCTTTTTGAGGCAGCACCTCCTGTAGATCCCTTCGATGGTGGGGAGGTCAGTACCCGTGATGGAGCGGGCAGTGTGGGGTGGGGAGGTCAGTAACCTCTCTCATTAACTACCGCCCAATCTCAAACCTCCCCTTTCTTTCAAAAACCCTGGAGCGTATCGTTGCGTCGCAACTTCATTCCCACCTCCTTGCGTATAACCTACTTGAACCCATCCAATCTGGCTTTCGCCCCCTCCATAGCACAGAAACTGCTCTCCTCAAAGTCCTCAACGACCTCCTCACCTCTGCTGACACTGGTTCCCTCAACATCCTCATCCTCCTCGACCTGAGCGCAGTCTTCGATACAGTGAACCATAACATCCTGCTCACCAGACTCAAAGACCTCGGCATTGAAGGCTCTGCACTCAGCTGGCTCCGTTCCTACCTTTCCAACAGATCCCACTTCATCTCTCTCCACAACCACACCTCTGCTACAGCCACAGTCACTCAAGGCGTTCCCCAAGGCTCCGTACTCGGCCCCCTCCTCTTCATCATCTACATCCTCCCCCTTGGTCAGATACTCCGCCACTTCAACCTGGACTTCCACTGTTACGCTGATGACACCCAGATCTACCTCGGCACCAAATGCCCCCACAACCCCCCCCCTCTCCCATATCAACTCCTGTTTGTCAGCTATAAAAACCTGGATGCAACATAATTTCCTCAAACTCAACAGCGATAAGACAGAATTCCTCCTCATAGGCTCCAAAGGCACACTCAGCAAAATCAATAACCCCACTCTCACCATCGACGGCACCACTGTCTCCCCATCTCCCCAGGCCCGCAACCTTGGCGTGATCTTTGATTCCACCCTCTCCCTTGAGCCTCAAATCCGCCATGTCATTAAAACCTCCTTCTTTCATCTCCACAACATCGCCAAACTCAGACCCTCTCTCACACCTCCCGCTGCTGAAAGACTCATCCATGCCTTCATCTCCTCCCGACTGGACTACTGCAACTCACTTCTCCTTGGCATCAGCTCCACCTACATTAACCGACTCCAACTGGTCCAGAACGCAGCCGCCCGACTCATTACACACACCAAATCCTGGCATCACATCACTCCAGTCCTCAAACAACTTCACTGGCTTCCCATGTCCCACCGGATCAACTACAAAATCCTGATCCTCACCTACAAAGCCCTCCACCATCTGGCCCCCCCATATCTCACTGACCTCCTCTCCCCCTACCAACCCTCACGGTCCCTCAGATCCACATCAGCCGGTCTCCTCTCCATCCACAAGTCCAACCTCCGCAGTTTTGGGGACAGAGCCTTCTCCAGGGCAGCTCCCAGGCTCTGGAACTCCCTCTCCCAACTGATCCGCAATTCTGTGTCCCTCACCATCTTCCAGTCCCTCCTCAAGACCCATCTCTTCACCTCTGCCTATCCTTAGCCCCACGTCCCCCTCCCTTTTCATCTGTGCATTAATTGCCTCATATTGTGTTTTGTATTGAATTCTGTCTTTACTTTGTGTACTAGTCATGTCTCTACTATTTATTTCATTCCCCTTACATGTTTTTCCTCTACCTGCTAAATGTTTGTAAGGTGTCCTTGAGACTCTTGAAAGGCGCCCATAAATAAAATTTATTATTATTATTATTTAACCGTGATGGAGCGGGCAGCGTTCACCACTTTTTGCAATCTCCTTAGTTCCTGGACATCTGAGTTGCTGAACCAGGCCGTGGTGCAACCAGTCAAAAACATACTCTCTACCATACACCTGTAGAAGTTCAAGAGAGTAATCGTTGATAGACCAAGTCTCCTCAATCTTCTGAGGAAGTGGAGATGTTGATGGGCTTTCTTTATGACTGCATCATAGCATAAACTAATACAAACATACCCGACATGATTACAACAGTTTAGTTTGATGGCTTTAAAAATTAAATTTATAACACAAAGTTGTGGATAAACCAATACAACTCTGTCACACTCGGTGAGGCAGATGGGCGAAGAGCACCTAATATTTTGCTTGGGCAGCTGACAACCCAGCTGTGTGAACATTGAATTCTCCAATTCCAAGTAACTCCTGCATTCCCTCTACCCTCTAACTCTCCCTCCACCCCTCCCCCCCCCCCCCCCCCCCCCCCCTCCCACTATAGTCATCCTACCAGTTCCACTGTTCATATCCTTGTATCCCTCTTGTTAGCTCATCTTCCCCTGCCAACAATGGGCTCCACCCTTCCTGAGTTCCTCTGTTGTTGGCCCTTATTTGTTCTGGCCCTTTCCCCCCTCCAATTGTATGTTCAGTCTGAAGAAGGTATTGACCTATGCATGTTCTCCAGAGATGCTGCCTGACCCGCTGAGTTACTGTAGCACTTTGTGTCGACTGCTTTAAGGCAGATTCATTGTTGACACTAGAGGGCGCTGTTCTACAGATGAAACAGGAACCTATTGTCAGATCAGCAGTGTTTATCAATACAGGGAGAGAGAGTGACTGCCTGGTGAAGATTGGGAACGTCATAGCCATGACCCACAGGCTTTCATTAAAATAAGCACAAAGAAAATTAGAAAAAGAGCCACTGTCCACGGGTCAAAATAATTCAAAGCCTTAACATAGAACAATACAGCACAGGAACAGCTCCTCAGTCCACAATGTCTGAATGAAGGAATGACTTTATTATCCCATGTGACATGTCACAGTGAGATTCTTTGTTTGGCATGCACAAGTATGCAAAGAGTTGCCATATATAGGGTGCCGACCAAGTTACAAAGTGTTCCATTTTGTCCCCAATGGTCCCCCTTTGTTCTCTCAGTGCCCCCCACGCTGGGGCCCCCTTTGTTCTCAGCAGGGTGGCCGTGGCCGATCTCTGGCACCCACCGAACATCGGCCCATCTTCGACCGCCACTGCCGCTGTGCCGAACGTGATGCTAAGTTAAACTGATCATGATACATGATCAGTACATGATCTGCCTGTACATCCCTTAAGGGCTTGGACAGGCTAGAGATAGAGGAACATTTTCAGAACCAGGGATCACAGTTTAAGAAAAAGGGGTAGGCCATTTAGGACTGAACTGAGGACAAACATTTTCACCCAGAGAGTTGTGAATCTGCGGAATTCACTGGATGTTTTCAAGAGAGAGTTAGCTATAGGTCTTAGGGCTAAAGGAATCAAGGGATATGGGGAAAAAACAGGAACGGGGTACTGATTTTGGATGATCAGCCATGATCATATTGAATGGCTCGGAGGGCAGAATGGCCTACTCCTACACCTATTTTCTGTTTCTATGTCCCTCTATTCCCTGCATTTCCATTTGCCCATCTAAAAGACTCATTAGTACCACTATCATATATGCCTCCACCACCAGCCCTGGCAATGTGTTCCAGGCACCCATCACTCTGTGTGTAAAAAAACATGCCTCTCACATCACTATTACATTTCTCCACTCATCTTATGGCTATAGTGTTGGACATCCTGGAAAATCCTGGAAAAAGTTCTGACTGTATCCCCTATTTCCTCTCATTATTTTAGAAACGTCTATCAATTCTCCTGTCAAACAATAGACAATAGGTGTAGGAGTAGGCCATTCGGCCCTTTGAGCTATTCAATGTGATCATGGCTGATCATTCTCAATCAGCACCCCGTTCCTGCCTTCTCCCCATATCCCCTGACTCCGCTACCTTTAAGAGCCCTAGCTAGCTCTCTCTTGAAAGTATCCAGATAACCGGCCTCCACCGCCCTCTGAGGCAGAGAATTCCACAGACTCACAACTCTCTGTGTGAAAAAGTGTTTCCTCGTCTCCATTCTAAATGGCTTACCCCTTATTCTTAAACCGTGGTCCCTGGTTCTGGGCTCCCCCAACATCGGGAACATGTTTCCTGCCTCTAGCGTGTCCAAACCCTTAACAATCTTATATGTTTCAATAAGATTACCTCGCATCCTTCTAAAGTCCAGAGTATACAAGCGAAAGAAACATTCCAGAGAAAACAATTCAATTCGATCTAACCTCTCCCTGTAGCTGAAACCCTCTAATCCAAAAGAAATGTAGATGCTGGTATATACCAAAGATAGACACAAAGTGCTGGAGTAACTCAGCGGGTCAGGCAGCATCTCTGGAGAACGTGGATAGGCATGTGAAGTGGTATCTCACTGCAGCTTTGATTGCAGGGAGGTGCGGGTGGAATTCCAACCATAGTTTAGACAGAACGCTGCAATTGCAGGGACAACTAGTGAAACAGCAGCACCGAGGCACCAACAGAATCCGTGTGTAGTATCTGCATGTACAATAGTGTCCATGTGTACATATTGTCCATGTGTACAATAGTGTCCATGTGTACAATAGTGTCCATGTGTGCAACAGTATTAGTGTGTTTAATAGTCCATGTGTTCAATAGAGTCTGTGTGTACAAGTGTCCACGTGTTCAATGGTGCCCATGTGTAAAATAATGCCCATGTGCGTAATAGCAACCATGTGTGCAATAGTATCCGTTTGTACAACAGTATCCATGTGTGCAAGTGTCCGTGTGTGTAATAGTATCGGTGTGTAATAGTGTCCGTCACCGTGTGTAAGTGTCAGTTTATACAATAGTGTCTGTTTGTACAATAGTGTTCGTGTATACAATAGTGTCCATGTGTGCAATAGTATATTTGTGTGCAATACTATCTGTGTGTACAATATACCCATGTGTACAATAGTGTCCATATGTACAATAGTATATGTGTGTACAATGGTGTTGATGTGTATAATGGGTGGGAGATTGCAACCTTCACGTGGTCCACCCTGTTTCGACTAATACAATCAACCCGACGTGCACAAACAAATAGATCAAATAGAACAAGTTGACTTACAACTTTGGGCTGTGTGCGCCATACGCAAGAAGAAGATGTGTGTAATTCTGTTTGCACAATAGTGTCCATGTGTCCAATATTGTCCATGTGTACAATAGTATCCATGTGTGCAATAGCATCCGTAAGTACAAATAGTGTCCAGGTGTACAATATTGCCCGAGTGTACGATAGTGTCTATGTGGGCAAATAGCATCCTGTGTACAATAGTATCCCTGTGTACAATAGTGTCAATGTGTGCAATAGTGTCCGTGCGTACAAGAGTATCTATGTGTGCAACAGTGCCTGAGTGTACAAGTGTGTCCGTGTGTACAATAGTGTCCATGTCTGGATCTGGATCTGGATGTAGTACGCGGAAAAGCTCTAGGGAGAGCATCACTCAGCACTATGATGGTGGTGGACATGCTAGTCGAGATGGAGATGCTTTTGGCATTGCATCTTTGTATGTGTTGATGTTTTGGAGATCTCTGATGCTGGCTGGGTGGGTATTCCAATCCCTTGCTGTCTTGAAGAAAAACGAGTTGGAAAGTGCGAATGAAGTCCGTGCAGAATGAAATAATTTCCAGGTTGGTAGCTTCTGGTTGACATGCCTATGGGTGCTTGGATTAACTGGATGTGGTCCTTCATCTTTAAATCAATAGTGGTATTCTTGATCTTGTGGAATGTTGTCAGTCTGATGAACTTGCGACGAATAGTAGGTGGATGAAGTTTAAAGTCCTTTATCATGCTGGAGACTTGGTTCCTGCCACTTGTAGTTGGTAGATATCAACCTTGCGGCTCTGTTTTGCACTGCCTGCATCTTATTGATGTTCCCTTGAGTGAAAGGATCTCACATGGAGCAGCAATATTCAACATGTGGATATACAAGGTTTTTATATGCTTGGATCTTAACTTCTTTGGCAGATTGCGTTTTGCAGATTGTGACGGAGAAAGCCGATGACACTGCTGTCTTTGGCTGTTGCTCCTTCCACATGTTTGTTCCATTTCATGTTTTCAGACAAAGTAACTCCTTAGTATTTATGACTAGAAACTGCCTCTAGCTGATGGCCAGAGAGTGTATAAGAATGATGGATTGGTTTAGATTTCCTAGTAAAACACATGATATTACATGTTTCTGGTTTGAACATCATTTGCCATTTCTTCTCCCATCTCTCCAAAGAGCGCAGATCTTTTTGAAGCGTCAAGCAAACATCATGAGACTTGATCGGTCGATAAAGCACACAATCATCGGCGAAGAGGCAGACCTTAGATGTGATGTTATCTGGGAGATTGTTAATGTAGACTAAAAACAGCAGCGGTCCCAGCACAGTGCCCTGTGGTACGCCAGAGTCGACGTGGGCTGGTTTTGAGGATGTTCCCTGGACTACACCCGATTGCACCCTGTCAGTTAAAAAGCTAGTTATCCAGAAGTGAAGTGAGCCCTCTACACCAAAGTATTTGAGACGGTGAAGAAGCCTCTGATGTGGAACAGTGTCGAAAGCTTTTGCAAAATCTGCCACTACTGCGTCCACTTGTTTGGTTTCTTCCACTGGGCTGAATATTTCGTGAATGGTAGTTATCAGCTGGGATTCACATGACCATCTGGCCCGGATACCATGTTCATTATGACTGAGGATGTTGTTTCTCTCCAGGTGTCCCATGATGTGTCGATAGATAACATGCTCTAATAGTTTACAACAAACTGAGGTGAGCGACACCGGCTGGTAATTTGTTGGGTCAGTTCTACTCCCTTTCTTAAATAAAGCAGTGATGTTGACTTGCCTCCAATCATGAGGTAGTTCACCTGTCTGAACACTCTGGGAGAAGATGATTTGCAAAATGGGTGCCACTTGTTCAGCACACAATTTAAGTATTCTTGGAGAGATGCCATCTGGACCAGAGGCTTTGTTTGCATCAAGATTCTGAAGAAGTTTCATTATACCCTCAGTAGTGACGGACAGATCAGAAATCCTTGGAGCCTGTGTAGGTCCTGATGAGGGGATGTTAGTGATGTCTTCTTTGGTGAAAGTAGACTGGTATTGTTTACTAAGTGCCTCTGCTTTTTCTTTGGGGGTGCTGACTAATTTGCCTTTAAATTGAAGGGCAGCAATTCCACTCGAATCACGTCTTTTTGCTTGATGAATGACCAAAACGTCTTAACATTGGTTTTAAGGGAGTCAAAGACGGTGGTCGACAAGTGGAGTTGTTCAGCTTTGCAAATTTCTTTCTTAACCTGTTTACAAAGTTGTTTATAATGAAGCCACTAACGAGAAGAACCCTCAGATTTGGCAGTATAGAAAGCTCTGTTCTTCTCCCTGATGAGCCGTGTTAAGGGCTTGTTCATCCAGGCAGATTGCAGCGAGATCTTTTGTATTTTGATGGAACATTAGACTCCTGGGCTCGGTTGATGGCCTCTTTGAAACAACACCTGTTTTCTTCAACAGACTTGTCACCATGCACAGCTAGGAAGGCTTTGCAGAAGTTATCCATCTCCTTCTGGAGGTCGAAAACATTAGCTTTGGTGCCAAAGATAGATCTTATGGCGTTCGGCCTTCAGAATATTTGGTCCTAGGAAGCTTCAACAGTCATTCTGAGATAATGTGATATGCCAGCTTCGGTTACTACAGGAGAAAAACAGCCGGGGTTTGTCCCCAGAAGCAAGTCAAGAATATTCCTTACACTGTAGGATCTCGTCTGGTGGTTGTGGTTAGGCTCAAAAGCTAACTGTGTAAATGAGAAATCCAGAATCAAATCGAGCAACTCTGGAGAAAATTCCTGTGGGTATACACACTGATGTTCAGGTTTTCTACACAGGTTACCCCAATCAATGTCAGGAACATTGAAGTCTCCTCCTATCCATACTACTGGATTTTTGTTGAAACCTATCTTGGAAAGTGATTCACGGAGCATCTTAATAGGCTCAGATCCTTTACTGGGCGGGCAATAGAAACATCCAATAAGGACTTGTTTGGAGTTAGCCATCTGTAAAGAAATCCATATCAACTCACAGTCAACATCCAAAAAACTGAAGATGAGTGGTAATGAGGTCGTTTCTTACCGCGATTAAGACACCTCCAGCTCTTGTTCCAATTCTATCTTTCCTATGGATGGTGTGATTATCTGGAAAACGTTCACTGCTACCAATAATTGGATTCAGCCATGACTGTGCCGATTATGATGTAGGGATCAGATGATTGGACCATTTTAGCAAAAGCTGCTTTTTTACCAAAAATGCTTTGGCAGTTCAAAATCATAAGTCGTATTCTACTCTGGGTAGATTTCGTTGGTGAAGTAGGTTTACTGGAACCTAAGGGAGACTTATCATGCTTCCTTCTGCGTGGAGAAGATGAGGCTAACGGGTTGCCAATAACTTTGCTGCTTGATGTCAATGAATCAGTACAGTAGTGTCCGTGTGTACAATAGAGCCCCTGTGTACAATAGTGTACGTGTGGACAATGATGTCCATGTGTACAATAGTGTCCGTGTGGACAATAGTATCCCTGTGTACAATAGTGTCAATGTGTGCAATAGTGTCCGTGTGTACAAGAGTATCCATGTGTACAACAGTGCCTGAGTGTACAAGTGTGTCTGTGTGTACAATAGTGTCCATGTCTGGATCTGGATCTGGATGTAGTACGCATGTGTTCATGTGTACAATATTGTCTGTGTGTACAATAGTGCCCGTGTGGACAATAGTGTCCATGTGCACAATAGTGTCCGTGTGGACAATAGTGTCCATGTGTGCAATAGTGCCCGTTTGTCCAACAGTGTCCTTTTGTGTAATAGTGTCCATGTGTGTAATAGTATATGTGTAGAGTAGTGTCCGTGTGTACAATAGAGTCCATGTGTGCAAGTGTCCATGTGTACAATAGTGTCCGTGTGTACAATAGAGTCTACATGTGCAAGTGTCCATGTGTATAATAGTGTCCGTGTGTACACTAGTGTCCGTGTGTACAATAGTCCATGTGTACAGTGGTGTCCGTGTATCCAATAGCGTCCGTGTGTTCAATAGTGTCCGTGTGTGTCATAGTGTCCGTCTATACAATTGTGCCCTTGTATACATTAGTGTCCATATGTGTAAGTGTTCATGTTTACAATAGTGGCCATGTCCTGTACAATAGTGTCCACGTGTACAATAGTGCCCTTGTGTGCAACAGTGTCTATGTGTGAAATAGTATTGGTGTGTAATAGTGTTGTGTGTAATAGTGTCAGTTTCTACAATAGTGTCCATGTATACAATAATGTCCATATGTACAATAGTGTCCGTGTGTGCAATAGTCTATGTGTGTACAATAGCGTCCTTGTGTACAATACTATCCGTGTGTACAATAGTGTCCATATGTACAATAGTATAGTTTAAAATGGCGGCGCCTCGCGGCAGCGGCCTCTGTAGTCCATCCGTCTTTTTATTTTTGTCTTGTTGAGTGTATAGTTTGGTTGTAGTTTATATATTGTTTGTAGTTGTGTATATGTGGGGGGGAACTTTTAAATCTCTTCCGTGTACGGGGACCCGACCTATTCCCTGTCGGGTCTCCGTTGTCGTTGGGGGCCTAGCACCGTGGAACAGCCTCCAATCAGAACGACCTGGGGGCTCCAATCGCGGAGCCTGCGGACTCACCATCGTGGAACTGGCCGGCTTCAGTGCGTGGAGAGCTGTGGTGGTGCTCGGCCGTGACCCGACTTCGGAGCTCGGAGGCTCCAGCCGGTGGACGGTGACATCGGGAGCTCGCGGGTCCCTGGTGGGAGACCGCTTTTCGGAGCTCCCGCAACGGCAACTTCTCCCGCCCGAATTGCGGGGTTGAAAACGACCTGGAGCGGGGCCTTACATCGCTTTAACGGCCGCGGGACTTGCCATCGCCCGCCGGGGGCTCCAACATCAAGACCCGGAGCAGGGCCTTACATCGCCTGCCGGGGGCTTTAACATCGGGAGAAGAATGGAAAACAGGGGAGAGACAATGACTTTGCCTTCCATCACAGTGAGGAGGAGATTCACTGTGATGGATGTTTGTGTAAATTGTGTTAATTGTGTGTCTTGTTAATTGTTTCTTCTTGTTGTATGACTGCAGAAACCAAATTTCGTTTGAACTTAATTTGAGGTTCAAATGACAATAAACGGTATTGTATTGTATATGTGTGTGCAATGGTGTTGATGTGTGTTATAGTATGTTTGTACAATAGTGTTCCTGTGTACAATAGTGTCCATGTGTGCAATACCGTCCGTGTGTAAATAGTGTCCATGTGTACAACAGCGCCTGAGTGTACATAGTGTCCATGTGTGCAACAGCGTCCCTGTGTACAATAGTGTCAGTGTGTGCAATTGTGTCCATGTGTACAATAATGTCCGTGTGGACAATAGTGCCCATGTGAACAACGGTGTCCATGTGTACATTCGTGCCCGTGTGTACAACAGTGTCCACGTGACCAACAGTATCCATTTGACCCCTGTCTCAGCGTTCCATTGGAACCTCCCCCCATTGTTCTCTCGGAACGCTGGGTTGCTCTGGATTCCATCGCCCCTCTAACTGTTGCTGCAACTGCCCGCGTCCCCGTCCATGGCCCGGTGCGGGTGTTTAAAGGGGCTCTCTCTCCCCCCTCTCCTCTCCTTCCCTCCACCCAAACCTGGGCTTGTTGCCCGGAAGTGACGGCCCCCTTTTGTGGATACACTGGAAGATGGCGACTGGATACAGTGTAGCGCTGAGGTGAGAGCGAGAGACAGAGAGTGTGTGTGAGACAGAGAGAGAGGGAGAGTGTGTGTGTGTGTGGTGGTGGGAAGAAAGAGGGTGGGAGGGGAGAGAAGAGAGGGTGGGAGGGGAAGGAGAGAGTGTGTGAGTGAGAAGGAAAGAGAGAGAGAAAAAGTGTGTGTGAGAAAAAGCGAGAGACAGACATACATCGCTCCAGTGGCCCCGAGGGGGGACGGCTCCGCCGGTGAGCGTTAATAGACTTGCACGCCCGAGGTTTTGTGAAGCTGGGAGCGCTTTTATTTTAAGTTCGCTGCCTTGCTTACTAATGTATGCTATCGTATGCGCTTCTGCAGTGGCGGAGCCAGTTAGAGTCAGCAGTTCAGAGCGCTAAAGAAAACAAACACTGGAAAGTGATTTGCACGAAGTGGCTCGGGGCTCTTCTAACGGGTTACTTTTTGTGGCCGTTTGGTCGGCGAGGAAACTTTTCTTTCGTGCTGAAGTCGCTTGTTTTTAAAAATATGTAGACCAGTTAAGTTTGTTTTAATTTAT
Organism: Amblyraja radiata; assembly: GCF_010909765.2. Taxonomy (NCBI): domain Eukaryota; kingdom Metazoa; phylum Chordata; class Chondrichthyes; order Rajiformes; family Rajidae; genus Amblyraja; species Amblyraja radiata. The sequence continues at coordinate 40,893,145 of NC_045975.1, forward strand.
GACTGGCGTTGAGGGACTTTTCTCAGCTGGATTTTGCAGCGTATTTGAAATGGTATTTATTTTCTTGCTGTCAACACGGGAGAGGCTGTTTAAATATTTTTACCCAAATGTCACATTAACTTCGATGTCCCGGTCGAACTCCTCCTGTTTTGGTGTCTGCCCACAAATATGTTTTGCGTGATTTCAGGATGTTGGGAAAAATTGGCATGTTTCACCTGGCTTTAAAAAGTTAAATTATTAGTTTGCCTCCGGGTGGAGAGTTGTTTGTCAGTGGCCTTAGTATCATCTGATTATGGGATGATGTTCTGCTACTCTGAATCCAGTTCCAAGATGCATGCAGTTAAATCTACCTCTTTCACAGTGCCTTCCATAATGTTTGGGACAAAGACCCATCAATTATTTATTTGCTTCTGTACTCCACAAATTGACATTTGTAATAGAAAAAATCACATGTGGTTAAAGTGCACATTGTCAGATTTTATTAAGAGCCTTTTTTTATACATTGTGGTTTTACCATGTAGAAATTACAGCTGTGTTTACACATAGTCCCCATATTTCAGGGCACCAAAATGTTTGGGACACAGGGCTTCACAGGTCTTTGTAGTTGCCCACGTGTGTTTAATTGCCTCCTTAATGCAGGTATAAGAGAGCTCTCAGCACCTAGTCTTTCCTCCAGGCCAAGGAAGACCTCCACAGCTATTGACAGAAGAATTCTCTCTAATAAGAAAAATCCCAAACAGGTAGACACCGCTCCACTCTTCTGTTGCGTCTGCCACTGGGCCTTTTTCTATGGGAAAAAGTCCTCACCACCCAGTGATGACCCCGTCTTTAACGGACCCCTCCTCTTGGACTCCATTGGATGCCATCCACCTTCTTTGGAACTTTTCATTTCCATCTGCCGGCGTGACAGCAACCACCTCAACTTCTCCACTCCCCTTACTCACTCTAACCTCTCCCCCCTGAACGGACAGCCCTCCGCTCACTCTGCAGCAACCTCGACTGGATAATCAAACCCGACGACAAGGGAGGTGCCGTGGTAGTCTGGCGCGCTGACCTCTACCAGTCTGAGGGCAGGCGACAACTTTCAGACACCTCCTCCTACTTATCCTTGGACGATGACCCACAGACGAGCACCAGGCCTTAATCTCAAGCACCATTACTGACTTCATCACTTCCGGCTCTCTGCCTTCTAAAGCCTCCATCTTTATCATTCCCCAGCCCCGCACGGCCCAATTTATCTTCTCCCCAAAATCCACAAACATAACTGTCCTGGCAGACCCATTGTTTCTGCTTGTTCATGTCCCACCAAATTAATTTCCACATACCTCGACTCCTTCCTTCCTCCCCCCCACCCCACTGGTCCAATCCTACTACAAACCTACTGACTCCATAGCTATCTTAACTACACTTCTTCCACCCTGCTTCCTGTAATGACTCTATCCCCTACTCCCAGTTCCTCTGTCTACACCAAATCTGTGCTCAGAATGAGATTTTTTTCCAAACCAGGGCATCGGAGATGTCCAAATTCTTTAGGAAACGAGGTTCCCCTCTTCCATTATAGATGAGTTTCTCACTAGAGTCTCCTCGATATCCCGAACCTCTGCTCTTGCTCCCCCTACCACCATTCATAACAAGGACAGAGTCCCCCCCCCCCCTCCTTGTCCTCGCCTTCCACCCCATCAGCCGTCGCATACAACATATAATCCTCCAACATTTTCGCCACCTCCAATGGGATCCCACTACTGGCCACATCTTCCCATCTCCACCCCTTTCTGCTTTCCGCAGAGACCATTCCCTCTGAAATTCTCTGGTCAACTCGACCCTTCCCACCCAAACCACCCCCTCCCCAGGTACCGCAGGAGATGCAACACATGTCCCTTTACCTCCCCCCTCGACTCCATCCAAGGACCCAAACAGTCTTTCCAGGTGAGGCAGAGGTTCACTTGCACCTCCTCCAACCTCATCTACTGTGTCCGCTGTTCTAGGTGTCAACTTCTCTACAGCGGCGAGACCAAGCGCAGGCTCGGCGATCATTTCTCTGAACTCCTCCGCTCAGTCCGTCTTAACCTACCTGATCTCCCAGTGGCTCAGCACTTCAACTCCCCCTCCCATTCCGAATCTGACCTTTCTGTCCTGGGCCTCCTCCATGGCCAGAGTGACGCCCAGCGCAAATTGGAGGAGCAGCACCTCATATTTTGCTTGGGTAGTTTACACCTCAGTTTACACATGCAGTATAATGTGGATAAATGTGAGGTTATCCATTTTGGTGGCAAAAACAGGAAAGCAGACTATTATCTAAATGGTGGCCGACTAGGAAAAGGGGAGATGCAGCGAGACCTGGGTGTCATGGTACACCAGTCATTGAAAGTGGGCATGCAGGTGCAGCAGGCAGTGAAGAAAGCGAATGGTATGTTAGCTTTCATAGCAAAATGATTTGAGTATAGGAGCAGGGAGGTTCTACTGCAGTTGTACAGGGTCTTGGTGAGACCACACCTGGAGTATTGCGTACAGTTTTGGTCTCCAAATCTGAGGAAGGACATTATTGCCATAGAGGGAGTGCAGAGAAGGTTCACCAGACTGATTCCTGGGATGTCAGGACTGTCTTATGAAGAAAGACTGGATAGACTTGGTTTATACTCTCTAGAATTTAGGAGATTGAGAGGGGATCTTATGGAAACTTACAAAATTCTTAAGGGGTTGGACAGGCTAGATGCAGGAAGATTGCTCCCGATGTTGGGGAAGTCCAGGACAAGGGGTCACAGCTTAAGGATAAGGGGGAATTCCTTTAAAACCGAGATGAGAAGAACTTTTTTCACACAGAGAGTGGTGAATCTCTGGAACTCCCTGCCACAGAGGGTAGTTGGGGCCAGTTCATTGGCTATATTTAAGAGGGAGTTAGATGTGGCCCTTGTGGCTAAGGGGATCAGAGGGTATGGAGAGAAGGCAGGTACGGGATACTGAGTTGGATGATCAGCCATGATCATATTGAATGGCGGTGCAGGCTCGAAGGGCCGAATGGCCTACTCCTGCACCTAATTTCTATGTTTCTATGTCTATGAACATTGACCTCCAACTTCAGATAGCCCTTGCTTTCCCTCTCCATCTGTCTCCACCTACATTCTATCTTTGTCCCGCCCCCTCCCCTGACATCAGTCTGAAGAAGGGTCTCGACCCGAAATGCTTCCACACCTCAAAAATAAATTACCTGAAATAGAATTTCAAATTAGCTGGAATTTGATGGTATTTCCCAGCCCTATAAGCCTTCCCCAACGGCGTATGTACGACTGCCGCCGCAACTGCTCACACACGGATACTGGGCCCACTGCACATGCGCAGGGAGATGGCGTCCCTACCTCCTCACCAACACCATGTTCTATTGTGACGCGGCTGACGGGCCTCCCCCAATGGCGCAGGTGGTCGTAAATATACAGGTACGTACTTTTTTCCCCCCAAACCATCCCGCGGCCCCTTCGTGTCTCCCCACGCGTGCGCAGTGGGCCCTTGTATCCGCGCGTGCGCAGTTGGGGCGGCAGTCGCATTTGCTTAGTTGGGGAAGGCTTACTGGGCAGGAAAATTTCCCCATATTATTTCATTTCCCTAAAATTACCCAAAGACAATCAGAATTTGTCGAATTTCAGGTAATTTCCTTCAAAGTGGAAACACTGCCAAATGTTGCCCATTCCTTCTCTCCAGAGATGCTACCTCACCCGCTGAGTTACTCCAGCATTTTGTGTCGACCTTCGATTTAAACTAGGCTCTGCAGTTCTTTCTTACACAAAATCCCCAAACACCTGTCCGACAGATCAGAAACACTCTTCAGGAGTCGGGTGTGGATTTGTCAATGACCACTGTCCGCACAAGACTTCATGAGCAGACATCCAGTAGCTACACTGCAAGACGCAAACCACTGCTTAGCTGCAAAAATAGGATGGCCAGGTTACAGTTTGCCATGAAGTACTTAAAGAGCAAACCACAGTTCTGGAAAGAGGTCGTGGACAGTTGAGACGAAGATTAACTTGTATCAGAGTGATGGCAAGAGAAAAATATGGAGGAGAGAAGGAACTGCCCAAGATCCAAAGCATACCAACTCATCTGTGAAACACGGTGGTGGGGGTGTTATGGCCTGGGCATGTGTGGCTGCTGAAGGTACTGGCTCACTTATCTTCATTGATGATACAACTGCTGATGATAGTAGCATAATGAATTCTGAAGTGTATAGACACATCCTATCTGCCCAAGTTCAAACAAATGCCTCAAAACTCATTGGCCGGCGGTTCATTCTACAGCAAGACAATGATCCCAAACATATTGCTAAAGCAACAAAGGAGTTTTTCAAAGCTAAAAAATGGTCAATTCTTGAGTGGCCAAGTCAATCACCGGATCTGAACCCAATTGAGCAAGTCTTTTATATGCTGAAGAGAAAGCTGAAGGGGACTAGCCTCTGAAACAAGCAAAGGCCAAAGATGGCTGCAATACAGGCCTGGCAGAACATCACCAGAGTAGACACCCAGCAACTGGTGATGTCCATGAATCGCAGACTTCAAGCAGTCATTGCATGCAAAGGATATGCAACAAAATACTAAACATGACTACTTTCATTTACATGACATTGCTGTATCCTATCTGAAGAAGGGTTTCGGCCCGAAACGTTGCCTGTTTCCTTCGCTCCATAGATGCTGCTGCACCCGCTGAGTTTTTCCAGCATTTTTGTGTACCTCAGATATATATATATGTGTACATATAGATAGATATAGTTACGTATGTACATGTAACTACATATATGTGTGCACATGTAACTGCAGATGCTGGTTATACACTGAAGATAGACACAAAGTGCCGGAGTAACTTAGCGGGACAGGCAGCATCGCTGGAGGAAAGGACTAGGTGACGTTTTGAGTTGAGACCTTTCTTGGTCTCGACCCGAAACGTCACCCATTTCTTATCTCCAGTGATACTGCCTGTCATTCTGTGCATATATATATATGTGTGTACACATAACTGCATTTGTGTGTGTGTGTGTGCACATGTACTATGATGTTTTATGTGCTGTTATTTAGAAATTACTTTGTCTTAAATCTCGTCTGATGGCTATTGTAGAAGGGTTTGCTCTAAAGGATTGGTGTAATGTGTCAAAGAGATACTGCCTGGTATCAAAATGTTTTAATGCAGAAACAAAGAACTACAGGTTCATATTATACCAAAGTGCTGGAGTAACTCGGCAGGTCGGGCTGCATCTCAGGATAAAAAGGATGGGTGACTTTGTGGGTCAGGCACAGAGGTGGAGCCATGAGGGAAGGTGTTGCAGAACTGTCAGAGTGGAGGGGAACTTCTTCAAGGTAGCCACAGGTGTGCCTACCACAATGTTTTGATGGGTTTGAGTTTCGAACAAGGGTTTTCTGTAAGCCTAAAATTACCATTGTTTTTGTTTAGAGAGTAAATGTTTAAAATATCACAGTGGTGAAATATTAAAAAAGTGTAAAATAAATTCTGTCTATAGAAGGATAACTACCCGAATCATGTTCTCCAGGGATGCTGCATGAACCACTGAGTTGGTCCATCACTGTCCTTTTTAAAAATGCATTCACTTAGTAAGTCAGTCATGTCTTTAATTTTGCCAGTGAGAGATTAATGTCATTAAGATATTTCCGATACTAGAAATATCTAGTGCGGGGCGACACGGTGGTGCAGTGTTAGAGGTGCTGCCTTACAGCGCTTTCTGTGCCACAGACACGTGTTCGATCCTGACTACTGGTGCTGTCTATATGGAGTTTGTACGTTCTCCTCGTGACCGTGTGGGTTTTCTCCAAGATCTTGGAGGTTTGTAGGTTAATTGACTTGATATAAATGTAAATTGTCCCTAGTGTGTGTGGGGTGGTGTTAGTGTGCGGGGATCGCTGGTCGGTGCGGACTCGGTGGGCCGACGGGCCTGTTCCCGTGCTGTATCTCTAAACTAAACTAGAAGCTGCTATTGACTGTGGCCATATACATTTCAGATCGGGGGATACATTTTACGTTGAGCTTGTCAACATTTGATGAGGGGAGGGGGGGGGAGACGAGAATAAAAGGGTGCAGAGTGCAAGATTATCTCAGCGGGCCAGGCAACACTTGTGGAGAACATGAATCGGCTCTGAAGAAGGGTCTCCGCCCGAAACGTCACCCATTCCGTATCTCCAGAGATGCTGCCTGACCCGCTAAGTTGTTCCAGCACTCTGAAACATCACCTATTCTCTTCTCCAGAGATGCTGCCTGACCCGCTGACTTACTCCAGCTTTTTATGGCTATCTTCAGTTTAAACCAGCATCTGCAATTCCTTCCTACACATGGCTAGGTGATGTTTTGGGTCGAGACCCTGCTATGTTTTAGGAAGAAACCTGAGGTGATTACATTTGTTCTTAGGGTCATTCCGAGAATGTTATGCAAGTTTATTTTTCGCAAAGAGCTAATGGAAAAGGTCTATTGCAATTGCTCTTATCTAAGTGACTTCTTCCAACCTTCAGCTTTTTATTTTAGTTTTCTCAAACATGGCTCTCCTGACCTGATGACATGCTTAAATATCTTTGCTTAAAATTGAATCTGCTATTCCAGACCTTTTAAACTCTCTTATTGTGCTGTCAAAACGCATGGCACTGACGATCCGCTGCAGATTTCTTGCGGTTATCTGTGAACTGTGGAAAGGAACGGTGAAATTGGAGTACAATGCTACTTTATTTGAACATGTGCCAAGATACAGTGAAATTCTTTTTTGCATACAGTTCAGTACATATTGTAAATAAACACTCAGAAATATTTTGTATAAGCTTCTCAGATACAGTACAAGTGTTCAGCAACAGTTCACTGAGACAGTATACAGGGCCGTGTGCGTAAGAAGGATGTGCAAATGCTGGTTTAAACTGAAGATAGACACAAAAAGCTGGAGTAACTCAGCGGGACAGGCAACATCTCTGGAGAGAAGGAATGTATGATGTTTCGGGTCAAGACCGTTTTTCAGACTGGACCGCCAGTTTTTATGCTGTTTTCCAGTCCCAGTTTGTAAGTGCAGGGTTCTTGACCTGACCGTGAAGGTCCGTTGCAGGGTCGGCCTGGCCAAGTGTAACCATTGGTGTCCTCCACCGCTGCTCCTCCACTGCAGGCTGTGTCTGGTCCCTACTGCTGATTGCCGCATTCAGAGTTTGGGGTGGAGGTGTAGGGAAACACTGTCCCCCTCTGTGAGATTCCCATGCCCACCTGCCCGCTTGGAGTCAGTGTGAAAGGACATCGACCTTAAACGTTAACTCTGTTTCTCCTTAGCGATGCTGCCCAAACTTCAGCGGGTCAGACAACTGCTTGTCTTCCATTGCCCTGAACGCCAGTGGGTTTGAGAAAGTTACATGGTTGAGTTGCAATGAGATTCTAGCCTGTGTCGTGGAGGATGGCTCTGGCCCTGTGGGTTTTCTCCTGGTTTCCTCCCACACTCCAAAGACATGTTGGTTTGTGGGCTAATTGACTTGGTAAAATTTGTAAGTTGTCCTTGGTGTGTGAAGGATAGTGTTGGTGTGCGGGGGTCACTGGTCAATTACTGGTCAGCATGGACACAGTGGGCCGAATGGCCTGTTTTTGCCTTCTATCTCCAAACTAAACTAACAAGATCAGATATGCCATACCTGGATACAATCAGATCAAAGTATAATAGGTAGAGTAATGGGGAAAATACAGAGTGCAGAATATGGTTCTCAGCATTGTGGCGCATCAGAGACAAAGTCCAGTCTGCAATGGAATAGAGGTGCATTGGTACCCTAGCTCATGAAAGGACCATTCAGAAGCCTGATAACAGAGGAAGAAGCTGTTCCTGAGTCTGGTGGTGTGTATCTTCAAGCTTCTGCAGTCCTGCATTAGTTAGCACACATCCTCCATCACCACCATACCAGTGAGAGGAGTTCTCAAAGTTAGATCCTCCATGTGTGTGGTCAGTGCCACTTGTGACGCACACACGGCCCTCAAGACAATTGGAAGGAGGATGAGACGAGAGTCCAACGCTGTGCACTGCACATGCAAAGAGAGGTTAGAAAACGATGCACTTTGTGTTTTGCTGAAGATTCCAGCATTTGCCATCTCTTGTAGCTCTCTTTCTTAAATCTTCCTCTGTTGTTACTACCTTTCCTCTCTCCACATTCCTTTGTCCATTTTCTTTTCTTGCATCTCTTTCTTAAGACATTAGAGATACAGGGTGGAAACAGGCACTCCGGCCCACCGAGTCCACACCGACCAGCGACCCCTGTACACTAGCACTATCACACGAGGGACAATTTGTAATTTTACTGAAGCCAATTAACCAACAAATCTGTACGTCTTTGGAATGTGGGAGGAAACTGGAGCACCCAGAGAAAACCCACGATGTACAAACTCCGTACAGACAGGACCCATAGTGGTTCTGAGTTCCATAACGTCAGGTGTCACCTCCTGTTTCCTCTTTAACACACGATGTAGTAATGCAACTTCTCTCTGTAGTGAACGAGTTAATTTTTAACTTCTCCAGGTACAATTGTTTCCTCTCCTCACGATGTGTTTCCTTATAGAACTGACTGAGCATCTAATTTTAAGCAATGCACCCCACGCTAAATCCTCTCTCATTCCTGGGCCACCTCGCCCTCCCCTTCCCTCTCCATCCCAACCTCTGCACTCCCACTACTCCCGCTATCCCCCAGTCACCCTGCTCCTTTCCCCTCTGTACACTCATCTCCCATCGTCAATCTCCTTGATTCCCCTCAATGAAACTGGCAATGTATTCACCACCCTCTGACTAAAGAACTTCCTTCTCATCACCCTTCTGAAGATAGGTCCTTTAGAAGGTGCCGAAGCCTTAGATTCATCAGCTCCAGGTTCAAGAGCTGGATTCTTGAAGCACCCTGCACAACCCCACCCGCAACCCTACCTCAACCAAGTCAGCCTTGCCAAGCCACAGTGCCCTTGACACAACCATGGTCGATGTATGTAGTCTGGTGTTTGCACTATCATGGTCTAGTTTACACCGAACAACTGATTAATCTATTGTCTAGCTGCTGTTGTGTCTAATATGACTGTTCAGCTGCAGCAAGTAAGAATTTTATTTTTGCAGTTCACATCCATTCCATAATAAATACATACTCCCACAATAGTTATTTGTTAGAAAAGCATTGGATGCCAGAGGAGGTTATTCTCTGGGTTTTCATTAATGGTATGGTTTTATTATTGTCATGTGCACCAAGATACAGTGGAAAACTATATACTTGCATGCTATCCATTTGAAACCGATAATAGAATGAGTACAATCAAACCACACACAAATACATCAGAGAGTGGCAGGACAGGGCGGCAGCGCAGCAGTAGAGTTGCTACCTGACAGAGCCAGAGACCTGTGATCAATCCTGACTACGGGTGCTGTCTGTACAGATTTTGCACGTTTTCCCCATGGCCTGCATGGGTTTTACAGGTTGTTCCAGTTTCTTCCCACATTCCAAAGATGTGCAGATTTGTAGGTTAATTGGCTTCAGTAAAGATTGTAAATTGTCTGTCGTGTGTAGAATAATGTTTGGTGTGATAGCTGGTCGACGTGGACTCCATGGGCTGAAGGGTCTGTTTCCACCCTGTCTCTCTCAACTAAACTAAGACAAATCCCAGAGTGCAGAATATATCGTCGTAACATTGCATCGTTCTGATCAAAAGTCCAAGGTGTGCAATGTGAGAGTTTGAAAGATTGGGGCTGCACCCTAGTTTGCTGGAAGACCCATAAAACAGGTGAGGGGATTTAAGGGCAATGACATTGACTGCTTTCTTGAGCACCAGACTAGTGGTTAAAATGTTAGTTATTTACTTCACTAGACAATGCAGTTTAAATGTGTAGAAGGAAGTGCAGATGCTGGTTTATCCCGAAGATAGACACAAGATGCTGGAGTAGCTCTGGAGAAAAAGGATGGGTGAAGTTTCGGGTCAGGGCCCTTCTTTAGTCTGAAGAAGGCTTCCGACCCGAAACGTCACCCATCCTTTTTATCCAGAGTTGCCGCCTGACCATGGATCAGAAACGCTGAGTTACTCCAGCATTCTGTGTCTATAATACAGTTTAACTCCTATTTCGCCCTTCTGCAGGTTTTGTTCTTAGTTTCTTCTGCCAGACATTGGTATTAATTTAAGATGATAGAAGCTTTTAATTGCTAATTGCCTGTGTCCCATGAGTGCTGTAGCAGTGTGTGTAAAATAAGAAGATTGGGTTGCAAGTGGCTGGAAGCATTCACTCTGGTCAAGTGCCTAATCAATGAGTTGAGGAGAATGGGATTGGTGTCAGATTACATTAACTTGAGCAAGATCTATCTTGGTTAGTTTTCGGCCTGAAAGGCCAGAAAGTGCTGAAGTAACTTGGCATTTCTGATCTATGGTCAGGCGGCATCTCTGGATAAAAAGGTCAGGCAGCATCGCTGGAAAATGTGGATGGGTGACATTTCAGATCTTTTTAAGAACCAAGGCGTCAGCTATTCATGTTCTCCAGAAATGCTGTCTGATCCTTTTGTTTAAACCAGCATATGCAGATTCTCATTTCCAAATTAGTGTTTGTCCTGTTTGCTGCCCCACTGATAAATGGAAACCGTATAGAAGGGGGGGTGTTAAAGGGGGTGATTGGTGTCGAGTTGATGCCACAGATTTTGGTGGGGTGCAATCCATATTTTTGTGGTTTCCTCTTGTAAGATAAACACTTAACTTGTTTGCTAAAATAGCTTGAACTAAATCACAGAAGCAAAGAAGAAACTGCCTTGCATTAATAGAAGTGGACTGTAATTATACAAGAATAGAACGTACATCAAGGGAGAAACTGAGACGTGGTTCTCCGGTCTTTGGTTGCATTACCAATCTCTTTTTCACTATTATGGTTACTATTTATTTTTCTGTTTTCTATGCGTGGCGTTGTCTCTGCAGGCCTGCTAAACTGCAGCAAGTGGGAATTTCACTATTGTGTTGTTGCTACATATGAATATTAAACACCCTTGACTTTTAGTTTGTGCTGGATAGAGTTTAGATAAACTTTTGATAAGTTATTGCTGAACTGTAACAGATTTTGTTCCCACTTCTAAACTGTGTTCCTGGGAAATGACTTTCTTTACGCTGTACTTTGTTACATATTCTTGTAGTAACTGTTCTGTACTTAAGGGCACAGTGCTGGAGGAACTCAATGGATCAGGTAGCGTCTGTGGAGAGAATGGACAGGCGCCGTTTCAGGTCGGGACCCTTCTTTAGACCTCGGGAAGAAGAGTCTTGACCCGAAGAGTCACATTTCTTTTCTCCAGAGATGCTACCTCTCCCGCTGAATTACTCCAGCATTTTGTGTCTATTCCTTCAGACTGCTCTTTATTTATGCAGGTTGCCTTTGAGTACAAAAGGAAAAGGCTTCATGACCTTGCTGTTCAAACAACCGCATTCCTTTTTTTTAAAATGTTTATTGATCTGCGTGTGCTTCAACTTGTGCAGTTCAACTTGTCCTCAAATTTGAGTTTGCAGTGACTCCTATTTTCAAAATGAGAGGGAAAAGATTTAAGAGGGGCCTCGGGGTCAACCTTTTCATTCAGAGGGTCATCTGTATCAGGAATGAGCTACCAGAGGAAGCTGCCAAGGCAGATACAATTATAATTTTGAAATGGCATTTGAATCTATATAAAGGAAGGGCTTAAAGTGCTGGAGTGACTCTGCAGGTCAGGAAACATCTCTGGAGAACATGGGCAGGTGATGTGTTGGAAGGAACTGCAGATGCTGGTTTACATCGAAGATGGACATAAAATGCTGGAGGAACTCAGCGGGTCAGAGGCAGCACAGGCAGAAAAAGGCACCCGAGAAAGGGACCACATCACCCCGATTCTGGCCTCTCTTCACAGGCTCCCTGTGCGGTTCTGTATAAATTTCAAAATCCTTTTGTTTACAAATCCCTTAACGGTCTTGCCCCCACCTACATCAAAAGTCTGCTTACCCACCACACCGCCTCCAGGTCCCTCAGATCGGCCAACCTGGGGTTACTGAACATCCTGCGGTCTAGGCATAAGCTCGGGGGCGCCTGCGCCTTTGCGGTTGCAGCTCCTAGACTGTGGAACAGCATCCCTCTTCCCATCAGCACTGCCCCCTCCATCGACTCTTTTAAATCGAGACTTTAAACTCGTCTTTACTCTCAAGCCTTTCTTGACTTCCTCCGAGGGAGGGCTATATGTATGTATGTACTTAATCTATGAACCAATGTTGTATAACGTTTGTACCTCCACCAATGTAAAGCACTTTGGTCAACTAGAGTTGTTTTTTAAATGTGCTATAGAAATAAAAGTGACTTGATCTCTGGAGAAAAGGAATGGGTAACCTTTCAGGTTGAGACCCTTCTTCAGACAGAGTCGGGGGAGGGAAACGAGAAATGTACAGATAACAAAAGAATGATTGGTATGAAAAGAACAAATCGAGGCAGGCAGGGATGATCAAGGAAAGATGGAGCCCACAATGGTCCATTGTTGGCTGTGGAAGCGGTGATAACGAGGGGGTACGAACAGTGAAACTAAGCAGGATGACAGTGAAACTAGTTGGACGACCAGGGTGGGGGAGGGATGGAGAGAGATGGTTACTTAAAATTAGAGAAATCAGTATTTGTGCTTTGGGTCGTGACTCTACAATTCCCTTCCTCTTAAACTTATGTTCTCTGGTTCTTGAGTCATCTATTGGAGAACTGTGATCAGGTGCCAAGTCTCCACAGATCTGATGATGAATTAAAGTGCCGGAGACAGGAGGAACATGGATTGGTGACAACTCGAATCTGAACCCTTCTCACTGGGACATTGCCGGGCCTAGCTATAACTTTTTTTGTCCCTCAGATTAAGAACAGTAATAAAGCTTTTTAGCAAATTTAACCAAAAGCAATCTCCTGCTAATAATATAAAAATATTCCAGATGTTGATCTTGTAGATGTGTACAAAATCATGAGGGGATTAGATAGGGTGAATGCATGGAGTCTTTCACCCAGGGTAGAGGAATCAAAAACATGAGGACATAGGCTCTTAAACTGAGATATAAGATTTAACCGCTGGGTCCCATGTTCACACGGGAGGGCTGGTCCCCCAACACAATATTCCATATCTCCACCAATTCCAATATTGGTGGCCAGTGGGGGGGCTTTTTGGAGCACTGGTATAGGTTCTTGGGGTGGCAGCTCAGTCCCTCAAGCCTGAACTGCTGGCAGCTCACTCACAGCTGGTGGGCTGGCAGTTCTCATGGCTATTCCTTGAAATTCCATTTCAAGCAGGGTGCAAGGCCACCAAATTCAAATCCATTTTCTTACCACTTCAAGCAGGGTGCAAGGCCACCAAATTCAAGTGCAATTTCATTCCATTTCAAGCAGGGTGCAAGGCCACCAAATTCAAGTGCAATTTCATTCCATTTCAAGCAGGGTGCAAGGCCACCAAATTCAAATGCAGCTTCATACCATTTCATGCAAGGTGAAACCACCATAAAACCACACAAAACACCAAACTCACAATTCAGTAGACATTCAGTGTGTTCAGTAGCTTCACAGCTCAGACAGTCGTGACCTCTCCCTCCCCCATCATGCAGAGACTGAGGCACACCCACACTTCCGGGTTTTATAACCCCTCCCCCTCCCACCGGAAAAGGTGTGGCCTTCATGGCGTGATTGACAGGAGATAGATTCTCAACATTCTTTAAACACTAATAACACTTTTATTTTTCATTGATGGGAAGAATTCTCTGCACCTGCTCAGCGGGAGGGTGACTGAGTAAGATGGCCAAAAATCACAGCTGTAAGTGGTAGCATTTTATCTAAAATCAATATACAGTGCAAACAGGAAATAGTGCATTTGCAGTAGTGCCTTTTAACTTCAAGCCAAAGCACCCAAGCTGCCATTTGCAGTAAGTAGTGCCTTTCAACTTCAAGCCAAAACACCCAAGCCGCCATTTGCAGTAAGTAGTGCCTTTCAACTTCAAGCCAAAGCACCCGTCGCCATTTGCAGTAAGTAATGCCTTTGAACTTCAAGCCAAAGCACCCAAGCCGCCATTTGCAGTAAGAAGTGCCTTTCAACTTCAAGCCAAAGCACCCAAGCCGCCATTTGCAGTAAGTAGTGCCTTTCAACTTCAAGCCAAAGCACCCAAGCTGCCATTTGCAGTAAGTAGTGCCTTTCAACTTCAAGCCAAAGCACCCAAGCCGCCATTTGCCAAAAGCGGTCAAGATCAGACTTTTAGTAATATAGATGGGAACCTGAGGGGCAACTAGATAAATTCTGATTAAAAATAGTGCAAGGGTCTCCAATGAGGTAGGTGAGAGGTCAGGGCTGCTCTCTAGTTGATGATAGGATGGGTCAGTTGCCTGATAACTGCTGGGACAGTAACTGTCCCTGAATCTGGAGGTGTGCAATTGTACCTCCTGCCTGATGGGAGAGAGGAAAAGAGGGAGTGGCTGGGGTGAGACTGGTGATTTTGGGGTTAAGATGCATTTGTTAAGAGCAGCCGTGGAAAATGTTAGCATTGATGCTGTTGAAGTGTTTCAACTATGTTGAGCTGACTAACTCCCAATCCCTGTTCCAACAGTTTCTGTGTCAGAAACGTTGCATTGTATGTAGTGCTTGTTCCCCTGTGAACTATAAAGAGCCTTTTCCACACTGCTGTTGGAAGCTGCAGCATGCGACAAATCCTGCCGTGCCCAAGGAGGTTGACTGCTGGTACCATGGTGATCTCGTGGTTCGCAGATGTCTCTCGCTGGTTTTCTTGTTGCCTGGATGCAGAACCGGCTTTAGATTCTACAACAGTATCTGCAGCCAACTGCTGCAAAGTTCCCACAGTGAATGCTTTCTTAGAGTGCTTTAGATAAATGTCTTTTCAGTCCTCTGGCAACGCCTGTGCAGTTTTTATTCAGCTTTGCATCTTGTCAAGTTACTGAGTGCCAGCACTTGTCTTGGTTTCTGATGGTTAATCGAGGACCAGAGGACATAGGATTAAGGTGAGGGGAAAGATTTAATAGGAACCTGAGGGGCAATGTTTTTGCTCGGAGGGTGGTGGGTCTGTATGGAGTTTGCACATTCTCCCTGTGACCGAGTGGGTTTTTTCCGGGTGCTCTGGTTTCCTCCCACATCCCATACAGAACGTGTGGGTTTGCAGGTCATTAGGCTTCCGAAAATTGTCGTTAGTGTGTAGGATAGAACTAGTGTGCGGGTATCGCTGTTCGGCGCACAATCAGTGGGCCAAAGGGCATGTTTCGGCACTGTATCTATAAACTAAACTAAATTATATGGAGCGAACTGCCAGAGGAGGGTAGTTGAGACAGAAAATATAACAACATTTAAAAGACATTAGGACAGGTTCATGGATAGGAAAGGCTTAGATCGGTATGTGCCTAACGCAGGCAGGTGGGACTAGCATAGATGGGGCATCGAGGTCAGCATGGGCCCATTTCCATGCTCTATGTCTACGACTCTAAGCCTTGTGGGCGATCATGATCAACATTGTATGTGTCGGTACCTGCAGAATTGTGCATTGTCCCTTGCTTACTTGGATCCTCAGAAGGATTGTAGCATTAATCATATGTCTGACACATCGTTCTTGTAAAAGCTGAGTCAGACCCTTTAAAAAGACAAACAATTGGAACGATGCTAAAAATCATTCGACAAAGACCCGTAAGCAAAGATTGCAAAGAGCGGCACTGTGCACAGTGGGAGAGTTACTGCCTCACAGTGCCAGGGACCCGGGTTGTACGCATTGTCTGTACGGAGTCTCAACTAAGCCAACAGGCATTGTTTGTTTTCCGGAAGGGTTTTTTTTAACTGAAATATTTTGCCTTTTTTCCCACTTTTGACTTGGAAACTAATTGTCAAACGTCTGAAATAAAAGTAGAAGAAGTAAATTCAGGAGGTTAGTTAGCTGCGGGTGGAACTCGTGCCTCAAGGCAAAAAAAGCCGAAAGTGGTGGAGATGGGAAGGTGTGGCCAGTAGTGGGATCCCGTTGGAGGTTATTTCATCGTACCTCAAATACAATAGGTAGAGTAAAGGGGAAGATACAGAGTGCAGATTATAGTTCTCAACATTGTCTCACATCAGAAGGTAGACACAATGCTGGAGTAACTCAGCGGGTCAGGCAACATCTCTGGAGATTAGGAATGGGTGATTTTTCGGGTCGAGACCCTTCTTCAGACTGATGTCAGGGGAGGGGGCGGGACAGAGATAGAATGTAGTTGGAGACAGTAAAACTAGTGGGAGAACTGGGAAGGGGGAGGGGGATGGAAAGAGAGAGGGAAAGCAAGGGCTATCTGAAGTTAAGAAATCAATGTTCATACAGCTGTGGTGTAAACTGCCTAAGCAAAATATGAGGTGCTGTTTCTCCAATTAGCACTGGGCCTCACTCTGACAATGGAGGAGGCCCAGGACAGAAAGGTGAGATTGGGAATGGGAGCAGGAGTTGAAGTGCTGGGCCACCGGGGAGATCAGGTAGGTTGAAACAGACTGAACGGTGATGTTCAGCGAAATGATTGCCGAGCCTGCGCTTGGTCTCGCCGATGTAGAGAAGTTGACACCTGGAACAGTGGATACAGTAGCTGAGGTTCGAGGAGGTGCAAGTGAACCTCTGCCTCACCTGGAAAGACTGTTTGGGTCCTTGGATGGCGTCGAGGGGGGAGGTAAAGGGACAGGTGTTGGCATCCCCTGTGGTTGCAGAGGAAAGTACCTGGGGAGGGGGTGGTTTGTGGGAAAGGACGAGTTGACCAGGGAATTTCGGAGGGAACGGTCTCTGCGGAAAGCTGAAAGGGGTGGCGATGGGAAGATGTGGCCAGTAGTGGGATCCCGTTGGAGGTGGCAAAAATGTTGGAGAATTATATGCTGTATGCGACGGCTGATGGGGTGGAAGTTGAGGACAAGGGGGACGCTGTCAGTGTTACAAATTGGGTGGGTGGGTGGAGGGGGAGCAAGAGCGGAGCTGCGGGATATCGAGGAGACCCTAGTGAGAGCCTTATATACAATGGTATTGCCTTGCATCAGTTCCATAGAGAGTCAAATGTCCACAATGGGGTAGAGAAGAGGTGAATCGTACCCTAGTTTATGGAAGAACCGATCAGAAGCCTGATAACAGATGGGAAGCTGTTCCCGAGTCTGGTGGTGCACACTTTTAAGCTTCTATACCTAATATGTGTACCCATGTCCTCCAGAGATGTTGCCTGACCACTGAGTTACTCCAGCATTTTGTGTATTTTTTGTAAACAAGCATCTGCAGTTCCTTATCTCCATTTTACTACTATCTCGCCTGTTTTTTTTTTCCCATTGGTGTCACATTTTCATGGATCGCAAAGAACGGAATTCTGAAAGCGACTTGTGCATTTCATCAATACCGTTGCAATGATGTTCAACGTATCAACCATCAAAGGCAAAATACATATTGCTGGACTAACTCAATGGGTCAGGCAGCACCTGTGGAGGGAATGGACAGATAACCTTTCAGGTCAGGACCCTTCTTCAGCCACTCTTCAGTCTGAAGATGATCCTTGACGCAAAGCATTTATTCATTCCTTCCACCAATGCTGCCCGTCCTGCTGAGTTACTCCAGCACTTTTGTCTTTTGTTGAAAATTGTAGCATCTGACGTTCATCTCAACAGTAGCAAAGTTGCAGGTTGAAACTGAAGAGCATGAATGAAATTACATTCTTTCGCGAACTGTTCATAAGTTATAGTAGCAGGATTAGGTCATTCGGCCCATCGAGTCTACTCTGTCATTCAATCATAGCTGATCTATCTTTCCCTCTCAACCCCATTCTCCTGCCTCCTCCCCATTTGCTTTCGCAAATATTATTTGAGTTGGTGTCATTGATGTATTGTGGTAGTTACTGACTAAAATATAAAGCAGAACAATATTTTTAGTTGAATTGCATGAATCAATGGTTTTGCTGATCCCTGTGGAGTTTAGTCCACAATCAACTTGAGCAGCTTTTGAGTTTCTCTGAAAATTGTGCTACTTGAATGCCTCGTAGCTAGAGCAGGCCCACGTGAGTACTGATCATGGCTCTGCACGACGAAGTGGCTGCCACAATTATTTTCACATCCTTTTGAACCTTGCAGCAGTCTGGGTCTATTTTTAGGCTGGAACCACAGGGACTCAGTGGAGGTGGAAACAGGGCTCAATGTGCATCGATCGCATGCTCTGAACAACAATACTTTTTTTTTTCTCCTCCAGAGTTTCATTGTACAAGAGTTACTAAAAATATACAGAGTACCTGGACTGTAGCATTATTCAAGCAACTCTCATTTGTACTTGAGCAAAAAAAAAGTAAGGACATTTTTAAGGCAGAGATAGATAGATTCTTGATTAGTACAAATGTCAGGGGTTATGGGGGGGAAAGCAGGAGAATGGGATTGGGAGGAAAATATAGATCAGCAGAGGCCAGAACTCTAAATAAACTAGGTTCCATAATGACAAACCCCACTCACCCACTCCATGCCCTGAAGGTGATCAAGAGCAGCATCTTCAGCCAGAGGCTGATTGCACCAATGTGCAAAACGGAGAGATACAGGAAGTCCTGTTTACCAGCTGCTATAAGACTTTATAATGAGCATAAATAACTGCACTTTTTTTAAATTAATTGTATTTTAACTTGTATTTTAACGTATTTTAACTTGTTATGTATGAAAGCGTGGTGTTATGTTTGTCTTGAAGCTGTCGTGGCACTGTAATTTCCTGAAAAGGATTATTAAAGGAATAATCTAATCTAATCTAATTTGATGGTGGAGTAGACTTGATGGGCCAAATGGCCTAATTCTGCTCCTAACACGAATGAACTTGTGAAAACAAAGTGCTGGAGGAACTTGTTCTAGTTCTTGAATATTGGTTCTGCTTCGTCATCCTAATCACCTCCAACATTGTCTTTCATTCTTTAATGAGGATAATTAAATCTAACCCCTATCAGATCTTGCACAAACTGTGCTGATATGACTTCCTACGTCAGGTTGCTTTGTAATACTCGTGTTAACTTCATTGGAATGCAGTATTTCATTGCTGCCATTTCACTGAGAACTAACTCACTGACTCCACAGATGGCGTGTTTGGGATGTGGAAGGAAACCGGATCAATAGACAATAGGTGCAGGAGTAGGCCATTCGGCTCTTGGAGCCAGCACCGCCATTCATTGTGATCATGGTTGATCATCCACAATCAGTACCCCGTTCCTGCCTTCTCCCCATATCCCCTGACTCCGCTATCTTTGAGAGTGCTATCTAACTCTCCCTTGAAAGCATCCAGAAAACCGGCCTCTACTGCCTCCTGAGGCAGAGAATTCCACAGATTCACAACTCTCTGGGTGAAGAGAGGAAAAGAGGAAACTGGTGCAGTCACAGGGAGAACGTACAAACTCCCCACAGACAGCACCCAAGGTCAGGATGTAACTCGCATCCCTGGCACTGAGGCAGCAGCTCTACCCGCTGCGCCACTGTGCAGTCCTTATGAGTGGTGTTGTATAACGAGAAAAAAATCTACTCCAATGGGTCAGAGTCATACAACACGGAAACAGGCCTTTCCACCCACCTCATCCATGCCAACCAAGGTGCTTCACCCACACCATTCCCACTGGCGTGTGGTCAGCCGGCTATATGCTGTTGCTTGCTTCCTGCATCTTTTCAATTTATCTCATCCAGAGCTGTCCCTGATCCATTTCATACCATGGCTGATGTCAGTGGATCCTGGACTCGGTATTCTTCTGTTCCTACAGTAATCACCTCCTTGTGCATCTAGAATCCATCTATCATAGTTCAAGTTCAAATGTATTTGTCATGGAGCCATCCAGCACGGAAACAGGCCCATGCCGGCCAAGATGCCCCTTCTCCACTGATCCTCCATTGACCCATATCCCTCTAAACCTGTCATATCTCTATCTCTGCCCTAAAAACATTTAAAGACCCAGTCTCTACCTCACTTTGACAAAGAGTTTCAAAGACATACAATTCTCTAAAAGAATAAAGCAGCTGGTTTATTTGGTTGTTTTAAACAGTGATCTCAACACTTTTAATAACTTTGAACTTGAAGGATACAGGATGACACTGGAAATGTGGTGTCTCTTGTGTACTGCATGAATGTCATCTGTTCTTCTTGCACTCTTGTACGTGGGTGTGATTGTACCAATGTATACTGAACTTTGCTGGAGAGTACCATTGAACCGTACCACCAGATCCACCACCCATTTCCCAGCAACTGGTGGTGCGGCACATCCTCTAATCCGGACAAAAATGATGAGAGCGCACTTGAAATCCTCCCCACCGCAGCGGTTGATGAGGCTCACCAGGACTTCTGTAGGCACGGGGCTCTGGAACTCCGGCGTGGCCCAAGCCGGCAGATCCATTCACAAGGCCAACTCAGCTCCTGGGCAGACTGTTCCGGTACCGTTGGACTCTTCTCTGAGGCCGTGACTCTGTTAGTCCGACAAAACGGATAATCCAGCAAGGTTCTGGAACCAAAGGTGCCTGAAAATCAGTGGTGGACCTGTAAGCTTTCTTACTTTCCAGATGTCATTGTTATCCAGGTGCTTTTACAGGGGGTTGAGAGTGGAAAGAATCCTTGTATAGAATTATATCCATCTATTCAGTTCCTGTATTACATTGCTAACTGCGTGTCACAAATTAATCACTGGAGAGGTTTTAACCCATCTTAATCATCTGGACTACACAATGACTTAGCTTGCCTTACACCATTTTAAAATGCAATGTGTAACTTTGTTCATAATAAGACGTCCCGAGATATATAGTCACTGTGATACAGCGTGGAGACAGGCCCTGAGGCCCAACTTGCCCTTTTACACTCGTCCCACCTGCCTGCATTTGGCCCATATCCCTTTAAACCTATCCTATCCATTTACCTGCCCAACTGTTTATTTTTAAACATTGTGATGGTACCTGCCTCATCCATCTCATCCGGCAACTCGTTCCAGATACGCACCATCCTTTGTGTAGTAAAAAAGCGTTGTCCCTCAGCTTCCTATTAAATCTTTCCCCCTCACCTTAAACTGTGTCCTCTGCTTTGTGATTCCCTCACTCTGTGTAAAAGACTCTGCATTTACCCAATCTATTCCATACTTGGAAGTACCGTATGTATCGCTGAGGATTTATTTGATTTCCCTGAAGTTAATCTAGCTATGAATATGTTTCAATCAGTTCAGGATGGGAACATTGTTTAAATGTTGTCAATCGAGGAAATGGTGCTATCTTGAAGTTGTGAAGGGTACTATTGGGTTGAAGGTTCATTTGTTCTTTGGCAACTTGTCTAGTTATTTTCTTTACAAATTTCTTTCATCTCTCTCCAAGGCATTTTGTGTTTTCTTTGTAATCACAACCCTGTATGGTAGAGAAAATATCCTGTTGCTGTTCAAACTTGCACTTTGTTGTCTTAAGAAAACTCCACATCAGCTGTTTTGGAAGTTATTTTTTGAGGAGAGTAGAAGCAGCGTAATGTGGGAATAATGAAAGCATTTGGTGGCTGGAGTACGTTTCAAACCTCGTTAACACAGTGCAATTATAAAAGTAGGCCAGGACTTGTTAAATAAGATGTAGGTCAGGTTCTCATGCAGTATGTAGAGTTGTCAATTAATTTAATTGAGTTGCTGGCCAATTTAGCTTGTGGGTTGCAGAAAACAGATCGGTCTCCTGATGTGGCCTCAAATTCTTTGTCATTCTTGTGTTAGCAAATGGTGAAGACAAATACTTTTTTCCATTTGGAAGCAAGGAACTGCTGGTTTACAAAAAAGACCACCTGCAATCCCACATTCACCCCCCTTTCTATCCCCCACCCATCCCTTCACGTGCCCTACTCGCACCTATCTCTCCCCTCACCCTCTCCTCCCTCCTACATTCCTTTGTCTGGCTCCACAATTCACAACTCTTTAATCCTTTTGTCTCGCACGGGTTTATTTTTTCCATCTCTTGCCTTAGTCTAACCATCTGCCTATACAAAAGAAAACCCAAGTTGTATGCCTGTATTCCTGCCCTTCCTCTTTTCCAGTTTACTTCACATCCTCCACCCCCATCCCTAACCCAATCAGTATGAAGAAGTGTCCTGACCTTCGGAAATGCTGCATGATCCATCTGAGTTACTCCAGCACTTTGTGTCTTTTTAAACCAGAGTACCCGTTAAGGTTAAGCCTTCCTTTTA
The DNA here is from genome assembly GCF_010909765.2 of Amblyraja radiata. NCBI lineage: Eukaryota > Metazoa > Chordata > Chondrichthyes > Rajiformes > Rajidae > Amblyraja > Amblyraja radiata. The sequence continues at coordinate 40,915,291 of NC_045975.1, forward strand.
GCTTCAAAGCCCTTTTAACGTTAATCTTGTTCTTAATGTAGAGTTTTATTAATATCCATTTGTGATTTTTGCTTTTTTTCAGATGGACCATCTAATCATAACACGACCAAGGAATACTTTGGGATTTTAACTAAGGCAAGGAAGTTAATTTGAATGCGGACTATCAATAAAATGTGCATGTGTGATGTACAACATATATCATGCATGTTCCCGGTTGCATGTCTTTGGTTTTCCACATTGGCTTGTCTTTGTACTGTCTCACATGGTCTATCTCTGTCCTTTGTCTCCTGCTTCAATCCCGTAGCTTGCTTTAGATGCTGTGGAATATTCCAGTGGTTACAATACTGATGGAATCTAATGTTATTGATCATGCCCCGATCCATGTTAATTATGATCTGCCTATTCTGTTTTCAATCTATCCCAAGAGCGGGGGATAGTGCCGCAGAGGACAATGTGGGATGTGTAGATTAAAGAGCAAACTACACCTCCACTTCCACGAATACTGACGTAGGCAGTTTGGAGTGTATGTATGCAATACATTTAAGACAAAGTTATGACATAATTATGAGAAGCAGTGTTGAAGGAACTCAGTGGGTCAGTGCGGCACGGTGGTGCAGCGATACACCTGCTGTCTTACAGCAGCAGAGACCCGGGTTCGATCCTGAGTACGGGTGCTGTCTGTATGGAGTTTGTACGTCCTCCTGGGACTGCGTGGGTTTTCTCCGGGTACTCTGGTTTCCTCTCGCATTCCAAATGTGCAGGTTTATAGGTTAATTGGCTTCAGTAAAATTGTTCCCAGTGTGTAGGATAGTGCTAGAGTAAGGGGTGACCGCTGGTCGGCGTGGAGTCGAGGCCCTGTTTCCTCACTGTAACTCAAAAGTAATCTAACGGTAGCATCTGTGGATGTGATTTGTTTATTTATTTTTTCTTAAATTTTTTTTTTTTAGTCGGGACCCTTCTTCAGACTGAAGGTAGAGGTGGGGTAGGGGAGGGATAAACTGAAGGCGAGAAAAAGTCAGATCAAATAATGGCAAACAACAGATGACCTCAGGAAAGGTGGAGCCCATAATGGCCGATTGTTGTCTGGGGAAGATGTGCTAATGAGAGGGATCCAGGGATGCGAACAGTGGAACTAGTAGGATGATGAGGGTGCAAGAGGGGAGGGAATGCAGGAATTACTTGAAATTCGAGAAACCAATATTCGTACAGCTGGGTTGGATGCTACCCAGGCGAAATATGGTGCTGTTGTTCCTCCTGTTTGCGCGTGGCCTCCCTCTGACAGTGGAGGAAGCCCAAGGCAAAGCAATTGCCCATCCAACCACTGCTAACGAAGAAGGCAATCATTAATTTTGATGTTTCCCCACTGACCACATTGCCCGAATGCGAAACTTCCAACAAAATAAGCATGCCTTTGTTCAAACAGATGTTGTCTAATTGGGAATGGAATTGGATGCCAGGGGTTTACAGTCAAAGCCATTGTACCGGCAAAGAGAGCAGAAATGTGACAGCTGAGCTCTTGGCATCGTTTATGTGCAAGTCACAATCCTTCACAGATTTGGTGATGATCTTTGCATCACTTCACCGCCTGTGCGAGAAGGGGCTTTGTCTCTGGAACTGGTGCCCTACAATGCTGAGAACTATATTCTGCACTCTGTATCTTCCTCTTTGCTTTACCGATTGTACTTGAGTTTGGCTAGAATGGGATTATGACATTGCCCCATCTTGGGTCCCTTGAAATGTCACCTAAGCATGTTCTCAGGGAAGCTGCCTGACCCGCTGCGTTACTCCAGCACTCTGTCCTTTTCTGTAAACCACAATCCACAGTTCCTTATATCGACATATTATCTCATCTGATTGTATAGCATGCAAAACAAAATGTTTTACTGTCCCTCAGTACAAGTGACAATTAAACATAACCCTCTCCCACAATTCCCATTACCTTCCCACAAAGATCAACTCTTTTGAGTTTCCACTATAGGGAGATGCGCAGGAAAAAAGGAACAGCTTCTTCCCCTCCGTTATCAGGCCTGTTTCCATGTTGTATCTTTAAATTACGAGGGTTTCACGTGAGGAGGTATAGAGCCATACCGCATGAAAACGGACCCTTCGGCCCACCTTACTCATACCGACCAACATGCCCCATCTACACCAGTCCCACCTGCCTGTGTTTGACACACATCCCTCTAAACCTATCCTATCCATGTAGCCATCCAAATGTTTTAAATGTGTGATAATACCTGCCTAACTACCTCCTCCAGCACTTTGTTTCAGAAATCTATCACCTTTGTGCATAAAAACAAAGTTGCCCCTTAAATCTTTCCCATGTTTTCTTCAACCGATGTCTCTGATTCTTAATTGACTTCTCTGGTTTAAATACTCTATGCATTAACCCTATGTATTCCTCTCGTGATTATATTTACACCCCACAGCCTCCTGTGCTACAAGGAATAAAGTTTAGGCAACTCAACCTCTCCCTATAGCTCATGCCCTCGGGTTCTGGCAACATCCTCGTAAATCTTCTCTGCCCGTTTTGACGACATCTTTTCTCTAACATGGTTACTTGTTTCTATGTTTTATCCATGTCAATGCCGAAATAAGTCAGGTTTGGAGTTGTAAATTCTGCAAGACTACTCTGGATGAACAAATAGAAACTATTATTAAGCTGATCAATCTTGTTGTAAGGTTCGATAAGGAACCACTTGCGTAGATCATATTCCTAATGATTGTTTTTGTAACTTGGTCGGCACGGTGGCGCAGCAGTGGAGTTGCTGCTTTACAGCACCAGAGACCTGGGTTCAATCCTGACTACGGGTGCTGTCTGTACAGAATTTGTACGTTCTCCCTGTGACACAGTGGGTTTTTCCCCGAAAGCTCTGGTTTCCTCCCACACTCGGGTTAATTGGCTTTCGTAAAGATTATAAATTGTTCCTAGTATGTAGGATAGTGTTAGTGTACAGGGATCGCTGGTCAGTGCGGACTCGGTGGGCCGAAGGGCCTGTTTCCACGCTCTATCTCCAAACTAAACTAAACTCTAAACTTCTTAGGACTTCACCTGTGGATTTCCCAGCTGAACGCGTGGATCTTCTTTGAATGGAAGTCTCCAGTAGTTGACGCCATGGCCCAGATATCCAGCAGAAATGGGTTCAAGCAGTCTACCACTTCAACAACAGGCCCCTCAGCGATGCGAACCGTCAACAAGGAAGAAGCCTTGCAAATGGAAGCAGAGGCCTTGGCCAAGCTGCAGAAGGAGAGGCTTCAGAGTGTGAAGGAGGAGGTGATGGTGTCGGTCGGCAGTGCTTGCTCCAAGTTGCCCAACGCCAAGCATGAGCACGATCTCATTCACTTTCCCGAAGCAGAGAATTCCAATAAGCACACCGCCAACACGCTGTCTGACCGGGACATCGAGAAGCTCACTGCAGCCGAACTAGAGAAGTTGCTGTTGGACAAAAGCTTCGGTCATAGGCATGTAACACGGCCACACACGCTGCCCAATACTCCCCTGCTCAGCCCGTCCTTCTCCAGCCAGTTCTACAGCCGGACACCTTTCTCTGGGGGTCAGTGGACAGGTGGGTTACACAGACCTGTGGCGCAAACAGCCAGTTACCGTTCAATGTCTGTCACATTCCCCAAATCTCTGGATCCATTTCAGAACGGCTTTTGCCCTGCACAGACCACATACCGTCCTTCTGAGCCCGCCTGCGTCGGGCTTCACGCAAAGCCGTACCTGTCCTTCCCACTTCAGCCTTCCACACCCATCCACCCACACACCGTCCTGCCCATCTATGGCACTGTCACGCCTGAGCTCGCCAACCTGTACAACAAAATTGCCAGCACGTCGGAGTACCTGAAGAACAGCAAATCCAACAGCGATCTGCAGTCCGCCAACACCATGACCCCGAAGCTGCCGTGCGGAGAGAGCTCCAGCGACGTCAGCAAATTTGACTGGCTGGACCTTGATCCACTCAGCAAAGCGAGGATGGAAAGCGTGGAGTTGGTGCAGAGCGCGGCAGAAGCCGGGCACAAGGTGGACACTGGAGCAGCGGCCGGTGACCCTTGGGAGCAGGTGTTACAGAAGCAGACTCCGTCAGAAAGCTGCCAGCCCGGTGCCAAGGCTGACGACGCCTCGTTTAAGCAGCAAACTGGAAAACCCACACATGGACCTTCCGTGACACGTAGCTTGTCTCTTAACCTACGCTCCACAAGTTCACAGATTTCACATCGAGCGCAAGAACCAAACACCAAAACATTACAGGTACCGTTTCTTTTCCCCGTGTTGTTTCTAAAAAAAAATTATTTTGCTCTTATTATATGAATATTTTTTTCTCGTTTAACTGATAATCCGGAGAACTGTCAAACTTGCCTGCTGTAAGAACAAGGAACTTCAGATGCTGCTTTACACCAAAGATAGACACACAGTGGTTCCTATAAATTGCTGTCAAACTGACACCAATTATATAAAAAAGGGCAGCACAGCCAGCTATTTACAATATATATTAATGATTTGGACGAGGGAATTGAATGCAACATCTCCAAGTTTGCAGATGACACTGGCAGTGTTAGCTGTGAGGAGGATGCTAGGAGGCTGCAAGGTGACTTGGATAGGCTGGGTGAGTGGGCAAATGCATGGCAGATGCAGTATAATGTCGATAAATGTGAGGTTATCCACTTTGGTGGCAAAACCAGGAAAGTAGACTGTTGCGTGAATGGTGGCCGATTAGGAAAAGGGGAGATGCAACGAGACCTGGGTGTCATGGTACACCAGTCATTGAAAGTAGGAATGCAGGTGCAGCAGGCAGTGAAGAAAGCGAATGGTATGTTAGCATTCATAGCAAAAGGATTAGAGTATAGGAACAGGGAGGTTCTACTGCAGTTGTACAGGGTCTTGGTGAGACCACACCGGGAGTATTGCGTACAGTTTTGGTCTCCAAATCTGAGGAAGGACATTATTGCCATAGAGGGAGTGCAGAGAAGGTTCACCAGACTGATTTCTGGGATGTCAGGACTTTCATATGAAGAAAGGCTGGATAGACTCCGCTTGTACTCGCTAGAATTTAGGAGATTGAGGGGGGATCTTATAGAAACTTACAAAATTCTTAAGAGGTTGGGCAGGCTAGATGCAGGAAGATTGTTCCCGATGTTGGGGAAGTCCAGGACATGGGGTCACAGCTTAAGGATAGAGGGGAAATCCTTTAGGACTGAGATGAGAAAAACATTTTTCACACAGAGTGGTGAATCTCTGGAACTCTCTGCCACAGAAGATAGTTGAGGCCAGTTCATTGGCTATATTTAAGAGGGAATTAGATGTGGCCCTTGTGGCTAAAGGGATCAGGGGGTATGGAGAGGTACGGGATACTGAGTTGGATGATCAGCCATGATCATATTGAATGGCGGTGCAGGCTCGAAGGGCCGAATGGCCTACTCCTGCACCTAATTTCTATGGTTCTATCTATCAGTAGAGTTGCTGCATTACAGAACCAGAGACTCTGGTTCAATCCTGACTACGGGTGCTGTCTGCACATAGTTCATATTTTCTCTCAGGTTTGTAGGTTAAATGGCTTTGGTTCAAGACCCTTCTTCAGACTCAAAAGGTCCCCTATCCACGTTCTTCAGAGATGCTTCCTGACCCGCTGAGTTACCCCAGCACTTTGTGTCCTATTGTGTATTAACCAGCATCTACAGTTCCTGGTTTCTACAGCTTGTTTCATTTTCCTGATTTTACTTCCTGTAAAATAGTTTCATGTGGACGTGCGGTACATTTGACCAGGAAACTATTGAGCGCTGTAACTGGGATTTCCAGTGCAAGATCGAACTATGATTTGAGTGGAATGGGGAGTTGCATTCCTTCAACTTGACCTCGGGCTGGGTTTTCTGACGTGTTCCAAACAGTGGGGAAGGTTTGAGCATTCCCTGACTAACGAGGCAAAGGTTGCAGCTGAAAAACATTCCTTTCAACAAACGAGAGGCCTTGTTCAGCAAGCACGCTTCCTGTTTGTGTAAGACAGCCTGGGCTGGCTTCAGATTGCTCTGGGTGAAGTGCAAGGAACAATGGATTAGTCCCGGACCTGTGTATTTTGTCACAAGGAATTGCTGTTGCTGATTTACAAAGATATTGTGTTCAGTTCTGGGCACCATGTTATAAGAAAGATATTGTCAAACTGGAAAAGGGTTCAGAGAAGATTTACGAGGACTAGAGGGTCTGAGGTTGAGTAGGCTGGGCCTCTATTCCTTGGAGCACAGGAGGATGAAGGTAGATCTTATAGAGGAATAGATCGGGTAGATGCACACTCGAATCACGGATGTGAGGACACAGGTTCAAGGTGAAGGGGGTAAAGATTTAATAGGAATCTGAGGGTGTATGGAATAAGCTGCCAGAGGAGGTAGTTGAGGCAGGGACTATCCCAACATTTAAGAAACAGTTAGACAGGTACATCCTCTCAAAAGGAGGAGGAGCCATCTTGGGGAACGGCTGCTAACCAGCAGCCGTCCGTTTAATTCACTTTTTTTTGTAGTTTTTAGTAAGTCTTGTGCTTCGTCCGTTGGAAAAATTGACTTTTTAATGTGGGGGGGAAGGGGGTAATTATACTTCTAGGTCCCTACCTGGTCGGTGAGGCAGCTTTTTCTCCAGGCTGCCCTGTCGACCCGTCCTCGCGGCCTACCAGCGGGCGTGGAGCGCTGTTTCCTGGCGGGGACCGCCCAGCACCTCTGCTTCGGTGGCGGCACAGCGCTGGAGCGCTATCGCGGAGCGGAGCGGGCGATGCCTTGCCTGAGTCGCCGCGCTGGAGCTCCGGTGAGCTGTGACCGCCGAGATCAACACCTCCGGGCTGTGGGTCTGCGGAGCAGAGCGGGCGGCGCTGACTCTAACATCGGGAGCCTGGGAGCTCCAAACCGGCGCGGCCTTGTCGGCTTCGGAAGCCGCGGTCCCCAGCTAGGAAGCAGCCGTTCCAGGTGGCCCAGCCGCTGAGAGGACTCTCCCTACGCCGGGGCAACACCACCCGGCCAGAACGGCCAAGAACATTGGGCCTCCGTAGAGGCATTAGCGGAGGCCTCAATAGGCCTGACTTTGGGTGAACTGGGGATGGGGACTGGACATTGTGCCTTCCCCCACAGTGGTAACCACTGTGGGGGGATGATTTTTTCCTGTGTGTAAGTTAATATGTTAGTCTGTGTCCAAGTTGGCTCTCGGAAGGGAGAGTGGACGCTGGCGCGCTTTAGCTGCTGCTGCTCTCTCTTTCACATTGTGTTTTTTGATTTTTTGTCTTTGGAGCGATTTCTGTCTTTAATTTGTGTATTAGTGATGTCCTTATTATTTATTTTACTCCGACTATGTTTTTTCTCTTCTGTTAATTTCTGTAAGGTGTCCTTGAGATTTTTAAAGGCGCCCGAAAATAAAATGTATTATTATTATTACATGGATAGGACAGGTTTGGAGGGATATGGACCAAGCCGAGGTAGGTGGGACTAGTGTAGCTGGGACATGTTGGCTGGTGTGGGCAAGTTGGGCCGAAGGGCCTCTTTCCACACTGTATCACTCTGACTGACTCTAAAGACACTAAATACTGGGCTACGTTTATAAAGACAGTGCTGGAGTAACTCTATAAAGACACAAAATACTGGCGTAGTTATTCCTCCCCCCCCCCCCCCCCCTGCATTCCTTCATCCATCTTCACAATCACAACTCTTCAATCCTTTTCTCTGTCTTTTCATCTCTGGCCTTTGTCCAACCATCTGCCTATCATGAAGCTATCAGACCTTCAGCCTGACTAAAAGTCTCAACCAGAAACGTCACATATCCGTGTTCTCCAGAGATGCTGCCTGACCTGCTGAGTTACTCCAGGACATTGTGTCCTTTTATCATTAAGCCCCACTCGCCCATATCCACATTGGATAGGTGACCATTTTTTAAGCCTGAAATAGTTTCTCAACCCGAAACAGGTCTGAAGATGGGTTCCAGCCCAAAACGTCACCTATGCATGCTCTCCAGAGATGCTGCCTGACCCACTGAGTTACTCCAGCACTTTGTGGATTGTTCGACTGACTAGATTGCTCAGGAGAAACGTTAGCAGAAATGCATTAGTCCCAGACATGCGAATTGTCTTTACATTTGTCTTTTGCACAGTTGATTTAAAGTGTCTAATTTCCTCTTGTGAGCATTTTTGCCATTCCAGCCCTCTATTGGGGATACTTGAATGGACGTCAGGAAACCACACAGTTGTATGAAGATGTTATTGTGTGGTGCTTGGACTGTGTTGTATATGGTGAATCTCCTACAATGATTCCCACATGGGGTGGCAGTTCTGAATTGTTTTCATCCCAGTATTTATGAAACTTGCAGCATTTTTTTAGTTATCTGTTCGTAGTGGAAAAGATAGTTTGTCAGCCATTCAAGTCGGTGGGGGGTGCTGCGAGATGGCTGCCCTGCCAACAGCCTGTTCGTTATTTTGACTTTTTTTGTTTTTTTAGTGTCTCTCGGTGTGGTGAGGGGGGGGAAGGGAGGATGGGGGAGAACTGCTTTCTGTCGCCTCCTCGACGGAGAGGCAATTTTTTCCATGTTGCCTCCCTTAACACCATGGATTGGAGCGGCCTTTCCCGGAGTTGGGCCTGGAGTTTCAGCAGCATGCGCAACGTGGACTTTTCCTCGCGGAGCGGGCGATCCCTTGCCGGGGGTCGCCAGAAGGGAGTGCTCCGATCGCTGGCCCGCGAACTGTTACATCCTGAAGCCGCGGTCTGCGGAGATTCTAGCCGCGGGCGCGGCTTTTGGAGCCTGGGATCCCTTGCCGGGGATATCCGGAGAAGAGCTCCGACCGCAGGCCCGCGGCCTACAACATCCTGAAGCTGCGGTCTACTGAGCTTCTAGCCGCCGGCGCGGCATGGACTTACCACCCGGAGCCTGGGATCCCTCCCTGGGGATAGCCAGAGAAGAGCTCTGACCGCTGGCCTGCGGCCTACAACATCCTGAAGTCGCGGTCTCCGGTAAGAAAGTGCCGATTCGAGACCTCCAAGCCGTGGAGTGTGTTAGACCATCCTGATGAGAGGGCCTGTACATCCGGCCGACCGTAGCGGCGCCTGCGGAGGGTTTTATGGCCCCGACCACGGGTGAACAAGGAGGAGGACTGACTGAACGTTGTGCCTTCCACCACAGTAAAGAATTTTTTTTTTTTTAATTTCAAAATAGACTTTATTCAGATAATAAATATACAATACATGAACCGTGCGAAAAATTCAACCGACATTTTCGGAGGCTATACAAAATATTCAATACAGTCTACATACATTGCTCAAATTTCACAAATATTTCCCCACCCTTGCCACTCATGTGGCCCACTGGCGTGGAATCCCTTCCCTTAATTTGAGGGGCGTCTCCACCACACCCTGCCCCCCCATGTCCAGCAGCGGAAGGACCCTAGACTGTGGCCTTTCCCACACCGAGCCTTGGCTGCACCGAGCTTCAATGCGTCCCACAGCACGTACTCCTGCAGTTTGCAGCGGGCCAGTCGGCAACATTCCCTGACGGACATCTCGCTCTGCTGGGTGGCAGACCAAGGAGCGTCTTTAACCGAGTTGATGACCTTCCAGCAGCATACGTTGTCAGTCACTGAATGCGTCCCTGGGAACAGTCCATTAATCACAGAGTCCTCTGTGACGGAGCTGTTCGGAATAAACCGTGACAGGGACCCTTGCAAACTTCTCCAGACTCTCTTTGCGAATCCACACAAAGTGACTCTACAAAGAGGTGGGCAGCTGTCTCCTCTCCATAGCTATCGCGAGGGCAGCGTGCACTGGTAGTGAGGTTCCGATGGTGCAGGAAGGATCTGACTGGGAGGGCTCCTCTCACCGCCAGCCAAGCCAGGTCTTGGTGCTTGTTGGTGAGTTCTGGCGATGAGGCATTTTGCCAGACAGTCTGCTCTGGGAACCACGCCACAGGATCCCTGGAGTCCTTTCCTTGCAGTGTCTGCAGGACGTTCCGTGCTGACCACTGCCCGATGGACATGTGATCAAAGGTGTTGGTCAGGAAGAACCTTTCCACAAACAACAGATGGGGCGGCAATGTCCAGCTGACTGGCACATTGCGTGGCATCTGCTCCAGGCCCATCCTTCGCAACACCGGGGGACGGGTAGACCTTCAGCAGGTAGTGACACTTGGTGCCCACCTGCCTTGGCTCCACGTCCGCCTGATGCAGCCACACACGAAGGTGGCCATCAGGGTGAGGGTGACGTTGGGCACGCTTTTACCCCATTTATCTGCCGACTTGTGCATTGTGGCCCGTAGCACACGGTCCATCCTCGACCCCCAGATGAGCTGGAAGACGGCCCGGGTGATCCCTGTGGCGTAGGAGGGAGGGACAGGCCACACTTGCGCCAAGTACAGCAGCTCTGAGAGTACCTCACACCTGATGACTAAATTTTTCCCTGTTATGGAGAGGGAGCGTTGCTTCCACAGCTCCAGCTTCTTCCCCACTCCAGCCAATTCTTGTCACTTGCCTCAGCCCCCCCCCCCCCCCCCCCACCCGAACCAGATCCCCAGCAGCTTCAAGAAGTCGGGGGAAGATTGGTCGGGCCAGTTGCCAAAGAGCATGGCCTCGTTCTGCCTGCTTTTCACCCTGGCCCCAGTGGCCGACACAAACTGGTCACAGATGCTGATCAATCTGCGGACTGACCCTGGGTCCGAGCAGAAGACGGTGACATTGTCCAAGTACAGGGAGGTTTTGTCCTGAGTTCCCCACTGCCTGGCAATGTCAGTCCTCTTATGCTTGCTTCCTTCCTGATGGACTCAGCAAAAGGTTCAATACAACAGACGATCAAGACGGGAGAGAGGGCAACCCTGCCTGACTCCAGACCTGACGGGGAAGCTTTCCGATTCCCACCCATTGATTTGGACTGCACTACAGATAACGGTGCAGAGCAGTTGGATCCAATTTCTGATTTCCTCCCCAAAGCCCATTTTGGAGAGCACGTCCCTCATGAACGTGTGTGATATCCTGTCGAAGGCCTTCTGGTCCAAGCTGGCTAGGCAGCCATCCATCCACCCATTTGTCCTGCACGTAGGCAATGGGATCTCTCAGCAGGGCCACGAGCGAGCTGGGCCACGAGGAAAGGCATTGTGAGGTCAGCAGCTGGCAGCCTTTATATGTTTTTTAAATGTCAGTTTGGTGATAAACTTTAGTAAATATCACAGGAAAAAATTCATCAAATTTACAGAGGAGTGAATTTTTGAAATCATATGGATAATTTCAACCAGAAGAAGTAAAAATGTCACCGTCATTGTAACGACAGCAGCTGGGCAGCGGTCAGATTTTTGAAAAAAAGGTTAAATTGGTCAAAAAGTTTTATAAAATCGGCAAAATAATGTGCCATATGTGGATTTCTAAAATCACAAGGAAAATCTCTACTGAAATATGTAATGATGTCCCAGTTTCGGCATCTGGTTTTCGAGGAGATACGTTTCACAGGCAAAAACACACACATAGACACAAACACAGACCCAAAAAAGTATATAGATATGAATGTGTGTTTTTTAACTGTACCGCTGTGGGCAAATTCTTTTCACTGCACCTTCCGCTGTATGTGACGAATAAAATTTACTATTGACTATTTAATAAGCATTGCAAAGAACGCTGTAATTTTGTTCCAACTGAATACAAAAGTAGATAGATGAGGTTAGGTTTAGATTTATTGTTATGTGTACTGAGATACAATGAAAAGCTTTGTTTTGCATGCTATGTAATTAAAACAGATAATATGCATGAATACAATCAAGCCAGACTCGAGAGCAGCACAGTGGCACAGATGGGAGTGCTGCTGAATCTGAGTGCCAGAGACCCAGGTTCGATCCTCATCATTGGTGCTGACCGTGTGGAATTTGCACTCTTTGCCTGTGACCGTGTGGGTTTCCTCTGGGTGCACTGGTTGCTTCCCACATACCAAAGAAGTGTGGGTTTGTAGATTCATTTGGCGTCAGTGCAATTACCCCTAATGTCTATGGAGCAGATGAGATAACATAGGGGCGGAACGGTGGCGTAGTGGTAGAGTTGCTGCTACCAGCGCTTGCAGTGCCAGAGACCTGGGTTCGATCTGGACTGCGGGTGCTGTCTGTTTGGAGTTTGTACGTTCTCCCCGTGACCACGTGGGTTTTCTCTGAGATCATCTGTTTTCTCCCACACTACAAAGACGTACAGGTTTGTAGGTTAATTGGCTTGGTATGAGCATAAATCGTCCCTAGTATGTGTAGGATGGTGTTAATGTGCGGGGATCGCTGGTCACTATGCCGAAGTACCTGTTTCCGTGCTCTTTCACTAAACTAATGGAAACTAGTGTGATCGATGATCGCCATGGTCTCGGTGGGCCGATGTGCCTATTTCCATGCTTTATCACTAAACTAAGCTTAACCACAATAGGTAGAGTGAGGGGAAAGATACGCCGTGCAGAATATTGTCTCAGCATTACATCATTTGGATTGGTGACCTTGTTAATATTTTAAAGAATCATTTAGCAATCTCACAAGGATAATTTTAATGTCACACCGCTTTTGTGCTTGAGTGAGTTCAAAATTGGCAATGATGTGGTGATTGTGTAAGGAAAATCCCCATTTCACATCTCTGATAGATGTGGCTTAACCTATTCGGGCTTGTTCAAATAGTTTTGACTTGGATCTTCTGATGTGTTGTGTAATATTCTACAAAGTCCCAGTTCGTTACCCTTTTCGCATTCTATTGAGACATGGTCAACATTGTTAAACCTTTTGAGCAGTGAAGAGCAAAGGGAAAGTCCAACGTTTGACTTTGAAGAAGAAATTGTTTGATCAGCCAAGACCTTTGTCAAATAAAGTATCCCAATTACGATGGTGAAATCATTTGCAGATTTGTAGATGGCACAGTGATGCCATTGGTAGAGCTGCTGTCTCACAACGGCAGAGACCCTGTTTCGATCCTCGCCTCGGGTGCTGTCTGTATGGAGTTTGTCTGTTCACCTTTGGCCGTGTGGGTTTTTTCCAGGTGCTCCTGCTTCCTCCCACATCCCAAAGATGAGCGGGTTTGTGGGTCACTTGGCTTCTGTACAAATAACCCAAGGATGAGAAAGTGGGATATCATAGAACTAGGGTACAAAGTGATCAATGGTTGGCATGGGCTTGGTTGCTCAAAGGGCCTGTTCCACGCTGTATCTCTAAACTAAGCCTCCAATGTATTTTGTGACTGTGGGGTTGAAAGGAAATCTTGCAATGAGCGGAGGAGAAAATGCAGCAGCTGGCAATGATTTAAAAAACATTTTGGAATCTCTGATGTACTGTAAGAGCAATCAGTAAATGTGTGTTTCATTTAATCTAATCGTTTATGATTTATTGGGTCATGGTATAGGGACATATCTGATGATAGTGGCATTCATTGCCTGATCTTAATTATCCCATGAAAGAGTGGCTTTTTTATTAAAGATTCAGCATCGAAACAAACCGTTTGGCTCACCATCCACACCGACCATCGATTACTTCTTTGCACTAGTTAAGTCTATTAGGGTGCAGATTAGGCCATTCGGCCCATCGAGTCTGCTCCGCCATTCGGTCATGGCTGATCTATTTTTCTCTCTCAACCACATTTTCCTGCCTTCTCCCCCTGACCTTTGACTCTCTTACTAATCAAGAATCTGTCAATCTCCGCTTTAAAAATACCCATGGAATTGGCCTCCACAGACGTCTGTGCCAATGAATTCCACAACTCCTGTTCCATGTTATCCTATTTTTACATCCACCTCTTGCACACGAAGGGAAATTTACAGAGGTTCATTAACATACAAACCCATGTGCCTTTCTAGACTGTTTCAAATGTTAGTTAGGAATCAACCAGGTCACTTGTGGGTCAGACCAGATATGAAGGCAGATTTTCCCTAAAGATTCAGTGAACCTTACAGGTAGGTTTTTGTTTTATAATCACTGTTACTGTCTCTACTTTGAGCTCAAGATGAGTTTACTTCAGTTGAGGTTTCCCTTGTGTTGGGGGAGTGGATGCAAAAAGCCTCTAGTCTTTGTCCAGATAGTCCCGGGACAGGCATGCGACCTGGGTGCTACGGCCAGTCCGGGGACGCGAGCTGATTTGGGAACTGCAGCTTGTCCCGGGGCACGCAGGCGACCTGGGCGCAAAAGCCAGTCCTGCGGCAGGCGAGCCCACCTGGGAACTGCAGCCAGTCCCGGGGCATGCGAGGGACCTCGGAACTGCAGAAAACTAATTGGAAAAACACGTGAACACGAATGCTAAAAAAAACACTAAATGTCACACTATGGTGATAGATGTGGCCCGCCATCCGTTCACAGACATGGGTCCTGGCCCCTATGTAGAACAAGGTTGCTGACTCCTGAGTCATGCAGCACAGAACTAGGTCCTTCCGCCCAACTTGCCAATGCCGACCATGTTGCCCCATCTAATTGCCCCATCTAAGCTAGTCCCACCTGCCTGCGTTTGGACCGTATCCCGCTAAACCTGTCCTACCCATGTAAGATCTTGGGATGCTAAGCCAACTGTGTATAGAAGATAGGAGTGTTCTGCACAATAAATTACGAGTAATTTTGACTCCATTCCTTTTAAATTAATCTTCCTTTCCAGGCCCAGGTAGCCTGTAATTTGAGAGTTAGCAATATTTCTTCATTAAAATTTTGCATATTTTTCATGCCTTGTTTTCAGTCGAGTATTAATACAAATGTAGACTCAGAACTGCTGTCGATTTGGGAGCAACAGCAGCAGGAGATTAGCAAGAGATACGACTGATTGGCTCTAGCCCAAGTGGGAGGAGAGAAGTGAAAACAGTTAAAGTAGAGGCCAAGGACAGGCAGACTTTACTCAGAACTGCTGTAGTTTTGGGAGCAACAGCAGCAGGAGATTAGCAAGAGATACGACTGATTGGCTCTAGCCCAAGTGGGAGGAGAGAAGTGAGTCAGTGCCGGGAAAACAGTTGCAAACTGAGGAATTTGGTTTGTAAATTGGTAAGACAGGCAATTTATCAGTCAATTTAAGTAAGACGGCTCTTAGCGAGCGGCAGTGAGTGAGCGGCCTAGTGAGGTGAGGGAAGTGCCCTGTGAGTAAAGTGTCAGTCTTTGGCTCGAGAGTCTTCGGCGAGGAGGCTGAGGAGAGGAGACCACGCAATACGCTTGAGAGGTAGAGACAAAAGAAGGAGATGTCAGGCAAGCTGATTCAGTGCGATGCTTGCAGTATGTGGGAGGTCAAGGACACCGCTGGTGCCTCTGGCTGCTACAAATACGAGAAGTGCATCCAGGTAGAGCTCCTGAAGGGCCGTGTTGGGGAACTGGAGAAGCAAGTGGATGACCTCCGGTTCGTCCGAGAAACGGAGTCGTTCCTTGACAAGTCCTATAGTACGATTGTTACACTTAAGGTACTGGAAGAGAGAAGGTGGGAGACAGTCAGAAAGGGAGGGAAGCATGGAATGCCAACGTCCCCGGGTGTTGTACCTCTTGTGAACAGGTTCACCCACTTAGAAGCTGTCGGGACAGAAGACGTGTTTACACTGAGCGGCTGACTGGCTTGCGATGCGAATAGGGCTGTTGAGCCAGAACCAAAAAGGCCTAAGGCAGGCAACGCCATTGTAGTGGGAGACTCCATTGTGAGAGGTACGGACAGGGGTTTCTGTGGCAACAGACGGGATGCGAGGATGGTGTGCTGCCTTCCTGGTGCCAGGATCCAGGATGTCACGGACAGAGTGCAGAAAATCCTCAAGGGCGAAGGTGAACATCCGGAAGTGGTAGGGCATGTCGGCACAAACGATGTCGGAAAGAAGGGGATGAATATTCTGCAGCGTGACTTTAGAGAGCTCGGAAAAATGCTGAAAAGCAGGACCTCCAGGGTTGTTATCTCCGGTGTGCTTCCAGTTCCTCGTGCTGGCGAGAGCAGGAACAGGGAGATACGGGACCTGAACGTGTGGCTGAGGAACTGGTGCACGGGGCAGGGATTTAGATTCTTAGATCACTGGGATCTGTTTTGGGGTAAGGGGGAACTGTACAAAAGGGACGGATTGCATCTTAACAGGTGTGGGACCAGCATTCTGGCAGGCAGGTTTGCCACTGCTACACGGGTGGTTTTAAACTGAATAAGGGGGGTGGGGTGTCGAATGGGATAGTGGAGGATGGAGTTAAAGGGAAAGGGTTTCTTAAATGTGTGAGCATAGAGACAGAGGGGTGTAAAATGAGGGTAGAAGCAATAGGTAGCAAGGTGAAAAGTAAAAGTGGCAGGCAGACAAAACTAGGGCAAAAATCAGAAAGGGCTACTTTTCAACATAATTGTATAAGGGGTAAGAGTGTTGTAAAAACAAGCCTGAAGGCTTTGTGTCTCAATGCAAGGAGCATTCGTAATAAGGTGGATGAGTTGAATGTGCAGATAGCTATTAATGACTATGATATAGTTGGGATCACGGAGACATGGCTCCAGGGTGACCAAGGCTGGGAGCTGAACATCCAGGGATATTCAATATTCAGGAGGGATAGAGAGAAAGGAAAAGGAGGTGCGGTAGCGTTGCTGGTTAGAGAGGAGATTAACGCAATGGAAAGGAAGGACATTAGTTTGGAGGATGTGGAATCGGTATGGGTAGAGCTGCGAAACACTAAGGGGCAGAAAACGCTGGTGGGTGTTGTGTACAGGCCACCTAACAGTAGTAGTGAAGTTGGAGATGGTATCAAACAGGAAATTAGAAATGTGTGCGACAAAGGCAAAACCGTTATAATGGGTGACTTCAATCTACATATAGATTGGGTGAATCAAATTGGCAGGGGTGCTGAGGAAGAGGATTTCTTGGAATGTATGCGGGATAGTTATCTAAATCAACATGTAGAGGAACCAACGAGAGAGCAGGCTATTTTAGACTGGGTATTGAGTAATGAGGAAGGGTTAGTTAGCAGTCTTGTTGTACGTGCCCCCTTGGGCAAGAGTGACCATAATATGGTTGAGTTCTTCATTAGGATGGAGAGTGACATTGTTAATTCAGAAACAATGGTTCTGAACTTAAAGAAAGGTAACTTTGAGGGTATGAGATGTGAATTGGCCAAGATTGACTGGCAATTAATTCTAAAAGGGTTGACGGTGGATATGCAATGGAAGACATTTAAAGACTGCATGGATGAACTACAAAAATTGTTCATCCCAGTTTGGCAAAAGAATAAATCAGGGAAGGTAGTACATCCGTGGATAACAAGGGAAATCAGGGATAGTATCAAAGCGAAGGATGATGCGTACAAATTAGCCAGAAAAAGCAGCATACGGGAGGACTGGGAGAAATTCAGAGACCAGCAGAGGAGGACAAAGGGCTTAATTAGGAAAGGAAAAATAGATTATGAAAGAAAACTGGCAGGGAACATAAAAACTGACTGCAAAAGTTTTTATAGATATGTGAAACGAAAGAGATTAGTTAAAACAAATGTAGGTCCCTTGCAGTCAGAAACAGGTGAGTTGATCATGGGGAACAAGGATATGGCGGACCAATTGAATAACTACTTTGGTTCCATCTTCACTAAGGAAGACATAAATAATCTGCCGGAAATAGCAGGGGACCGCGGGTCAAAGGAGTTGGAGGAATTGAGTGAAATCCAGGTTAGCCGGGAAGTGGTGTTGGGTAAATTGAATGGATTAAAGGCCGATAAATCCCCAGGGCCAGATAGGCTGCATCCCAGAGTACTTAAGGAAGTAGCTCCAGAAATAGTGGATGCATTAGTAATAATCTTTCAAAACTCTTTAGATTCTGGAGTAGTTCCTGAGGATTGGCGGGTAGTAAACGTAACCCCACTTTTTAAGAAGGGAGGGAGAGAGAAAACGGGGAATTACAGACCAGTTAGTCTAACATCGGTAGTGGGGAAACTGCTAGAGTCAGTTATTAAAGATGGGATAGCAGCACATTTGGAAAGTGGTGAAATCATTGGACAAAGTCAGCATGGATTTACGAAAGGTAAATCATGTCTGACGAATCTTATAGAATTTTTCGAGGATGTAACTAGTAGCGTGGATAGGGGAGAACCAGTGGATGTGGTGTATCTGGACGGCTTTCGACAAGGTGCCACATAAGAGATTAGTATACAAACTTAAAGCACACGGCATTGGGGGATCAGTATTGATGTGGATAGAGAACTGGCTGGCAAACAGGAAGCAAAGAGTAGGAGTAAACGGGTCCTTTTCACAATGGCAGGCAGTGACTAGTGGGGTACCGCAAGGCTCAGTGCTGGGACCCCCGCTATTTACAATATATATTAATGATCTGGATGAGGGAATTGAAGGCAATATCTCCAAGTTTGCGGATGACACTAAGCTGGGGGGCAGTGTTAGCTGTGAGGAGGATGCTAGGAGACTGCAAGGTGACTTGGATAGGCTGGGTGAGTGGGCAAATGTTTGGCAGATGCAGTATAATGTGGATAAATGTGAGGTTATCCATTTTGGTGGCAAAAACAGGAAAGCAGACTATTATCTAAATGGTGGCCGACTAGGAAAAGGGGAGATGCAGCGAGACCTGGGTGTCATGGTACACCAGTCATTGGAAGTAGGCATGCAGGTGCAGCAGGCAGTGAAGAAAGCGAATGGTATGTTAGCTTTCATAGCAAAAGGATTTGAGTATAGGAGCAGGGAGGTTATACTGCAGTTGTACAGGGTCTTGGTGAGACCACACCTGGAGTATTGCGTACAGTTTTGGTCTCCAAATCTGAGGAAGGACATTATTGCCATAGAGGGAGTGCAGAGAAGGTTCACCAGACTGATTCCTGGGATGTCAGGACTGTCTTATGAAGAAAGACTGGATAGACTTGGTTTATACTCTCTAGAATTTAGGAGATTGAGAGGGGATCTTATAGAAACTTATAAAATTCTTAAGGGGTTGGACAGGCTAGATGCAGGAAGATTGCTCCCGATGTTGGGGAAGTCCAGGACGAGGGGTCACAGCTTAAGGATAAGGGGGAAATCCTTTAAAACCGAGATGAGAAGAACCTTTTTCACACAGAGAGTGGTGAATCTCTGGAACTCTCTGCCACAGAGGGTAGCCGAGGCCAGTTCATTGGCTATATTTAAGAGGGAGTTAGATGTGGCCCTTGTGGCTAAGGGGATCAGAGGGTATGGAGAGAAGGCAGGTACGGGATACTGAGTTGGATGATCAGCCATGATCATATTGAATGGCGGTGCAGGCTCGAAGGGCCGAATGGCCTACTCCTGCACCTAATTTCTATGTTTCTATGTCTTCTCCAAACAATTCTGTTTGAATTGGATATAAAACATTCCTGCCGAATCACAATTTACTGTTCGACTATTAACTCGCAATTCTTTCCCTCGTCTCTGTTGTCCCCGTAGAATTGGACTGAAATTCAGTCTTACATTCCTTGCTGTTAATACTTTCAGTGAGCATGTAATTTTGTCGGGTTTTTTTTGGCGGTTAGTTGGATAGGCAAAATGGAAATATTTCCTTTGGTTAATGTATGTACCTGCATTCCTATTTCTAAAAATACAATGTGATCCAAGTAATCACAGCTGGAGATTGGATTAGACGTTAAACTGCTGGATCAACTCTGCAATCTGAGCACCATTTGTAGAGGCAAGGGGGTGGTTGGCGTTTCAACTCTGTCTCAATGGTTCAATGGGACTTTATTTGTGACATGTACTGAGCTACAATGACTTTCATTTTCGTATACGGTTCAGTGCAAGTATCACTATACATAAGCACACAGATGCATCTTAGATAAGCATCTCAGATACAGTACAAATGTATAGCAGTAGTATCCTGAGACGGTGTACAGAGTTGCCAGATTGGTTACCATTTCCAAGTGCCAGTTGTTGTGAGTGCAGGGTTCTTGACCTGACCATGAAGGCCCGTTGTGCTGACGGTGTTGCCGGGTCACCCTGGCCAAGCGTAGCCGTGGTGTTCTCCGCCGCTGCTCCACCACTGAAGGACGCATCCAGTCCACGAGCTCGGCCTCCTGAAGTTGCGCCCGGTCCAGCCGAGCCCCAGGCTGCTGCAGGGCCTCCAGCGGCCCACTCCCCCGTCAATGTGACGCAGTCTATTCTACTGAAGACTGTTTAGGCTTAAAACCAAAATACAACCTGCGTTTTAATGACTTGGAATATTTTTCCCTGAAGCAATTGCAAAATTGTGAGGTGAATTTGCTATTTTGTAGAGTCTCGTTTCCCAGTCCTGATGCAGGGTTTTGACCCGAAATATGGACGGATCCTTCCCCGGCCTCCACACACATAGATGCTGTCTGACCCGCTGAGTTTCTCCAGAAATTGACATAAAGTGCTGGAGTACGATGGCGCAGCGGGTAGCATGGTAAAGCTGCTGCCTTACAGCACTTTCAGAGCCAGAGGCTCTGT
This sequence comes from Amblyraja radiata, assembly GCF_010909765.2. Taxonomy (NCBI): domain Eukaryota; kingdom Metazoa; phylum Chordata; class Chondrichthyes; order Rajiformes; family Rajidae; genus Amblyraja; species Amblyraja radiata. The sequence goes on from NC_045975.1 coordinate 40,935,615, forward strand.
TTGATCCTGACTACGGGCGCTGTCTGTCCGGAGTTTGTACATTCTCCCCATGACCGTGTGGGTTTTCTCCGAGATCTTCAGTTCCCTCCCACACTTCAAAGACGTACAGGTTCGTAGGTTAATTGGCTTTCTATAAATGTAAATTATCCGCAATGTGCGCAGGGTAGTTTATGTGCAGGGATCACTGGTCGGTGCGGACTCGGTGAGCCAAAGGTCCTATTTCTGCACTGTATCTCTAAACTAAACTAAACAGGCCAGGCAGCATCTTTGGAGATAAAGGATGGGTGACGTATTGGGTCATGACCCTTCTGTGGTGCATGGATTGCAATTTGTGTTCTACATTTAAATTCTTTAGTTGGATTTCTATTTCGGTTCTGTCTGACACTTCAGTGAAATGCTGTTGCAAAAACAAAGGTATTGAAGTGATTTTGTGGAAGGGACTGTGTGGAAAGGGTCTCAGACTTCAGATTCCTGGGCACACAAATTATGGAGGATCTCTCCTGGACTACAAACACCACCACAGCAGTCAAGAAGGCCCAGCAGCGACTCTACTTTCTGAGGATCCTCAGGAAAAACAACCTGGAGGAGAAGCTGCTGGTGTCCTTCTACCACTGCTCCATCGAGAGTGTGCTGGCGTACTGTATAACCACATGGTATTGCAGCTGCTCTGCAGCGGACAGGAGAGCCCTTCAAAGGGTCATCAACACCGCACAAAAAATCACTGGCTGCCCACTGCCCTCCCTGAAGAACATCTTCAGCTCTCGCTGCCTTGGCAAGGCAGCCAACATCCTGAAGGACCCTTCCCACCCTGGACACAACCTGTTCCACCCGCTGCCCTCTGGCAGACGGTATAGGTCTTTCAAATCTCGCACAAACAGACTCAGAGACAGCTTCTACCCCATAGCCATACGTGAACTTAACAATGCAAAATAAGAAATAACACTCACATTCAACTGAATGGTTCTACCTCAGCTGCTATTGTTATTTATCTGTAAAAATTTTTAATATGTATATATATTTATCATTTCTTATATATTTAAAATTGCTCTTGTGAATCGCACCGTGGGATTGACTTTTCAATTTTGTTGTACCATGTGTAATGACAATAAAGAGATTTATTCATTTTAAATGAGAGATATGGGGCAAGCAGAAAATATTTGATGTTGTGCACGTCATGCTGTTTTACACTTAGAAATAACATGTACTCATGTATAATTTCGAATGTTGATGCCCAATTCAAATTGGAGGATCAGCACCTCGTATTTTGCTTGGGCATCTTACACCCCAGCGGTATGAATATTGACTTCCCTGACTTCAAGTAGCGCTTGCTTTCCCTCTCTTTCCATCCCTTCTCCACCGTACTTCCCCACCCTACTTCTCAGACTAGTTTCACTGTCCTGGTTAAATTTACTCTATGCCTCGTTGTCACCTTCCCCCTCAGCTAGCAATGAACCATTCTACATTTCCTTGATCACCGTCCCCTTTGATCTGTCGTTTTCACACTTCCCCTTCCATATCTCTGGACCCTCTCCTCTGACAGTCTGAAGAAAGGTCTCGACCCAAAAAGCCACCCATTCCTTCTCTCCAGAGATAATGCCACTGAGTTACTCCATCCAGCATCTTGTGTCTATCACGTGTCTTGCTGCTTGGATTAAGCCACTGGGCCCCAATATGCCCATGTTTCTGTCAGGATTATATTTCCCGTCTCTTGCCCATGATTTTGTCAATTTCATATCCCTCCATATCCATGTGCCGATGCAAAAGCCTCTGGAACGCCACTATTGCATCTGCTCCGCTATCGCCCTTGGCAGCACGGTCCAGGCACTCACCTAAAAAAAAGTGCCGCACAAGTCTCCTTTCAATCTCGTCTTAAAAATATGCCCTCTAAGTCATTGATATCTCCACCCTTGGACGGGGGGGGGGGGGGGGGGGGGGGGGGGGAGGGGAACTCGTGTCAATAACAACGCCCCATATCCAAAACCAAAGAAAAATAACTAACAATTGTAGAGAAATTATCAATCTGAGTAATATCCAAAGTGTTGAATTTGGATCCTGCCCTATATATTGTTTTTTAGTGATTATTGTTTAACGGTTATCTAATATCCTGGTCCCTGCATTACATGCCTGAGTATGTCTCATTTCACAATCCACATTACTCTAAATATGCTTGTGTGAAGTTGACATCAGTTTTAAACTCTACTTTTATTACAGGGTGAAAATGGGACCAGTAATGATCTTACGCGAGAGAAATTTCTTGAACAAATCGGATTACAAAATGGGGAGGTGGCAGCTTTTCGGCAAGAGATTATTAAGTAAGTTTGACCAAATGTTTTATTTGCTACTTGGTTAATAAACGATTCAGAACTGCATGAATGTGTGTTCAAATATGAATATTTTTGGATGTCCCTTCAGTGCTGTCCAGATCCATCAGTGGGTCATAGATCCATAGAGCCATCAAGCACAGAAACAGGCCCTTCGGCCCAACTCGTCCATGCCGACAAAGGTGCCCCATCTAACCTTGTCCCAATTGTCCATGTTTGACCCACGTCCTTCTAAACCTTTCTGATCCATGTACCTTTCTTAGTATTTCCAGTTGATTCCACATGTCCCAAACTCCAGAAGTTGAGCATAGGTTGCAGAATATGGGACTCAAACAGTTGCAGCATGGTGGCGCAGCAGTAGAGTTGTTGCCTTACAGCACCAGAAACCCAGGTTCATTCCTGGCGACTGGATCTGTCAGTATGAAGTTTGCACGTTCTCCCTGTTGATTTAACCCGGCTGCACCAGTTTCCTCCCAGACTCCAAAGACTTACAGGTTTGTAAGTTAATTGGCTTTGGTAAAAATTGTAAATTATCCCTAGTGTGTAGGATAGTGGTGGTGTATGGGGATCGGTGGCAGTGCGGACTCGGTGGGCCGAGGGGCCTGTTTCTGTGCTGTATCTCTAAACTAAACTAAGAAAAATGCCTACTTCAGTGAAACAAAGCTGAGAATAACGTTAGAAGGAGCAACAGGAATAGGCCATGTCACTTCGCATGCCGGTTCCACAATACAATAGGTTACAGCTGATCATTTCCCTCAGCTCAGCGTCGCTTCCTGCACTAAAGCCCATATCTTTTAGCCTGTTTCCTTAGTCTGAAGGGTCCCTACCCGAAACATCATTTCCAGTGATGCTGCCTGACCCATTGAGTTACTCCAGCACTTAATCCTTTGATATCACTTTATCTAAAAATTCATCTATCGCTTGTTTTGAATATACCCGGTAACTGAATCTTCACAGCTCGCAAATGAAGTGAACTTCAAAGATTTACAATCCTCTGGATGAAGAAGTTTTGTCTCGTTGCTTTCCTGAGTGTCCAATAATTTATTTTAAGATGGTGGTCCATGGTTTTAGGCAACACATTGTTGCTTTTCTTGGGTGACAAGAATGGACCAGCAGTGCAGTCTCCATTGGAGCCCCATATAACTGGAGCAAGATGTCGCTACTCCTGGACTCAAATCTTCCCTCAATCAAAGTCCAGTTCGTAAGTGATAGGAGTAGAATTAGGCCATTTGGCCCATCAAAGCTACTCCACCATTCAATCATGGCGGCTCTCTCTCTGTCTACCCCATCCTCCTGCCTTCTCCCCATAACTTACAAATCAACAACCTCTCAATCTCCACTTTAAAAATACCCATTGACTTGGCCTCTGTAGTCATCTGTAGCAATGAATTCCACAGATTCACTACTCTCGGATTAAAGAAATGTCTCATCTCCTTTTATTGTGAGGCTGTACCATCTGGCCCTAGACTCTCCTACTCGTGGAAACGTCCACTCCACCCAGTCCTTTCACTATTCTATTGGCTTCAATGAGGTGTCCCCTCTCCCCCAAACTCTTTTGCTTCTCTAATTGTTTTCATGCCAATTTTCAGTGAAAACATGCTGTAGTTAAGATGCCATTAAGCTGGAAAGAGTGCAGAGAAGATTTCCGAGGATGTTACCAGGTCGGCATGGGTAACTTGGGCCGAGGGGCCTTTTTCTGTGCTCTGACTATGAGAGATGTTTTAATGGGTTGCCTTGGGGGCAAAGATGTTTGCTAATGAAAGAGATGTGCCTCTGGAATTTTGGGAGCTTGTTTCCTTCCTATTTACCAGTTGAAAATGGATGAAGATTCCCACAGGGACATCAGCACTTTTCCATCAATCAACATTTCAAAACAAAATGTCGGCACTTTCGGAGGACTGTGTGTACCTCTCCCACGTGGTCCCTCTGCTCGCCGTCAAGTTGGCCAAATGTAAATTGATGTTGTACGGATTGGAATCTGAATACTTGACTGAAGTTCAAATTAACCTTTTGCATGTTTAGACTACGGTCCACGTTTCCGTTCACTGACCACTCCACCAATCCAGGGTATGTTCTGAGCCCAGTAATGCTTCATCGAGACATGAGTGGAGAAAATGCAAGTGTGAAGGTCTCCATCGAAATTGAAGAGTTTCAACAGCCAGTCACATTCACCTGTGACGGTAAGCTATATCATTTACACTGAAGCAAAGATTGTCGAAAGTGTTTCGGGACAATATGTGCATCGATTTTATAGAGTCATGAATGAATGGTACTTTCTTATCACACATGACATGTCGCTCAGTGAAATTCCTTGGTGGAGAAAGTGCAAACTCCACACAGGCAGCACCTAAGGTCAGGATCAAACCCGGGTCTCTGGTGCTGTGAGGCAGCAGTTGAGTTAACTTTGCCTCTGTGTCGCCCTAAATGAGAGATGCCGGTAAATTACAGTGGCGTGTCTGCATTACCCAAAAAAACTGTATTTATGAAGTTGAAAACGGCAAATCTCTGAACTATTTTACAGATGTGTAGAAGTGACCTCAAATACCCAGACTTGGCAGCTGGATGCTTGCAGTCAAATACATTTTGAGCAATTACTTGTGCAAATGACATGACTCGATACTCTGATAATGAACATTATTTGTGGACTTTATATTCATATGGAGGTGATTTATCCCTGCGGCCTCGTCACCCTCACTAAACCCTCAAAACAATAAGCGGGAAGATTCCAGAGGGGGACTCTCCTTTTGTTGAGGGTGGCACAGTTGTGCAGTTGTCTGCTGCCTCACAGCGCCAGACAGACGTGACAACTAGGAGGTTAATTGGCCCTTTGTAAATTGCCCCTAGTGTGTTGGGAGTGGATGAGAAAGTGGGATAACATAGAACTAGTGATCGAGGGTCGTGTGGACTCAGTGTGCCAAAGGGCCTGTTACCATGCATATATTTTTTTTATTTAATTCCACATCACTCGGCTGTTTTGCCACCATTTATGGAGCCTGAGATTCTGTGGGATTCTTTTATCATGTGGAATACCTATTCTGGGGTTTTATAATGTGCAGGCATGTTTCCAAGCACACAGGGTTCAACAACAGGATGTCTGCTGAGGAAAGGATCTGAATATTTAATGGAATGGCTGGAATGAAAATGTCTGTTTATCTTGATCTTTGAATAAAGCAGAAATGACAAGCTCTCACTAGCAATAAATCATTCAGAAGGAATTTGAGTTACAGAATAGTCTAAAGAATTGTGCGGTAATTATTTCAGCAGCTCATTGTCTTTACCATATGGATGTGATCCAATTTTTTTTTTTTAAAGCAAAGTATTTTTAGACTGGAATAAAAAGTGAAGTTGTGTCTTCATTGGTTGTCCAGTGGATCAGCTAATTAATGTAGCCAATAATTTGACTAGATATTATTGTAAGAGTAATTTTGCACACAAACGGGCCCTTTAGGTTTAGGTTCGTTATTATCATGTGTACCAAGGTATATAGTGAAAAGCTTTTTTCCACATTCTATCCAAACGGATCAGATAATACTATGCATGAATACAGTCATCAAACTCCAGTACAATAGGTAGACCAAAGGGGAAGATACAGAGTGCAGAATATAGATCTCAGCATTTAGTGCACCAATTCCAGAGACAAAGTTCAATGTCCGCAATAGGGTAGAGGTGAATCGGACAGTACCCCAGCTTAAGGAAGGACCATTGAGAAGCCTGATAACAGAGGGGAAGATTCACAAACTAAAGAGCCTGTCCCACTTGGCCGTCATTTGCGTGCCATTTACGCGATCTGCTAGCGTATGGGTAGCGCGTAGGTAGCGCGGGACGGGCGCATGGAGTGGTGTGGAGTGGCTTGGAGGAGTGTGGACTTTGTCCTGCACAAAATCTACGCACGCCACCGGCCTGTCTCGTAACTGACGGCCAAAGTGGGACAGGCCCAAGACCCTCCAACAGCAGCAGAAGCAGGTAAACGATCGCAGAGCTCGGCCTGGGGCTCACGGCCGTTGCCGATCCGGATCCGCCCACACTTCTACTCCCAGAGCGGAGCCAAGACGATTGGAGATAGACAGAAAATGCTGGAGTAACTCAGTGGGACCGGCAGCATTTCTGGAGAGAAGCAATGGGTGACGTTTCGGTTCAAGATCGTTCTTCAGACTGAAGAAGTGTCTCGACCCAAAACATCATCCATTCCTTCTCTCCAGAGATGCTGCCGGTCCTGCTGAGTTACTCCAGCATTTTGTGTCTATCTTCAAATGACGTCACGCGCTCCAGACGGCTGTGCGGACGCATGATGACGCACGCAACCGTCGCGCGTCAGTCACTACCGGCCTGTCGCGTAAATGACGGCTAAGTGGGACAGGACCTTTAGTCTATCGAGTCTTGCCCTCTGTTTGATCTGAGCTTATCCAGAATCAGCCAGCGAGAGCCAGACTGGATGTTTCAGAGTGAGTGCAAACATAGCCAGAATTAACTTCTGTTTTAACACCTGAATGTTGACTCGTTTTGACAAAAACATGCTTGCAGTTTAATATAAAGGCTTTCAGTGTTCGGGCTCTTGAACACTAAACACGGATCTTAACTGTGAGCTGTTATGGACTGTCTTTGGTTGCACTGTGGACTTTTTTGTGCTGCAGTACTGTTGTGGTTATTTATTTATTGATTTTTTGATTACTAGATATTGTCTATGTGTAGTGTGTATACTGGTCTCTTTTGCTGCTGCAAGTAAAAGCTGAGTCTCACGTTGTGAGTTGACACAAGAGGTACCCTGAGTGAAAGACTCGTGGTTGTGTACGAGATCCCAAGTGTATGATCAAGAGTTTAACCGAGTTCCCACGGGTATGACAAGTTTGCCGTTTTCTGCGATGTTCCAAGTTCGTCTCCCGAGTTACTCTTGAGCCTCCGTGAATGAAGGTCTGGTTTGATGAGCAACAGTGTTAAAGATGTTAACTGTGATTAAAAAATATATGATTCTGTTATTATTTGTGGAGCTGCTGCACAATTGGGACACTGTGCAGAATCTTTAAAGTAGCTTTTCAATGCAGAAATCATTCAATCAGTTGCCCGTTTGCTGTTTAAAAAGATTGCGAAGAAAGATGAACCAGTCCAAAATTTCTGGTAATTGATATGGCATAAACTTGGAGGTATGAACAGTGTGTGAGATCAGATCCAGAACGAATCTGATTGGAACAGGGTGTGAATAGGGCATCAGAAAAATCAAAAGAAATGAAGCGAGATAGCAAGCAGAGCAAGAGAGATAGCAAGCACAGAAACTTTGTAGATCAATAACCGAAAGTGTCCACAAAGCTGGAGAAACTCGGCGGGTCAGGCAGCATCTCTGGGGTAAAGGAATTAGTGATGTTTCGTGTCGAGACCCGTCTGAAGAATGGTCTTGACCCGAAGTATTACCTATTCCTCAGAGATGCTGCCTGACCCATTGTCACTCCAGCATTTTGTCTGTCTCTAGTTCATGGTTGCCTGATTATGAGACATATTAAAGATAGATTCAGCGCGGGGGGTGTTCATTTTTAAGCTAAACAGGTAGAACGAGCTATATGTGGTGTTTGGTCTCCAGGAATTTGGCTGGTTCGGTGACAAATATTCATTACAGCCAAAAGTCGCGTAACCCTACCTCTCAACACTGTCGGCTCACCAGAAAACGGACAAAAGAGATGCCGTTTCTGAGCTTGTTCTGAAAAGAGTCCGTGGGAAAAGGTGTTACAAACGGTGAAGGTGGTACAATCGGCTTGTCGCGGAACAAACCAATGGAGTTTCGGGGCACCCAGATCTCGCTCCACCAACACATATCCAAGTTTAAGCAATATCCCACTGTGTATTCAAACTCATTCTGCATCACGTCCTTATCTGTGAAACAAATAGTCATTTTCTGCAGTGAACCGCCCGCGTCCAAGCAGCGAAAGGTTTCAATGCGGTTGGCATTGTGAAGATCTGAAATGAAGCTTTGCAGGGTAGATAAAATATAATTTCACGTTCCAATATTTGGAAAGCGATTAGGCAACGTGAACATTATTAGAGCCACCCGCATGTCTATTTAATGAAGATGATCAGGGAAAAAAACATTCTCACAAAGGGAAATGGAAATAAAGGCTTGCTCTGTATTACAGCGCCGTTCAGACTCGGGGAGGCCAAAACACCTAAATAACGATACAACCGGTGGTATATGGAGGAAACAACATGTGGATACACGTGTATTAGTATGGAGGCGGTGGGTGTAAACTAAAATGCTACTCGGTAGATTTAAACTATTCCGAATAAAAGTATTACTATCGTTAAGAACTTCACCCGGAACTAATTAACGCTCGCTTTCCAGGAGCTGCATGTATCTTTCATCTGTCAATGGTTGGTTAGTGCTTGTAACATGCATGTTTGATATACAAACCATATTTTGAGTTCAGTTCGGCCGTAAACTTTTGACCAAGTACGCTGAAGTACAAGGGTAACTCCAATATATGAAATCCATTGTCCTTTCATTGCGCGATTCAATAGAAATGTCATCCCGTCACCCATTCCTTCTCTCCAGACATGCTGCCTGCCCGCTGAGTTAAAGAGTTCCCACGGTAGACTCACGAGACACTAAGGTAAACGCACGGGCCACTACATTCTTACAACGAGTTAAAATGTTTCAATTCTTAACCACAAGAGTAAATTTGACTCGTGGAAAACTTTAAACATGTTTGATTTTTTTCAAGAGTTGACAAGTTACATGATTACCTGCCGTTAGCGCCACGAGTCTCTAAGTTGCGTCCACGAGTTCCGTACGTTAATCGTACGTTATTACCACGAGTTTTAACTCGGGGTACCTCTTGTGTCAACTCGCAACGTGAGACTCAGCTATTAGAATTTCATTGTTCCATTGTCAGTACATATGACTATTAAACACTCTTGACTCTTTAAAAAAATTATTGAGTCATATGTACCTGTTCTTTAATGACATGTTGTTATGACCAAGTTTCATGTCCAGGAAGGTTATTCCTTTAAAAGATACAAAGTGCTGGAGTGACTCAGCAGGTCTGGAGAACATGGATAGGTGATGTCTTGGGTTGAGACCCTTCAGGCTTGGATCTGAAACAGCCAGAGGTGTTGAAAAGTGCAAAAACCAGGAACTGCAGCTGCTGGTTTACAAAAAAAGACACAACGTGCTGGAGTAACTTAGCAGGTCAGGCAGCATCATTGGAGAACATGGGTAGGTGACGTTTCTTCAAAGAAGGGTCTTAACCGGAAACATCACCCATCCGTGTTCTCCAGACATGCTGCTGACCCACTGAGTTACTCCAGCACTTTTTTTTAGCAATCCAACATCTGCAATTCCTTGTCCACCATTCCATGAATTGTTTTTAAACTTTGTAAATGTGAAATGGCAAGAACAGTGGTGAGGCAACTCCCTTTTATAAAAAAATTAATTAAAAAAAAAAGCCTAGTATCACCGGAAAAATTATCTTTTTTTAAACGGGCCATCAGGTTTACATCCGAGTGCCAGAGTATTCTCTGTCCAGCTCTGTTTAGCAAGCACCGGCTTCCCTCTGATCAGCGTGAAGTTGACATTCATGTCACAGCACTGGAGCATCATTCTAAATATCCAAGTGTCTTGTTATTTTTCATGTTTTAAAAGACAATAGCTGCAGGAGTAGGCCATGCGGCCCTTCGAGCCAGCACCGCCATTCACCATGATGACTTGGATAGGCTGGGTGAGTGGGCAAATGTTTGGCAGATGCAGTATAATGTGGATAAATGTGAGGTTCTCCATTTTGGTGGCAAAAACAGGAAAGCAGACTATTATCTAAATGGTGGCCGACTAGGAAAAGGGGAGATGCAGCGAGACCTGGGTGTCATGGTACACCAGTCATTGAAAGTGGGCATGCAGGTGCAGCAGGCAGTGAAGAAAGCGAATGGTATGTTAGCTTTCATAGCAAAAGGATTTGAGTATAGGAGCAGGGAGGTTCTACTGCAGTTGTACAGGGTCTTGGTGAGACCACACCTGGAGTATTGCGTACAGTTTTGGTCTCCAAATCTGAGGAAGGACATTATTGCCATAGAGGGAGTGCAGAGAAGGTTCACCAGACTGATTCCTGGGATGTCAGGACTGTCTTATGAAGAAAGACTGGATAGACTTGGTTTATACTCTCTAGAATTTAGGAGATTGAGAGGGGATCTTATAGAAACTTACAAAATTCATAAGGGGTTGGACAGGCTAGATGCAGGAAGATTGCTCCCGATGTTGGGGAAGTCCAGGACAAGGGGTCACAGCTTAAGGATAAGGGGGAAATCCTTTAAAACCGAGATGAGAAGAACTTTTTTCACACAGAGAGTGGTGAATCTCTGGAACTCCCTCCCACAGAGGGTAGTCGAGGCCAGTTCATTGGCTATATTTAAGAGGGAGTTAGATGTGGCCCTTGTGGCTAAGGGGATCAGAGGGTATGGAGAGAAGGCAGGTACGGGATACTGAGTTGGATGATCAGCAATGATCATATTGAATGGCGGTGCAGGCTCGAAGGGCCGAATGGCCTACTCCTGCACCTAATTTCTATGTGTCTATGTTTCTATGATCATGGCTGATCATCCACAATCAGTACCCCATTCCTGCCTTCTCCCCATATCCCGTAAATCCGCTATCTTTAAGAACTCTATCTAACTCTCTCTCGAAAGCATCCAGAGAATTTGCCTCCACTGCTTTCTCAGGCAGAGAATTCCACAGATTCACAACTCTCTGGGTGAAAAACTTTTTCCTCATCTCCGTTCTAAAACTGTGGCCCCTGGTTCTGGACTCCCCCAACGTCGGGAGCATGTTTCCTGCCTCTAGCGTGTCCAATCCCTTAATAATCTTACATGTTTCAATCAGGTCCCCTCTCGTCCTTCTCCTGACACATTAGAGGCAATTTAAAGAGGGCCAATTGACCTACAAACCTGCACGTCTTTAGGATGTGGGTGGAAACTGGAGCACCCGGTGGAAACTCGCACAATCTCTGGGAGAAGATGCAAACTTCGCCCGAGGTCAGGATCGTACCTGGGTCCAAGAAATGAGGTTATTTTTAAACGGGTTCACTTGCAATGTTTACTTTGTGGCGGTTGATGCAAATGTCAAGGCTTCAAGTATAGAAGTCGTTTAATGTGAACATTGGCATTCTATCAACTCGGCTCCATATACGGACAAGAAATGTGCATGTCTTGGCTTTACTTGGTGAGATGAAGATTAACCATTGCCTTTGGTTAAGTCAGCTCTGTGAATTTTCTTTTCCATTGTGTCCTTCCAAAAGAGAGAAAATTCCCTCTGCTGCTCAGTCTGAACTATTGTGGGCCATAGATGGGGTAGACAGTCAGATCCTTTTCCCCCCCCCCAGTGTGGAAATGTCAAAGATGAGAGGAGAGGTGAGCAAAGTTTAAGGAGATGTGTACTGCAAGGTTTTTTATCTTGCCGTGTCGATCTCCTTCAATGTTGGTGGTTTGAAAGAGGGCAGTGGCTGCCTGGAACGCCCTGCCTGAGTTGGTGGTGGCAGATATGATCATGGTGTTTAAGGCTTTTGGATAGGCACATGGATATGCATGGAATGGAGGGATATGGATCATGTGCAGGCAGAGATTAATTTAACTTGGCACCATGTTTGGCACAGATATTGTTGGCTGCAGGACCGATTACTGTGTTCTGAATCTCATTTACTGGGAATTCTAGCCATCGTGTCATGCAGCATAAAGACAGGCTCTTCAGCCCAACTTGCCAATGCCGACCAAGGTGCCCCATCCACACTAGTCCCACCTTCCTGCATTTGCCCCTTATCCTTCCCTATCCATGTTTAAGAAGGAACTGCAGATGCTGGAAAATCGAAGGTAGACAATGCTGGAGAAACTCAGCGGGTGAGGCAGCATCTATGGAGCGAAGGAAATAGGCACCCTTCTCCATGTTGCTGTCCAAATCTATTTTACGTGCCCAAGTCATTCATAACATTTTGAAAATAATTCCACAAAGAAGCTTACAAACCAACCTCTCTTCATTCTACTTGAATGCCTTTGACATCCTTCAAGTAAGGGTTGCCATGACTATCCCCCACGTGCACCTTGGAATAATTCAATAAAACTAAATGCATAACACAGCCGAGGTACGACAGATCTATTTTTGATTGCAAATGTATCCCTCTAATTGGATGTGCTAAATATATTTGTAAATTGCTTGTTTCTAAGCTTTCCCCCTATGCTTTGCACCTAATTGACAGGGTCTGCCGATGTTCTTATTCTTTTCTTGCAAATTGTATCTAGGCTCTAGACAAACTGGCACCACTCCGCAGCTTGTCCCAGCTCTGCAGAGAGCAATTCCAAATTGACCAAATCTCCCAGCAACCCTGAAGCTTTTACCCCATTTTGAAGTCCTAGCCTCTCCAGTTTAGCCAGGATTTACATATTCAGTAAATTTGCTTCTAAAAGTATTTGTAATTTTCACACCCTACAACTTAATCTTGACAACTGCAGGCAAGGCACATTTTTATCTTTCATCTTGCATGGCTGAACTTGAAGATCTTGTTTTTGCAAACAGCATCATACATCAGTATTTGATGCTCACCAAACTTTGCTACCTTTACAGGCACATTCGGGAGAGCTGCTGCCTCACAGATCCAAAGGCCTGTGCTTGATCCTGACCTCAGGTGCTGTCTGTGTGGAGTTTGCACGTTCTCCCTGTGACCTCGTGGGTTTCCTAACACATCCCAAAGATGTGTGGGTTAATTGACCTTCTGTAAATTGCCTCCAGTTTGTGGGGAGTGGGTGAGAAAGTGGATAACATGGAACTAGTGTAAACGGTGTTGATCGATGGCCGGTGTGGACTCGGGAAGACTTTGGACAGATTTGAATTGTTTTCACTGGAACTTTGGAAGTTGCAGGAAGACCTGATAGAAGTGTATAAAATTATGAGAGGCATGGATGAGAGGCAAAATTATGAGAGGTGGTCAGAACCTTTCTCCCAGGATGGAAAAAAATCAAATACTAGATGAGCTTTATGAACTGAAAGTTTAAAGGGATGTGTTTTTGACTTTATGAACTGAAAGTTTAATGTGAAGGGCAAGTTTTTAAAAAAATTTTACGAAGAGGGTGATGAGTGCCTGGAACGCTCTGCTGGAAGTGGTGGCGGAGGCAGATAAGATAGTGGCATTTCATAGGCACGTGGATATGCAGGGAATGGATCACATGCTGGCTGATCAAATTTCGTTTCGGCATCATGTTTTGCACAGACATTGTGGGCTGAAGGGCCTGTCCCTGTGCTGTTCTGTTCAATATTTACTTTCAAACCTTTTATTTTGTACATCTAAGCTGGATTTATAATTAAACAAAAAGATTGCATGCTATTTATTTGCATGGATTCATATAATAATATGTATGTTGTTCATATGCAAGTATAGAGTTAAGGAAATACTGTCTGCCAATTTGGATAATGTCAGGTTTCACACATTATATCACTGGCCAAAAATAGCAAGGCAGCAATGCTGATGGTGATTTAATACAGTATCTAACGTTGGCCAGACTTTTGAGGTTTTCACAAGCTGCCGAAAGATTTGAGCTGTAATAGCCATGGACCTCATCTCCAGAAAACAAATGAGAGCTTGCAGTTAAAATGTCCGCTTTCAGACAGAAGGATGTGACTGGGCCAAAGCATTTTTTTTATGGAAGAGCGATTGCTTTGATAAAGAACATTCGTTCTCTGCTTCTGTTGTTGCAACAACATTGAACATATTTGGCAAAACATAATATTACTTATTATTCATTGTAGATGCATCCCAGGAATGTGTGATGAATAATGCTTAATGCAATGAAGGAGCATGCCATCTGCCTTTTGAGATGTTTTTTCGTGATTTTTATGTCATAAGAAACAGTCGAATAACAGTGGAGACAAGGAACTGCAGATGCTGGCATCTTGGGTAGAACACAAAGTGCTGGAGTAACTCAGTGGGTCCTCATCTGTGGAGGGCCTGCCCACCGAGGCCACACTCGCCCGTTCACACGAGTTCCATGTTATCCCACTTTCTCATCCACTCCCGACACACTAGTGCAATTTACAGAGGGCCGATTAACCTACAAACCCGCACGTCTTTGAGATGTGGGAAGAGACTGGAGCACCCGGAGGAAACCCACAAGGTCACTTGGAGAACATGCAAACTTCACACAGACAGCACCCGAGGTCAAGATGGAATCTGGGTCTCTGGCTCAGTGGTGCAGCAGCTCTATGGTTACACCACTGTGCCATGTGTAGAATCTGTTTTGCAGGAACAAACAGTTGGCAGCAACAAGCCAGGATAGTGAGCGATGCCAACACATCAATTGCTGCTTTAATTTCATTTAATAACATCGTGTTTCACATTGAGTCACATTTCTGTTTGTATTTTGAACTGCAACCTTTGTCCGGATGATGCAATTTTTCTAGTGGTGGTCAGGATTAAATGAATTCACAACAATAAATGTTAACACTAATCTCATACTGTCGTAATAAGAGCTGCACAGACTGCCAAAGGGAATGGCTGAAGGAAATAATAGTGCAAACAGATCGATGAATGATGAAAATTGTTTGCTGATAAAGGTCAGGGCCTTTATGTAAAACAACCAGAAGCAGTTCACATGTTTCTTTGTGTGTTTGGTGAGGGGGAAACCGTTTCGGCCGCCTCCTCCATGGAGAGGCGACTTTTTCCAGGTTGCCTCCCCGTGGCCTAACAGCAAGGATCGGCGCGGCCTTTCCCGGAGACGCGCCCGGGGCTTCAGCGGCGGGCGTAGCGTGGACTCTCGGCGTGGAGCGGGCGAGCCCTCGCTGGAGGGGAGCGCTCCGTTTCGCTGGCCCGGGGCAGCCAGCAGCCTGAAGCCGCAGTCTGCACAGCTCCAGCTGGCACGGCGTTTACAGCCCGGGATCCCTCGTGGGGGACCCGGGGGAAGAAGAAGCCATCACTGCCGGCCCGCGGCCAACTTCTACCGCGGGCGCGGTGGCGACTTAGCATCACCCCTGGAGGGGAGCTTCGACCGCCAGCCCTGCGGTCTGCGGTGCTTCTGGCTGCGGCGCGGCGGGAACTTTAAACTTTAAATCTTCAACCACCAGCCTGCGGCCTACACCAATTTAAAGCCGCAGTCTCCGGTGGGGAAGAGCCGACTCTGGACTTACCTGGACTTGTACCTTGTCCTTTTACCATCTGGATGCCAGCAGCAACGGCTACGGAGGGTTGAGGTCCTGACCACGGGGGAAAATGGAGGAGGACTGGCCAAATTTTGTGCCTTCCACCACAGTGACGAATGCTGTGGTGGATGTTTATGTTAAATATTTATTGTTTTTTTTTATGTGTTCTTTATAATTGTACCGCTGCTGACATATTCATTTCACTTGCACTTATGTGCAATGTGACAAATAAACCGTATTGTATTGTATTGTATTGTACAACGTGTAATGGATACGATGAATACTGCTGTGCATTCTGATGATGTGAACCCAACTCAGGCCTCATACCCAAGCCTGTAGAGATAAGAATTGGAAGGACACAAAATGCTGGAGTCAGTGGGTCAGGCAATATGTCATATTCATACAGCATGGAAATTGCATCTACCCACCGCAAGTATCTGGAGGGAAAGTACAGATGGGCAGCCACGGTGGTGCAGTGGTAGAGTTGCTGCTTTATGGGCCTGTCCCACTTAGGCGATTTTTTTCGGCGACTGTCGTCAAGCAGGTCGCCAAAAAAATGGCGACAGGCCCCCCCCCCCCACGACAATATCTATTACAAGCTACACCAACCTACGACCTAGTCGACGTCAAGCTACTGACAACTGGCGACCCATTAGGACGACACAACCTATGACATCCTACGTCCACCCGCGACAAGCTACGACCCTGTCGGCGACAACTGAAGACAATTCAGTCGCCGGTACCTGTCGCCGGTTGCCTGTCGTAGGTAGCCGTCAGCGGAATTCACCGAAGTCAGCACAGGCGAGAACCAACAACAGCACCCACGTCAGGAGAAGTCAAACTACGCTCATTGGAGACAGGTCCACTGTCACCGAAAAATCTTGAACATTTCAAAATCCAGCGACAACCAGAAAAACGCTACGACTCTTTGGGCGACTGAGGAGACTTCTCACGACCACACAGCCGACACTCTGGCGACCATGTGGTGCCTAAAAAATCGCCGAGGTGGGACAGGCCCTTTACAGCGAATGCAGCGCCAGAGACCCGGGTTTGATCCCGATTACGGGTGCTGTTTTTACGGAGTTTGTACGTTCTCCCCGTGACCTGCATAGGTTTTCTCCGAGATCTTCGGTTTCCTCCCACATTCCAAAGACGTGCAGGTTACTAGGTAAATTGCCTTGGTAAATGTAAAAATTGTCCCCAGTGGGTGTATGATAGTGTTAATGAGCAGGGATTGCTGGTCATTGCAGACCTGGTGGGCCAAAGGGTCTGTTTGCCATGCTGTATCTCTAACTAAACTAAACTAAATGTCATCTCGGGTTGAGACCCTTCTTCTGAAGAAGTGGCCTGATGAAGATGGTGCTGCTGTGGAGAGGGTCAGTAGTGTGAAGGTCTCGGGACTTCACCTGGCGGATGACCTGACCTCAATGACCAACACCACAGCAGTCATCAAAAGAGCTCAGCAGCGGCTCCACCCTCTCCGAAGACTAAGAAAAGCAGATTTCCCTACTGTTCATCTAAGGACCTTCTACAGGGGCACCATCGAGAGTATATTGACCTACAGCATCACTTCCTGGTTTGGGAGCTGCAAGCTTATGAGCAAAACCAACTTAACAGGATAGCGAAGACAGCCAGCAGGATCATTGGTGCCCCACTCCCTTTCCTGTTGGAGATCTATCAGAAGCGGAGCATCAGCAGAGCCATCTCCATTATTAAGGACCCCCTATCATCCATCAAACCACATCTTCTCCGTTCTGCCATCTGGGAAGAGGTACAGGAGCATCAGCTGCAAAACCAGCTGGATGCTACACAGCTTCTTTCCACAGGCAATAAGACTGGTTAACGGACTGTGTCCCCTCCCCATATATCATACACCAACACATCTAACCTCGCCCATACTTTGACAGCTTGGCACCTGTCAAAGCAAAGCCACTGTTCGGTCTGAATGTCTGTTTTTATTTCAATTATTAGGCCTATTTTAGATATGGTAATTTTAATTTTTAAAGCTATATGTATTTATTCTGTTTTTATTAACTACACTGACGGGAACTGATTGAGAAACAATTTTTAGTTTCATCTGTGTATGTAAGTACTCAGTTAAAATGACATTAAAGTAAATACTGAATACTGATTTTGAAATGGCACCATTCGAATGAAAATGACCCACCCTGAAACATTGTCGGTCTATTTCCCCCACTTCCCCCCCTACCCCCCCCTGATGCTGCCTGACCTGCTGAGTTCCTCCAGCACTTTGTTTTGCTCAAAATTCCAGCATTTGCAGTTCCTTGTGTCTCCATCAGGCAGCTGTATTTATTATTTTTGTTTGATTCGCTAACTAAGAATTAAAGACTTCATAGACTTTACTCACTCCAGTTGTGGTACATAGATTTTTTTATTTTTTTTAATTCATCTAACATTAATCCTCAATTCGATTTCAATTACTCTTACTAGAATGCTGCTATATCTCTTGGGTTTATTATGAATAAGGTACAGTGAAAAGCTTTGCTGTCCAAGCTGATCAGATAACATTACACAAAAATCACAATCGTCAAACTCCAGTACAATAGGTAGAGCAATGGGGAAGATACAGAGTACAGAATATAGTTCTCAGCATTGTAGCGCATCAGTTCCAGAGACAAATTCCAATGTCCACAATGGGGTAGAGGTGAATCGGACAGTACCCTAGCTTATGGAAGGACCGTTCAGAAGCCTGTTAACAGGGGGGAAGAAACTGTCCTAAATTAGTGATGTGTGCTTTCAAGATTCTGGATTTTGAGCTGGAGATTTTCATGGGATGTTATACTAATTAAATACACTTTCCTTTTTTAAATAAAATTAAGATGGGGAATATTCACCCAGATGTTGTCAGATTGTTTCAAATCAATCTAGAGCATTTGGGCAACGTATCTGAGGAAGGATGTGCTGGCTCTGGCGAGGGTCCAGAGGAGGTTTACAAGATTGATCCCAGAAATGAGTGGGTTAACCTATGATGAGCGTTTGTTGGCAATGGGCCTGTACTCACTGGTGTTTAGAAGAATGAGGGTAACCTCATTGAAATGTACCAAATAGTGAAAGGCTTGGATAGAGTAGATGTGGAGAGGATGTTTCCACTCGTGGGAGAGTCTAGGACTAAAGGTCATGGCCTCAGACTTAAAGGTCGTTCTTTTAAGAAGGAGATGAGACATTTCTTTTGTCAGAGGGTGGTGAATCTGTGGAATTCTTTGCCACAGAAGGCTGTAGAGGCCAAGTCAGTGCATATTTTAAGGCAGAGATCTTGATTAGTTCAGATGTCAAAGGTTATGGGGAGAAGGCAGGAGAATGGGGTTAGGGGGAAATGATTAGATGGTGGCTTGGACTTCATGGGTTTCATTCTATTCCTACCCTTTATGACCTGGTGAGCATGCACTGCCAGCTGGTGGAGTTATCGTGGACTGATCATGTGGTACAGATCCACCACCAATTTTCTGGCCACTGATGGTTCGGCACCTCCTTTACACCGGATAACATTTCAAAAGCACAGTTAATCTCTGGGAAAATGTGACGCCTAGGCCGGGTGAGGTGGCCGACCTCTACCTCGTTGTGACATCCACGGCTGATCGGTGGGTCGAATTTGCCTCCTGCGGCCGGGGCTCTGGAACCCGGGCCGGAGTCGGTAGATCCGTTCCCATAGGCGGATTGCCAGACTGACTTTGTGGGCCAGTATCTCGGCCCCTTGGCAGCCTAGGTGGACCTTTCATGTGCCGTTGGACTCTTCTCGGAGGTCGTCACCTTTGTTGGTCCTGCAAAACGAATAATCCGGAACCAAGGGTGTCGGAAAATCAATGGTGGACCTGTAATACTAATACCTGTATTTGTACAAGCTGTGAGACAAATGATTCTTGTATGTCCTTGTAGCTTAGTTTGTTGTCACGTGTACCGAAGTACAGTGAAAAGCGCTTTTGTTTCTGCTTCAGAGTAAGTGTAAAGCTGTGTGGCACGGTGGCGCAGCAGTAGAATAGCTGTCTTACAGTGCCTTGAGCACCAGAGACCCAGGTTCAATCCCAACTACGGGTGACATCTGTATGGAGTTTGTACGTTCTCCCCGTATCCGCATGGGTTTTCTCTGAGATCTTTGGTTTCCTCCCACACGCCAAAGATGTACAGGCTTGTAGAGTAATTGGCTCGGTATAAAGGTGAAAAGTCCCTAGTGTGTGTGTGTGTGTATGGTGTTAATGTGCGGGGATCGCTGGTTGGTACGGATTTGATGGGCCAAAGGCCCGGTTTCCGTGCTGTATCTCTAATGTAAACTAAGCTGAACTAAAGAGTTTATTTTTCTTGTTGCAGTGAGCTCTCACGTGGAGCTGATCATAATGCAGGCGCTGTGCTGGGCTCACGACGACCTCAACAAGGTTGACATTGGCAGCTACATCTTAAAGGTCTGTGGGCAGGAGGAGGTGTTGCTGAAGTAAGTTGTGTTTCGTTGCTATCAGTGTGAAACTTCTGATTATGAAATAACTATGTTGCATCAGAAGAAAAATAATTTGTCCCATGTGCTCTTAGTGTGCTTATTTGAACATTTTGTCCTTGTTATTATTTGTTGATTTGTCAGAGGGTGACAAGTTTAACATGGGCATCTGTGCAAACAAGGAACTGCAGGTGCTAGTGTTTAAAAACGGACACAAAATGTTGGAGTAACTCAGCAAGTCTGGCAGCATCTCTGGAGAATGTGAACAGGTGACATTTCAGGTCGGGACCCTTCTGCAGTCTGAACAACTTCTCTTGACTTACTGAGAGTCTGAAGTAGGGTCCTGACCCAAAGCATCGCCTATCCATGGTTCATAAACCTTCAATGTTAATTTTATTTTTTCAATATCTTTAACTTTGAAATTTGTCTTGAAGTTAAATGTGATCTCTATGCTGGATTGAAATTACTGTTGATTATACTTCCTTTACTTTATTGTCCCCTCCATGGAAAGAAAAATGACTTGGATTTGTATGTGTAGAAAGGAACTGCAGATGCTGGCTTACACTGAAGTAATTCAGCGGGACAGGCAGCATCTCTCGAGAGAAGGAATGGGTGACATTTCCGGTCGAGACTCTTCAGACCCAAAACGTCACCCATTCCTTCAATCCAGTGATACTGCCTGTCCCGCTGAGTTACTCCCAACATTTTGGGTCTAACTTGGATTTGTGTAATGTCTATCTCAAAGTAATTTATTGCCAAAGTTATACTTTATTTTTGGGGAATATTGTCATGTAAGGCATGTGATAGATGGTCATACACAGGAAGCTATGTGATAAAGTCCAAAGGAAGGTTCCGACCCGTCACCTATCCATGTTCTCCAGAGATGCCGCCTGCCCTGCTGAGTTACTCCAGCACTTTACGTATAGCTATGTGATAAAGACTTGATCATAAGGACTTTAATTATTTCTTATTTTTTGCTTGGAGAGCGTGAGGATGAGGGGTGATCTTATAGAGGTGTATAAAACCATAAGGAGGATGGATATGGTGAATGCAGTGTCTTTTACCAAGGGTAGGGTAATCAAGAACCTGAGGACGGGTTTAAGGTGAGAGGGAGAAGAATTAATAGGAACCTGAGGGGCAACATTTTCACACAGAAGGTGGTAGGCATATGGAATGAGCTGCCCCCAGAGGAGGTATTTAAGACCGGCACTATAAAAGCATGTAAAAGATATTGGAACAGGCACATGAATAATTTTAGAGTAGTTTAGAGAGACAGCGCGGAAACAGGCCCTTCGGCCCATCGAGTCTGTGCAGACCAGCGATTCCCACACATTAACATTATCTTACACATACTAGGGACAATTTATACATTTACTAAGCCAATTTTACCTACAAACCTGTACGTCTTTGGAGTGTGGGAGGAAACTGAAGATCTCGGAGAAAACCCACGCAAGTCACGGGGAGAACGTACAAACTCCGTGGAGACAGCACCCGTAATCGGGATCAAACCCGGGTCTGAGGCGCTGTGAGGCAGCAACATTACCTCTACGCCACCGTGCTGCCCTTTTGGAATAGGAAAGGTTCAGAGGGATATGGGCCACAAATGGAACTGGTATTGAAAGGGCATTGATAGTCGATTGTACAGTCTTCTAACCAGTCTTTAACTGCAGATGCTGGATCACAAAAAAGGGTACAAAGTGCTGGAGTAACTCAGCAAGTTAGGCCACATCTCTGGAGAACATGGATGGGTGACGTTTCGGGTCGGGACACTTCAGATTCATTTGCAGTGGCTTGTGAAGTAATCATTGAGGGGATATCTTTTAAGGTCTCCAGCATGGGTTCTTCCTTAAAACAAAGTTTATATAATCTGATGTAGAGAGAATGTTGGAGAAACTCAGCTAGCGAGGCAGCATCTATAGAGAGAAGGCATAGGCGACGTTTCGGGTCGGGTCTGAAGAAGGATCTCGACCCAAAACGTCACCTTCTATTCCTTCTCTCCATAGAGGGTGCCTCACCCGCTGAGTTTCTCCAGCATTTTTTGTCTCCCTTCGATTTTTCCAGCATCTGCAGTTCTTTCTTAAACATTATATAATCTGACATTTCTTTGCATATCTTGCAGTAATCATTGCCTGGGAAGTCATGAATACATTCAGAACTGCCGGAAGTGTGACACCGAGATCAAATTGCAGCTTCTGAGCCACAGTACAATATGTAGGACTCTGGCCCGCACTGTAAGCACAATTTATTGAATGACATTTTTATTTCAGTGAATCATACCGTATCATGTGCAGGCAATAAAGTTGCTACATTGAAACTAGCTTAAAGATATTTTATGATTTTAAACTAATCGGAGCCAAGCACAAAATTGGTTTAATGTCATGAATAAGTGGCTACAAGTGTGTTTTGGTCGATTGAAAGGTGCAGCACGGGAACAGGCTCTTCAATCATCGAGTCCACGTCGATCATCTGTTCGCACTAGTTCTATGTTATCCCATTTTCTCATCCACTCCCTACACACTAAGTGCAAATTACAGATGGCTGATTAACCTACAAACCCGTGCACTATGTGGGAGGAAACCGGTGCACCCGGAGGAAACCCATGGCGTCACACTGAGAACGTGCAAACTCCAGGAAGACAGTCAGGATTGAACTATGATCTTTGGGGCTGTGCTGGAAGAGCTCTACCAGATGTGCCACAGTGCCACCCATTAGATTGGATAAGAAAAATTTAGAAGAATATGGCCCAAGCATGGGCTGGTGGGACTGGCTTAGATAGGGCTGGTTGGGCTGAAGGGCCTGTTTCCTTTCTCTATGACTCAATCTCTGCAGATGAATCAACTGGGGAATTGCTGGTGAGTGAACGAGTGTAAACGTGTCCTGTTACACTACATCTGAAACAGCAGTTCCTGATCTGGACTTCGTCCTTCAAGTGGGGAAGTATTCTATTTGGCAAGATTGGGGGAGTTGTTATTGAAATAAGTTATGAGGTCATGCAGATTAATTGTTAAACGAGTTTTTAAATGTTCTTGGAATTCAGTGGGGCTTTATTTGAAGGCCATTTTTTATTTGTTGCAGAATTAATCAATTAGTCTGTCAGGAAAGACACAAACTGTTAAAGTAATTCAGTGGGAATTCAGCACCTCTGGAGAACATGGATAGGCGACCTTTCTGGTCAGGACCCTTCTTTAAAAAAGGGTCCCGACCTGAAGTGACCCTTCCCAAACATCATCTATCCGTATTCTCCAGAGATGCTCCCTGAGCAGCTGAGTTACTCCAGTACTTTGTGTATTTTTTAAACCAGCATCTTATTTCTCCAATTAGTCCAAGTGTTTCTAGAGTGCTGGCTACTGATTGTAGGCTTCAGCGATTCAATTTGGCATTTGCTGACTTGGAATTAAGGTGGCGCATCTGGTGGAGCCGCTGCCTCACAGCACCAGGGCCCCAGGTTCGATCCTGACCTCGGGTGCTGTCTGGCTGTGGAGTTTACACGTTCTCCCTGTGACTGCGTGAGTTTCCTCCGGGCACTCCGGTTTCCTCCCACATCTTTTCACACAGGGAGTTGAGTCCTTTTTCACACAGACAGTTGTGAGTCTGTGGAATTCACTGCCTCAGAGGGCGGTGGAGGCCGGTTCTTTGGATACTTTCAAGAGAGAGCTTGATAGGGATCTTAAAGATAGCGGAGTCAGGGGATATGGGGAGAAGGTAGGTACGGGGTACTGATTAGAAACATAGAAAATAAGTGCAGGAGGAGGCCATTCGGCCCTTCAAGCCAGCACCACCATTCATTGTGATCATGGCCTATCGTCCCCTATCAATAACCTGTGCCTGCCTTCTCCCCATATCCCTTGACTCCACTAGCCCCTAGAGCTCTAACTAACTCTCTCTTAAATCCATCCAGTGATTTGGCCTCTGTGGCAGGGAATTCCACAAATTCACATCTCTCTGGGTGAAAAAGTTTGTTCTCACCTCTGTCTTAAATGGCCTCCCGTTTATTCTAAGACTGTAGCCCCTGGTTCTGGACTCGCCCAACAATGGGAACATTTTTCCTGCATCTAGCTTGTCTAGTCCTTTTATAATTTAATATGTTTCTATAAAATCCCCATCATCCTTCTAAACCCCAGTGAATACAAGCCTAGTCTTTTTCAATCTTTCCTCATATGACAGTCCCGCCATCCCAGGGGTCAACCTCGTGAACCTACGCTGCACTATCTCAATCACAAGGATGTCCTTCCTCAAATTAGAAGACCAAAACGGTACGCAATACTCCAGATGTGGTCTCACCAGAGCCCTATACAACTGCAGAAGATTGTGGATGATCAGCCATGATCACATTGAATGGCGGTGCTGGCTCGAAGGACCGAATGGCCTACTCCTGCACCTATTGTTTATCCCAATGACGTGCGGTTTTGAAGGTTTATTGGCCCTCTGTAAATTGGATGAGAAAGTGTCATGACTCAAAACTAGTGTGAACGGGTGATGGATGGTTGGTTTGGGCTGAAGGGCCTGTTTCCAGGTTGCATCTTTAAAACGACTTACAGTAATGCCACAAATCCTGTTGACTGCTTCACAATGCAGTTGTTCTAATACAATTGTGTAATATAGTTTATTTTATTCAAGAAACTTCCATAAACTTACCAGAAATCACACGCCTAAGGAATAGCTCTCAATCTTTCTGTCGGTTTTTAGAAATAATAATTTATATTAGATGCTTATTTTTAGTTGAAGAGTCACATCAAACAATTTATTGTTGCCTCAGACCAGATGTGCCGAGTATACCAATTTGATCATGACATTTAAATTCAGCACAGTGGTGCAGCGGTAGAATTGCTGCCTTACAGCGCCAGAGACCTGGGTTAGATCCCGACCTTGGGTGCTGTCTGTACAGAGTTTGCATGTTCTCCCTGTGACCGAGTGGGTTTCCTTTCACATTCCAAAGATTTGTAGGTTAATTGGTTTCCACAAATTGCACCTCGTGTGTAGGATAGAACCAGTGTACAGGGTGATCGCTGGTCGGCGTGGACTCAGTGGGCTGAAGGGTCTGCTTGTACGTCTATCTCCAAAACTAAACTAAACTAAATTCAGTTCAAAGCTCATACCCAATTCTAAATTTGAAAGCAAAATCCATCGTAAACAGTTATACAAGTTATCACTTCCAACATGCATCAAGATAGTTGCAGTGACCAATTTTTGGTATCACTGAAAGTAGCAATGTAGTTACATATATCTGTGCCACAAACAGGCAGAAGACGATGACGAGCAGCCTGCAGACTTCACAAAGTATCTCTCTCAGCTGGAAAAGCCCTTCAAAGAAATCACAACAAGGTAAAACGTCCAATTACCCATTTCACAATTGAATAGCATTTTCTCAAATGTTTTCTTTATAACTATGTCTCTGTATGTTGTTTGCTAGGCAACGTCTTATTGAACTTCTGGAAGTCTATCATAAGCGGGAGAAGGCAATCCTTCAGAAAGAGGTAAATTACTATTAAAATACTAAGTACGTACTATGATACCAGGATAAGCGCTCAACCAAGAAAACCAATCCCGAAGCCAAAGTAGAAACTGGTTATACACACTTATGCTATAGGACAATAACCAACTCCATATTCAGTAACAAGCGATCTACATGTCAATAAGCACATTAAAAACTAATCGTGTCGATGCTTGTATATCATTGGGGTTATCAAGTGGGCACCTCCCTTCATTGGTGTTTAGTTGAATTAGGCCACAACACCTCGGGAAGGCTCAACAGTTGGTTCTCACTACCTAGCCTTCCAGTAAGTTGACTGGATAACATGCAACAAAAAAATGTTCATTGTACCATGGTACCTGTGACAATAAACTAAACTAAATCAATTTTGTAGCCTGCTCTCACTGACAATTAGTACAGAATGTAAAGATTCATATTTTCTTGATGGCAACTTGTGAAGCATTAGTTGGGGGAGTCGATTGATGCAGAAGTGGTTTGGAAAGAAGCACCATCCTAGAGGAATATATATTCTAAGTGCTGATCCAAGCAACAAGTGAGATTGGTATCTATAGTTTGCCCTGCCTCACAGGCCCATTTGTCCAACTTCCCCTCACTGATCAATATGGGGAAGTCTACTGACTGAATGTTTCCAGTCAGAGAATCTTCATGTGTACAAAGGCTTGCACAATGAAAGGAAACCCGCAAGAATTTAGTATCAGCCGTTGTTATTAACAACCCACTCTGAGCCTATCAGCCAAATACAATACATATACAATATACTATACAATACCGTTTATTGTCATTTGAACCTCAAATTAAGTTCAAACGAAATTTGGTTTCTGCAGTCATACAACACGAAGAAAACCAAGACACACAATTTACACAAACATCCATCACAGTGAATCTCCTCCTCACTGTGATAGAAGGCAAAGTCATTGTCTCTCTCGTTTTCCATTCTTCTCCCGATGTTAAAGCCCCCAGCGGGCGATGGCAAGTCCCGCGGCCGTTAAAGCCGCGCTGGGCGATGTAAGGCCCTGCTCCGGGTCGTTTTCAACCCCGCAATTCAGGCGGGAGAAGTTGCCGTTGCGGGTGCTCCGAAAAGCGGTCTCCCACAGGGACCCGCAAGCTCCCAATGTCACCGACCACCGGGCCAAGCTGTTTACTTGGATAGAGTTAAAGAGCCTTTTTTGTAAAAGCTGGCTGAGTTGAGCAGCAATGGTTCACCCTGTGTTAACACTTGCCCAAGGGATATTTTAATGTGGTTGGTTCTGTCCCAGGCTTTAAAATCCAAATGTGCGTTGTTGTTATTATGAAATAAAGTATGAACTTGGAGTTGCTAACATTTTCCTTAAAGTTCTTTTAGCAATAGTGACATGTCACGTTGGCTTTCTCCGATGCTGTGTAATCTTTAACCAGGGGAAGCAGTACAAAATGGTGGAGCAGATTATCCAGTCTGTAAAGGACATTTGTAGTGCGTTGGATGGCACAGAGACCAAAGCTGTTACCGACGCCGTGAAGAAATTAAAACGGGTTGTTAATCTACCAAAAAGTAAGACCATGGAGGTAAGAACACCACCACTTTGCGTGGACAACTAATTAACTCTCTTTGCTGAAAAGCAACACACTTCCTCCACACCGGTTAAGTTTGGTTAAGAGATACAGTATGGAAACAGGCCCTTCAGCCCACTGAGTCCACACCGACCATCGCTGGTCCACAGCTGTAACATTTAGTGCAAGATAAAGTCCAAGGACTCCAATAACCACCCAAGTTTTACGTTTCCCACCATCTCATCCACTCCCTAAGCAGTAGGGGCAATTTACAGAGGACCAATTAACCTACAAACCCGAACGCCTTTGGGATATGGGAGGAAAAGGGGCAACAGTCACAGGGAGAACGTGCAAACTTAACACAGGCAGCACCCAAGGTCAGGATTGATCCTGGGTCTTTGGCGCTGGGAGGCAGCGGCTTTATCTACTGCACCAATGGCTCAATAGCACAATCCATGGTAGTTGAAAATATTTGCAGATTCCTGCTGGCGATTGGTAAGTCAATAATGTTTCTTTTCTAATATCTTGGAATATAGTAACGAGACTTGCGCAGGCCTTCACTAGATTAGTGTTCATACAGTGTAGCTGACCAACCGCATACTCCCCTGACCTCTGGTGCTCCTGGGGTAGGGATGGCCAGCAAATCGCCCCCAAGGACCACGTAGGTTAAGACGCACACAACTGCAGATGCAGTTTACTAAAAAATACACAAAGTGCTGGAGTAACTCAGCAGGTCAGGCCGCATATCTGGAGAATATTGATAGGTGGCATTTTGGGTCAAAATAGGTCTGGTACTGTTCCACTGTCAGTGGTGTGGTGGTAGAGTTGCTTCCTCACAGCGTCAGAGACCGGGTTCGATCCTACAGGAGCTGTCTATATGAAGTTTGCACGTTCTCCTTGTAACCATGTGGGGTTTCTCCCGACACAGAGTCCACACCTTCTCTCAATCACAAGTTCACACCAGGTCTATGTTATCCGACTTTCCCATCCACTCCCAACACGCAAGGGTCAAGTAGTATCTGTGGAGGCAATGAACAGGCGAAGGTTTGGGTTGGAACTATTCTTCAGACTCTGAAGAACAAGCCGTGTTTGTTGAAAGGACCCTGACTGTGAAGAAGGGTCTCGATCCAAAAACGTCACCCATTCCTTCTCTCCAGAGATGTTGGAGTTGCTCCAGCATTTTGTGTCTATCTTTGTGTACAAGATGCTTAGTGCCTTACTCCACTGGTCCGGCACTTTGCATCTTGTTAGCTGGTAAACCTGGATGTTCCATTCCCCTGAATTGTTGCGCAGCAGTCGATGTCTATCGATCTAAGTGGAGGAGCTCAGATATAGCATTAGTCTTAAGCAATGAGTTCTTAACATTCACGAGCTGAGCATTCATGCCAGTTGTGGCCAAGCTGGCAATGTGATCACAGGGGGATCACTTAATGCCTGGAGATAGCGGTGTTCTCAATGTAAGTATACATTGCATATCCTGCCGGCTGCCTATCCTGTTTCACAAACCAGCCTCTGTTCCAGTATTATAGTTCATTAAATAGCAACATGCACTCAGTTTGTGTGAAATGCAAATAGTGTGGTTAGACGTTCCATCCATTGCTTGTGCCGTAGAATATGGAGGATTTCTATTATTCCAGTTTATTATTTGTCTAAGGAAATCTTCCAAATCACCGGTCACGGTGGTGCAGCGGTAGAGTTGCTGCCTTACAGCGAATGCAGCGCCGGAGACCCAGGTTCGATCCCGACTACGGGTGCTGTCTGCATGGAGTTTGTACGTTCTTCCAGTGACCTGTGTGGGTTTTCTCCGAGATCTTCGGTTTCCTCCCACACTCCAAAGATGTACAGGTTTGTAGGTTAATTGGCTTGGTAAATGTAAAACAAAAAATTGTCCCTTGTGTGTGTAGGAGAGTGTTAATGTGCAAGGATCGCTGGTCGGCGCGGATCTGGTGGGACGAAGGGCCTGTTTCTTCACTGTATCTCTAAATTAAACTTAAAAAACCAGATGAGAAGGAGAATTAATCCATTGGTCATTTCTGGAGAGCACAGCTGACTAAAATTATCATCAGTTTTTAATCATATGTTAGATTTCAGGTTGCAGTCCTGTTTTCCTAATGGAATTGAATTATGATGGAACTATGCTCAGTACTGCACTGAGCATAGAATATGGCACATAAGCAGTACTGCACTGAACATAGAACGTTTAGTTTAAAGATACAGTGTGGAAACAAGCCCTTCGGCCTCAGAGTCCTCACTAACCAGTACTCCCCCATGTATTCGTTCTATCCCACACACTAGGGACAAGTTTACCAAAGCCAATTAACCTGCAAACCTGTACGTCTTTGGAGTGTGTTTCCAGAGAAAACCCACACGGTCACGGGGAGAACGTGCAAACTCCATACAGGCAGCACCCGTAGTCAGAGTCGAACCCGGGTCTCTGGTGCTGTGAAGCCGTTGCACCACTGTGGTGTCGAACAGTAGAACTGTACTGCACTGAACACAGAACAGTCCAGCCAAGTTAACCGAGCCTCCTCTGCCTGCATGTGATCACTATCCTCCTTTCCCTTTATCCAAAAGCCTCTGGAATGGTGCACCACACCCATCGTATTTTTCCCGCATTCCCTTCGATTCCCCAGATTCAACCACTCGCTCACAACCTAGTGACCAATTAATCTCCCAGCCCACATGTAGTTGGGGATACACCGCCCATTGTACTTTTAAATTGATTTGATATGAGAGTAATTTTATGATTTAACAATAAAAATAAATAATTGGCTAAAAGATCGTTATTTACCACGTGAAGAGAAATGTTTGTGTTTTATAAAGTTCCATACCTTTAGAGTTCCAATTCGTAAGTCGCAAGAGAAGCAGACATTGGAAACCAATTGTAGTGTGTTCTTAACTGCAGGTCAAATCGAAGGAGAGTGGTGATTCGCTAAATACTGCCAAGAATGGTAAGTCACTGCAATGCAAAATTCAGCTTTATTACTCTGTGTATTTAGCAGTGTGGGTAATTCATTTTGTGCCAATTTGTTGACAGATACAGCATTGAAACAGGCACACCAGTCTATGCCGACCATCGATCACCCATTCACACTTGTTGTATGTTATCTCACTGTTACATCCACTCCCTACACACTAGGGGCAATTTGAAGAGGGCCAATTAACCAACAAACTTGTACTTCTTTGGAATGTGGGAAGAAGTCAGAGCACCTGGAGGAAACCCACGCAGTCCCAGGGAGGACGTGCAGACTCCCTACACAGACAGCACCCAAGGTCCAGATCGAACACTCGTCTTTGGCGCTTTGAGGCAGTAGCTGTGCTACTATGCCATCTGATGTTGATGCTCTACTTTTGGGGAATATTATGATTTGTTTTTCCCCCTTGGCCATCCTTTTACCAAATAAATGCATGCAGTTGTGTACTTTGGGACCTTCACGTTATCTTGATCTGCATGGAGTTTGTGCCTTTTCCCCGTGACCACATGGGTTGTCTCCTGGTGTTTTCTCCCACACTCCAAAGATGTACAGTTTATAGGTTAATTGGCTTTGGGAAAAATTGCAAATTATTCCTACTGTATAGGATAATGTTGGTGTAGGGGTGATTGCTGGTCGGTGTGGACTTGGTTGGCCGAAGGACCTGTTTCTGCGCTGTTTCTCTAAACTATGATATAATATAAATAATGCCAATTAATTTTGCATATTGGCAGGAAAATTCTCTCTACACCCAGAAATACAGGTTCCTGACATCTTAACTCTAACTCTAATTGCCATCTGAACTCTAAACCTGGCAAAAGGCACCAATGTCTATTTTCTGGCATGCCCCAATTATTTTTTGTTAAAACAAGATCCAAATTGACTCAACACTACCACACCTACAGTCCAGTCAATCAGACAGGATCGTGTTTATTGCTAAACAAGGTTTATCAACCACTCGATCTTGCTTCCCTCCAGTGTTGGATTTCATTCAAAACTGTGTAAAATACTGAAATACTTGAACGAACTAGGTCAAATATAAACAACATTGTAATGACAGAAAATGAACTGCCAATGCTGATTTATAGCAAAGATTGACACAAAATGCTGGATTAACTCAGCGGGTCAGGTTGCATCTCTGGAGAAAACTCGATGGGATGAACTGCTTAATACTGTTCCTATAGGCCTTATGGTTACCTAGCCATGTCTTCCTGACCCACTGAGTTACTCCAACGCTTTGTGATTTTTTTAGTAAACGATTAAAAATAATATAAACCAGCATCTGCAGTTCGTCATGTCTACTTTGTATTTAGTTTAGAGATGCATCGCAGAAACAGGCCCTTCAGCCCACCGGTACCGCGCTGACCAGCGATCCCCGCACATTAACACTATCCTACATCCACTAGGGATAATTTTTACATTTACCAAGCCAATTAACCTGCAAACTTGTATGTCTTTGTAATGTGGGAGGAAACCTATCTCGGAGAAAACCCACGCAGGTCACAGGGAGAACGTACAAACTCTGTACAGACAGCACCTGTAATCGGGATGGAACCTGGGCAGCAACTCTACCGTTGCGCCACCGTGACTGTATTTAGATTCATCTTGGGTCATTAACATGATTTAGTTTAATTGTAATTATTTTTCCCCAAACTTTTTATCTCAAGGCAAAAGAGTAACTATAACCTCCCATCTACCTCATAGGAGACCATCGGACTATCTTTAATTGGATTTTACTAGACTTTAACTTGCACTAAACGTTATTCCCATTATCCTGTATCGGTACACTGTGGACAGATAGATTGTAATCATGTATAGTCTCTCTGCTGACTGGATAGCAGGCAAGAATAAAGTTTTTCACTGTTCCGGGTACATGTGACAATAAACTAAACAGAAACTAAATAATTAAAAATGCTACTAAATTAATATTGTTCATCCAGTACATGGTACAGTGGCGCAGCTGGTAGAACAACTGCCTCACAGCGCCAGAGACCCATGTTCAATCCAGACTTTGGGTGCTGTCTGTGTGGAGTTTGCATGTTCTCCCTGCGACCGCTCCGGTTGCCTCCCACGTCCCAAAGACATGCAGACATCTGTATACCTTCAATGCATGGATCTATGTGATCTGACGTGTGTGCTTCTGATTTCAGGGTCTCCGCCAGCGGTGAGTCCCCTAAAGGCAAGTGTCCATGAGCTCACGCTGGCCATCGATGACCTGCTGCAGCTCTACATGAGTTCCTTCAGCCACAACCCCGGTACCACTGGCGATCTGCCGCCGAGCACCAAGTGCACGAAGGAAGCTCGCACCACGTCAGAACACCTGCAGTTCACCCTGTTTGCCGCTCACAGGATCCCAGGGGTCTGGGTCAGCAGGTGGGTGAGCAACGTTGAGGGACATTTGTAGAACTATCTCCGCCTGCCTTTCAGATCTGCCTCGCTTGGGACATAAAATCAACAGGAAAATTAAATAAGAGTCACACAGCAAGGAAATTGGCCCGACAACACAAGCCAGGCTTCAAGGAGAGGTTGGACAAGCTGGGACTTTATTCTTTGCAGCGCAGGAGGCTGGGTGGCAAATCTTCTAGACATGTATAAAGTCCTGAGGGGAATAGACAGGGTGACTACACTGTCTTTTACCCAGAGCACTGATTAGCATGCAACAAAAGCTTTTCACTGTACCTTGGAACAAGTTGCCAAAAATAAACTAAATGGAGTAGAGAATTAAGAACTGGAGGGCATCGGTTTAAGGTGAAGGGGGAAAGATTTAGTAGGAATCTGAGGGACAACTTTTTTTACACAAAGGTGGTGGGTGTGTGGAATGAGCTGCTGGAGGAGGTAGTTGAGGCAGGGACTATCAAACTAATTTAAAAGACATTCAGACAGGTAAATGGATAGTCTGGAATGCAGATCAACTGTTGGAATCTATAATCCAGGTTGAGTCCGAACTGGGAAGTCTGAAAAAGGGTCTCGACACGAAACGTCACCCATTCCTTCTCTCCAGAGATGCTGCCTGTCCCACTGAGTTATTCCAGCTTTTTGTGTCTATCTTGGGTATATGGATAGAAACATAGAAAATAGGTGGAGGCCATTCGGCCCTTCGAGCCAGCACCGCCATTCATTGTCATCATGGCTGATCGTCCCCTATCAATAACCCATGCCTGCCTTCTCCCCATATCCCTTGACTCCACTAGCCCCCAGAGCTCTATCCAACTCTCTCTCAAATCCATCCAGTGACTTGGCCTCCACTGCCCTCTGTGGCAGGGAATTCCATAAATTCACAACTCTCTGGGTGAAAATGTTTTTTCTCACCTCAGTCTTAAATGACCGCCTCTTTATTCTAAGACTGTGGCCCCTGGTTCTGGACTCGCCCAACATTGGGAACATTTTTCCAGCATC
Organism: Amblyraja radiata; assembly: GCF_010909765.2. Lineage (NCBI taxonomy): Eukaryota > Metazoa > Chordata > Chondrichthyes > Rajiformes > Rajidae > Amblyraja > Amblyraja radiata. The sequence goes on from NC_045975.1 coordinate 40,968,913, forward strand.
TAGTTTGTCCAGTCCTTTTATAATTTTATATGTTTGTAAAAGATTCCCCCTCATCCTTCTAAACTCCAGTGAATACAAGCCAAGTCTTTTCAATCTTTCCTCATATGACAGACCCGCCATCCCAGAGATCAATCTCGTGAACCTACGCTGCACTGCCTCAGTCACAAGGACGTCCTTCCTCAAATTAGGAGACCAAAACTGTACACAATACTCCAGATCTGGTCTCACCAGAGCCCTAAACAGCTGCAGAAGAACCTCTTTACTCTATACTGAAATCCTCTTGTTATGAAGGCCAACATTCCATTAGCTTTCTTCACTGCCTGCTGTACCTGCACGCCAACTTTCAGTGACCGGTGTACAGGTCTTGCTGCACCTCCCCCTTACCTAACCCCATTGAGATAATAATCTGCCACCTGATTTTTGGCGGCAAAGTGGATAACCTCACATTTATCTATATTATACTGCATCTGCCACGCATCTGCCCACTCACTCAACCTGTCCAGGTCACCCTGCAACCTCCTAACATCCTCTTCACAGCTCACACTGCCACCCAGCTTTGTGTCATCCGCAAACTTGCTAGTGTTGCTCCTAATTCCCTCTTCCAAATCATTAATATATATGGTAAACAGTTGAGGCTCCAACACCGAGCCATGTGGCACTCCACTCGCCCCTGCCTGCCGTTCTGGGTAGGTTTAGAAGGATATGGGGCAAATGCAGGCATGTTGGTCAGCATGGGCAAGTTGGGCCGAATAGCCTGTTGCCATGTGCTTTATGACTCCGACAAGCTGCTAAGAATAATTATCAACTCTTCAAATTATAAGCATAGAAACATTCAACTTTCTTTTGATGTAAAACAGCATCTGCAGTTCTCTGTGTCCATGTAAAAGGCAGCGACACAGTGGCACAGCAGATAGAGTTGCCAGCGCCGGAGACCCGGGTTCCATCCTGACTACGGGCGTTGGCTGTACAGAGTTTGTCCATTCTCCCTGTGACCACACTGGTTTCTTCCGGATGTTCTGGTTTCTCCCACACTCTAAAGACGTACAGGTTTCTAGGTTAATTGACTTACGTAAGTTGTAAAAATTGTCCCGAGTGTGTCAGTGTATGGGGTGATTGCTGGTTTGTGCTGAGGAGCTGGTTTCCACACTGTGTCACTGTAGTTTAAAGTCTAAATTTGCCTCTTTTAAAATGATAGGTATGAGCTAGGTTACCCCATTTGCTGCTCAATTTTGTTCCTAACTTATTTTAGAAGGTTTGACCTAGATTTTGAGGTCCCTTGTGTCCAATCCCTGCTTAAAAAAAAGAAACATCAGAAAAAATCTGGAACAGAAAATAATGGTGAGAGGTGTGGGAGTAACACTGGGGAATGTCCTGTTTGTGGAGACACCAGAGAGCTGTGAACTAACTCCTCCAATATCACAGCTTCTTAATGCTTTCATTCACAATGGGGGTGGTGCAGTGGTGAGCTGTTGGCTCTCAGCGCCAGAGACTGATTTGATCCTGACCTCGGTTGCTGTCAGTGTGGAGTTTGCACGTTCTCCCAGTGACCCCGTGGGGTTCCTCCGGATGCTCCGTTTTCTTCCCACGTCCTAAATTCTTGCGTGTTTGTGGGTTAATTGACCCTCTGTAAATTGCCCCTGGTGTGTAGGGAGTGGATGAAAAAGTGAGGTGACATAGAACAAGTGTAAATGGGTGATCGCTGTTTCCATGGTACATCTCTAATATTCATTTAACCCTTTTCTTGAAGTTACAAATAATTGGTAGTTGCCACCAGAATGCGACTATCGCTGTGGCCAGAGCTGGTGTGGAAGTATGATTCACTTCACCTGAACGCACCATCCAAGTCCCATCTCCGTCCCTCCACCCCAGCTCCCCCCATCCGCCCCATCCCCCCCCTCCGCACTCCAGACCCTGTCCCCTCCAGCCTGAGCTCACCCCACCCCATCCTCGACTGAAACCAGTGAAAGGAAAGAGGCTCGGAGTTATGGAACTACACTGGTTAGTCATAGAAACATAGAAAATATTTGCAGAAGAAGCCCATTCAGCCATTCGAGCCCCCCCCCCATCAGTCTGAAGAAGGGTTTCGGCCCGAAACGTCGCCTATTTCCTTCGCTCCATAGATGCTGCTGCACCCGCTGAGTTTCTCCAGCAATTTTGTGTACCGCCATTCAATGGTCATTCAACATCACCCTGTTCCTGCTTTCTCCCCATATCCCCTGATTCCGTTAGCCTTGAGCTATATCTAACTCTCTCTTGAATACATCATCATGGTTTTTGTGTCCAGAAGGCAATGTCTGCCTTACTTGAGCAGAGCAAGGGACTTTTATGTGATAATATTCCCTTTGAAGAATAAAAACTCTGCTTGCAAGTGTATGATCAACTCTCTCACATTTTAGCAGGACTAACCAGAATGAATCTGTTTGCAGATGTGCCATACACACTGTAAAATACTATAATAATTCAGAACTGAAGTTCTTCTTTATAACTTTGCATGGCCGCAATATTATTTCCAAATAGTCATTTTGGCGTAAAGATCTGGATCTTTATTGCTCACACCTCTTGCCAAGATGCCACAGAGTACTTCATGCATTAAACATTCAAATTCCTTCCTTGGACTCTATTCCTTGGCGTGCAGGAGGATAAAGGGTGATTGTATGAAGGTGTATAAAATCATGAGAGGAATTTATAGGGTGATCTCTTACTCAGAGTAGGGGGAATCAACAACCAGAGGGCATGGGTTTAAGGTGATGGAAAGATTTAATAGGAACCTGAGGGGTTACTTTTTTACACAAACGGTGGTGGATGTATGAACACAGCTGCTGGGAGAGCTAGTTGAGGCAGGGACTATCGCAACGTTTAAGGAACATTTAGGCAGGTACATGGATAGGATGGGTTTGAGGGATATGGGCCAAATGCAGGCAGGTGGGACTAGTGCAGATGGGGCATGTTAGTCGGTGTGGGCAAGTTGGGTCGAAGAGCCTGTTTCCACACTTTATGACTAAATGCACAACTTCACATTTGTGGGTGGTTGATGTTTTTTTTGTGTCGCCTTATTTCAGTTGCAGGGTCAGCTGAGTTTTCACGCTGTACATTGGTCATCACACATGCTGCCAGCTGGCCCTATGCTTGGTAGGCAGAAAGTTCACTGAAGTCTTTTGTAACCAAAATATAAATTCAAATCTGGGTCAGTTCCATGTGTACTTCGTCCAATTCACACATGGATAGTTTTCTATTTTTACATTGCTGTACACTGTAAAGTACTTAGGTGAAGAATATTTAGATGTGGATGTATTCCAGTCATGAATTAATGAATGGAAACTTAATGACCAAGGGTCATTGGGCTTTTGTGTGAATTTGGGATGTCAAGCAGGAAAATTATCTCATTATATCTCGCTAGTGTCTCACCATATCAAAGATAGACACAAAGTGCCGGGGCGACTTTTCGGGTCAGGACTCTTCTTCAGACACAAACCGACCCAGCCCAAAACAGTCACCCATCCTTCTCGTTAGATGCTGCCTGACCCCCTGAGTTACTCCAACACTTTGAGTTTGCCTTTGGTATAAACCAGCATCTGTAGCTCTTTGGTTCTGCCTTTAATAATATCCATTGTTCTGAGTTTAGGGACTTGCCAGAGATTTGAGAGTGATTTGCTTTGGCCCATCCAGGTAATTGTATCCGAATGTATTTACTGAAGAAGTGGGAGGTTAACAGAAATTGAAATTATAAACAAAACATGCATCCAATAAAAGCTGGAGACACAAGAAACTGCAGACGATGGAATCCAGGGCAAAACACAAAGTGCTGGAGGAACTCAGCGGTCAGGCAGCACCTGTGGAGGGAATGGACAGATTGTGTTCAGTCTCAAGAAGGGTCTCAACCCAAAACATTGTCTGGCCGTTCTCTCCACTGATGCTGCCTGGCCCTGGGGCGGAAATCCCGGGGGGGGGGGGGGGGCAGGTGGGTCACGTCCCCCCCTGTTTTGAGAGGTGGGGAACAGCCCCCCCCCCTTTTTTGTAATCCGGATTTTAAAACCCGGTGAAATCTCCGCTTCCCGCGAGACAGTGGAGGTGGGACGGCTGATCGAGGGCGCCGATTGGACGAGAGAGCTGTCGGTCAGCAGGCAATGGGGACGGGACATGATAATTCAGCGCGGTGATTGGAGGGGGGAGACGTGCCAAAACACTCAGCACAGACCTGCACCTCATCCGCAGCCAGGATCGACCCCTGCTCTCCGGCGCCGTCCCGTCCCCACCCGAGTGCCCATCCCACCCCCACGCCCGGGGGGTGGCCAGAGACGTCGGGAGTCAGAGGGGAGCTGTGCCCCCAGGCCTACAGCCAGCGCAGAGAAGCAGTGCTAAACCCAGCTCAAATCTGCTTGTCCCGCTAGGTTAACCTACAGCCCTGCCTGGACTTGCGGGAAATGTGGCCCAGGTTTACAGCCAGCGTGGAGAAGCAGCGCTGGTATCCCGTCAGTCTAAGCAGGGCTGTAGGTTAACCCGGCGAGACAGGCACAGTTGAGCTGCATTTAGCACTGGATTGGGCCTCTGAAGCCTCGCACGCGCGTGTGTGTGAGTGTGCGCATGCGCATGCGCGCGCGGCCGCCAAGAAATTGTGTCCCCCCCCGTCCCCCGGTCCCCTCCATATTTTGATAGTGATTTCCGTGCCTGGCCTGACCCACTGAGTTCCTCCAGGATTCTGTTCTGCTCAAGATTCCAGCATCTGCAGCTCCTTGTGTCTCCAATTGTGAATGAAATACATTGCCATTTAAATACATGCTGGTAAATTCTAAATAGCTGTTTATTCATTAATAAAAAATGTTTGATTGCTGACTATTGTTACTGAGAGTCTTAGTTACATTAAACTGAAATTGGCAAATGACTCTTGATGTTATTAATAATTCAACAGGGTTATAAACCTAATGTTATTCTCCAAGCTATGCTCAGAAATATAATCAAGTTAAATGTAATTTAAAGGTGGCACAATGGCAGAGTTGGTGCCACACAGCGCCAGAGACCCAGTTTGATCCTGATCTCGGGAGCTGTATGTGTGGAGTTTGCAGGTTCTCCCTGTGACCGCATGAGTTTCCTCTGGTTGTTCCGGTTTTCTCCCACATCCCAAAGATATGCGGATTTGTAGGTTAAATTGCCCCGAGTGTGTAGGGGGTGGATTAGAAAGTGGGATAACACAGAACGAGTGTGAAAGGATGGTCGATGGTCAGTGTGGACTCGGTGGGCTGAAGTAAGTCTTTTCCAAACTCACGGTGGCATTGGTCGTCATTTACTTTACCAACACAAGTTGCCCAAACAAGTGATCTACATTTTTTTTGGTAATGCAGAGAGCAACACAGCACAGGAACAGGCACTTCAGCCCACAATGCCCATGCTGAACACAATGCCCATGCTGAACATGATGCCTATTTAAACTAATCTCCTGCCTGCACATGATCCATATCCCTCCATATCCATGTGCCTGTCCAGAAGCCTCTTAAATGATACTATTGTGGGCTGAAGGGCCTGTTTCCACTCTTCATCTCTAAACATAATTCTGCTGATATTTGATGCATATTTTCTTTTCAGTTTTGAGAAATACTTCCTGGTTTGTTCACTGACCCACAATGGGAAGGATCTGTTTAAACCGGTGCAGTCCAAGAAGGTGGGGACATACCGCAGCTTTTTCTACCACATCAAATGGGATGAACTGTGAGTATATTTTCTGTTTAATGAGTTGAATGGAGTCTATGAAATAAATGGTAGGAATAACACACTTAGTTTAGAGATACAGCACAGAAGCAGGCCCTTCGGCCTACCGAATCCGCACCAACCAGCGATCCCAGCACATTAGCACTATTCTACACACACTTGGGGTGATTATTGGTCAGTGCAGACCTGGTGGGCTGAAGAGCCTGCATCTCTACTCTATGATGTTGATCAAACGAAAGGTTTGAAAGCAGCAAACGGTGAATTTTGGCTTTACTTCTGATCTGTCAGCGTTGCCTCATTGCCAGATATCCACCCACTTCAACAAAGAGCATTTCCCCTGTTTCCCTTTGATTGATCATATCGCTGACTTCCTCTCTGTAGGTTGGGTCGACTCGCAGGGAGATGGGAGCAGTCAGTACACACAATAGCAAAAAGTTCTCAACATGCACATGAGCTATTGCATGTTGGAATTCCGCAATTGTTAACTTTAATGTGGCAGTGAAGCAAATGTGCTATTTTCTCGCTGAAGAGGTAATAGTATCTTTTGAAAAAATTAAAAGACTAGTGATACTATTTTAGACTATTTAAAAAAACAATCATTTTCACACATGGGTAAATTTAGACTGCAGCTCATGACTAATCCAAGCAATGTAAAATATTGAGTAGAAGCTTTTGTGGTTTTTAATGCACTTGAGTAGCAGCAACTGAAACACTGTTGATTCTGTAGCAAAGTCACTAGTGTTAAATTGGTCGTAAAACCACAACTTCTCTCTCCGAATGAAACGGTGCCTCATTTTCTTTGAGGGTTTTCTTTTGTTCCATTTGAAAATAAGGTCTAAGGGCAGCACAGTGGCGCAGCAGTAGAGTTGCTACCTTACAGCACGAGAGATCCTGGATCGGTGTTGACTACGGGTGCTGTCTGTCTGGAGTTTGTACGTTCTCCCCGTGATGGCATGTGTTTTCTCCAGGTTCTCCGTTTTTTTGCCACACTACAAAGACATACAGGTTTGTAGGTTAATTGGCTTCGGTAAAATTGTAAATTGCCCCTGGGTGTAGGATAGTGCTAGTGTACGAGGATCGCTGGTCGGCACAGACATCATGAGCCGAAGACCCTGTTTTCTTACGGTTGCTGTAAGGTTTGATGGTTTGTGTTTCTCACAAAACTTGCGTAGAGAACACTCCCTTTGGCCCCCTGCAGTTTGAATACTGGGCCAATAGATCAGTGGATGATGCAGTCAACCTAGGCCTGCACTTCATCCTCCAGCACCTAGACCACCAGGATTTTGTTTGTGGATTTTAGCTCTGTATTCAACACCATTGTGCTAGAGCCTCTACGCTCCAAACTCTCCCAGTTGACTGTGCCTGAACCCTCTGTCAGTGGATCACCAACTTCCTGACAGACAGGAAGCTGCATGTGAGTCTGGGAAAGTACATCCCTGACCCGCTGACCCTCGGCATTGAAGCACCGCAAGGCTGTGTACTCTCTCCTCTCCATTACTCTCTCCACACCAACAACTGCACCTTCACAGTCACCTCTGTCAAGCTTCTCAAATTTGCGGACGACACAACCCTGATTGGACTGAATGTTTAAGAAGGAACTGCAGATGCTGGAAAACCGAAGGTAGACAAAAATGCTGGAGAAACTCAGCGGGTGAGGCAGCATTTATGGAGCGAAGGAAATAGGCAACGTTTCGGGTCCAAACCCTTCTTCAGACTGAAGAAAGGTTTGGACCCGAAACGTTGCCTATTTCCTTCGCTCCATAGATGCTGCCTCACCCGCTGAGCTTTCTCCAGCATTTTTGTCTACCGGATTGGACTGATCCAGGATGGAGAGGAATCTGCCTACAGACAGGAAGTGACACACCAGGAAGTTGTCCTGGTGCCATCGCAACAACCTAGAGCTCAATGCTCTTAAGATGGTGGAATTGATTGTAAACTTTAGGAGAACTCCCCCTCCCCTCCCCCCACTCACCATCAACAACACCACAGTCACATCTGTGGAGTCATTTAAGTTCCTTGGAACCATCATCTCCAGGGATCTTAAATGGTTGGGGGGGGGGGGGTCTGCCATCGACTCCACAGTCAAAAAGGCCCAACAGAGGATGTACTTCCTGTGGGAGCTGAGGAAACACAATCTGCCACAGGGAATTATGATCCAATTTTACACTTGGCCATCATAGAGTCTATCCTCACCTTCTTCATCATGGTCTGGTTTGGCTCAGCCACCAAGCATGACATCCGGAGGCTGCAGCGAATCATTCGATCAGCCGAGAAAGTTGTTGGCTACAACCTTCCCCCCCCATTGACTAACTGCACACTGCAGGGGCCAGGAAACGAGCAGGTAAGATCATCTCTGACCCCTCTCACCCCGGCTCGACTCAACAGCCAAAAGCCTGTAGTCTCATTTTGCTCTGGTATTTTATATTAATCTACTCATGTTTAAATTATCATGTTTTATTTTTAATTGTCTTCTGTATGTCATGTTATTATCCTTGCGAGGAAAACACCAAGGCAAATTCCTTGTATGTATACATACTTGGTTGATAACATTTATTCAATTGAATTCCTGTGGACTGGAGGGTAGCTAATGTAACTCCACTTTTTAAGAAAGGAGGGAGAGAGAAAATGGATAATCAAAGACTAGTTGGCCTTACATCGGCAGTGGGGAAGATGCTTGAGTCGATTATTAAAGATGTTGGAGTACAGCAGTGCATTTGGAAATCATGCTTGTCTCATCTTCTGGAATTTTTTGAGGATGTAACAAGTAGAATGGATAAGGGCGATCCAGTGGATGTGATTTATCTGGTCTTTCAAAAAGCCTTTGACAAGGTCCCACACGGGATTAGTGTGCAAAATTAAAGCACATGAAATTGGGGGTAGGGTATTGACATGGATAGAGAACTGGTTAGCAGACGAAGCAAAGAGTACAAATTAACGGGTCCTTTTCAGAATGGCAGGCAATGACTAGTGGGGTGCCACAAGGATCGGTGCTGGGACCCCAGTTGATTACAATATTTATTAAAGATTTGGACAAAGGAATTAAATGTGACATTTCCAAGTGTGCAGATGACACAAAGCTGGGTGGCAGTGTGAGCTGCGATGAGGATGCTACGAGGCTGCAGGCTGACTTAGATAGGTTGGGTGAGTGGGCAGATGCATGGCAGATGCAGTATAGTGTGGATAAATGAGAGGGCATCCACTTTGGTGGCAAGAACAGGAAGGCAGATTATTATCTGCATGGTGTCAGATTAGGAAAAGGGGAGGTGCAACGAGACCTAGGTATGTTTGTACATCAGTCACTTAAAGTATGCATACAGGTACAGCAGGCAGTGAAGAAAGCTAATGGTATGTTGACCTTCATTGCAAGAGGATTTGAGTTTGGGTGCAAGGTGGTCCTACTGCATTTGTGCAGGGCCCTGGTGAGACCACAACTGGAGTATTGTGAGCACTTGTGGTCTCCTAATTTGAGGACGGACATTATTGCTATTGAGGGAGTGCAGCGTAGGTTCACCAGATTAATTACCAGGATGGCGGGACTGACACATGATGAAAGAATGAGTCGACTGGGCTTGTATTCACTGGAATTTAGAAGGATGAGAGGGAATCTCATAGAATCATATAAAATTCTTAAAGGATTGGACAGGCTAGATGCAGGAAAAATGTTTCCGATGTTGGGGGAGTCCAGAACCAGAGGTCACAGTTTAAGAATTTTTGGTAGGCAATTTAGGACTGAGATGAGGAAAAACGTCTTCGCCCAGAGAGTTGTGAATCTGTGGAATTCTCTGCCATAGAAGGCAGTGGAGGCCAATTCACTGGATGTTTTCAAGAGAGAGTTAGATTTAGCCCTTGGGGCTAACGGAATCAAGGGATAGGGGGGAAAGCAGGAACGGGGTACTGATTTTAGATGATCAGCCATGATCATATGGAATGGCGATACTGGCTCGAAGGGCCAAATGGCCTACTTCTGCACCTTGTTTTCCCTATGTTTCTGTACATCTCATTTCAAGGAGAAATTACATTTTCTGCTAATAACTCCTGTATGTCCATATTACTGCTTTTCAAGAAATTGCCAAGAAGTTAACCCTTGCTCTGGAAGGTTAGATTGCATGGGATCCAAGGAGAGATAGCTGAATGGATAGAAAATTGGCTTCATGGAAGTAGTGGAAGGTTGCTTCTTGGACTGGAGGCCTGTGACGTGTGGTGTGCCTCAGGGTTCAGTGCTGGGCACGTTACTGTTTGTCATCTACATCAATGATTTGGATGAGAACATACAGGGCAAGATTAACAAGTTTGCTGATGATACAAAAGTTGGTGGTTTTGCAGATAGTGAAGATGGTTGTGAAAAATTGCAGCAGGATCTGGATCGATTGGCCGGGTGGGCGGAGGAATGGTTGATGGAATTTGATACTGAGAAATGTGAGATGTTGCATTTTGGGATGTGGAACAAGGGCAGGACCTACACAGTAAAGTCTCTAGGGAGTGTTGTAGAGCAGAGGGATCCATGAGTATAGGTGCACGGTTCCTTGATGGTCGAGTCGCAGGTAGTACGGGTGGTCGAAAAGACTTTTGGCATATTGGCCTTCATCAGCCAGAGTATTGAGTATAGATGTTGGGGGGGTCATGTTGCATTTGTATGAGACATTGGTGAGATCGCATTTAGAGTATTGTGTTCAGTTCTGGGCACCGTGTTATAGGAAAGATGATGTCAAGCTGGAGAGGATGCAGAGAATATTTACAAGGATGTTGCCAGGACTTGAGTATCTGAGCTATAGAGAGATGTTAAATAGGCTGGGACTTTATTCCTTGGAGCACAAGAGGATGAGGGGTGATCTTATTGAGGTGTATAAGCTCATGAGAGGAATAGATTGGGTAGATGCACACAGCCTCTTGCCCAGAATAGATGAATCGAGAACCAGAGGACATAGGTTTAAGGTGAAGGGGAAAACATTTAAGGGATCTGAGGGATAACTTTCTCACACAAAGGATGATGGGTCTATGGAACAAGCTGCCCGAGGAGGTAGTTGAGGCAGGGACTATCCCAACATTTAAGAAACAGTTAGACAGGTACATGAATCGGACAGGTTTGAAGGGATATGGACCAAATATGGGCAGGTTGGACTAGTGTAGCTGGGACATGTTGGCAGGTGTGGGCAAGTTGGGCCAAAGGGTCTGTTTCCACACTGTATTTCTCTCATACTTAAATTAGTTCAACAGAGTTGATCTGAAAACCTTGATTATCAAGATTCATTCCACCCTGGCCAACCTAATGGGTTTGCCTTTTCAGTGTTTCAGATAAAAGGACGTACCTATATAAAGGAGATGAGGAGGAATTTCTTTAGTCAGAGGGTGATGAATCTGTGGAATTCATTGCCACTGATGGCTATGGAGATTGTGGTTGTGTATTTTTAAAGCGGAGATTGACCTATCCTTCATTAAACTTTACTTTAGACTTCTGGGATACAACGTGGAAACAGGCCCTTCGGCCCACCGACCGTGCCAACCAGCACTCGCCCCGCACACTAACACTATCCTGCACACCAGTGACAAATTTACAATTTTACCGAAGCCAATTAACCTACAAACCTGCACATCTTTGGAGTGTCGGAGGAAACTGGAGTACCAAGTGAAAACCCACATGGTCACAGGGGGAACGTACGAACTCCATACAGACAGCACCGGTGGTCCGGATCGAACCCGGATGACCAGCTCTGTGAGGCAGTACGCTGTGTCACTGTGCCTCCCTGTTTGTAAGGGCATCAAAGGTTATTGGGATTAGGCAGGAGAATGGGGTTGAGAGGGAAAGATAGATCAGCCATGATTGAATGGTGGTGTAGACTCAATGGGCTGAATGGCCTAATTCTGATCCTATGACTTATGACTATCGTGTCTAACCAGCCACTTGTTGTTGTTGCCTTCCAGAATCAGTTTCCCGGTACAGATTTCTCAGTTGGCCCTTGAATCGATGCTAAGTGTCAGTCTGTATGGCGTTCCCAATCCAACAGCAGCTGGATCCCCCGACTCTAACAAGCAAAGGAAAGGGCCAGAGTATCTCGGCCGAGTGTCTATGCCTCTCTTCAACTTTAATCGGTAATTATTTATTTTATTTTTCATCTTCTCACTACAATGTGACAGAAGGATGAGCAAGGAACTCATTGAAACCTATCAAATAATGAAAGGCCTGGATAGACTGGATGTGGTGAGGATGTTTGTACTAGTGGGAGAGACTAGAATCAGTGGAGACCGCCTCAGAATAAAAGGCCTTACCTTTAGAATGGGGATGAGAAGGAATTTATTTAGCCAGTGGATGGTGGATCTGTGGAATTAATTGCCACAGATGTCTGGAGGCTAACTCATTGGGTATTTTGAATGCAGAGATTGATAGGTTCGTGATTAGGAAGGGCATTGTGCCTATCTAGAAACCCTGTTACATGCCACTATCATATCTGCCTCCACCACCACACATCTTTAAACGTGGCACCTCGCACCTTAAAGCTATGCCCTCAGATTTTTGCCATTTCTACCCTGGGGAAAAAAGTTCTGACTGTCTACCCTATCTGCGCATCTCATCATTTTATTCAGATTCAGATTCAATTTTAATTGTCAGTGTACAGTACAGAGACAACGAAATGCATTTAGCATCTCCCTGGAAGAGCGACATAGCAAATGATTTGAATAAATAATAATAAGTGATAATAAGTGTCCGGGTGGTGGGGGGGTGATTGGCAGTCACCGAGTTACAGCTACATTATAGACATCTCTCGGGTCTCCCTTCGACCTCCATTCCTGAGAAAACAATCTCAAGCATGTCCAAGCTCTCCTTATAGTTTATCCACCTTCATCAAAAAGCAAAGGGGAATGCAATCATTTGTTAAATTTTATTTTAAGTTGTGTCAAATGAGAGTTTTTCAATACAAATATTTTGAATGTTTTGTGGCAATAAAAAAAAAAAGACACCAAGTGTAGAAGTAATGCAGCGGGTCAGGCTGAAGAAGGGTCCCGAATCGAAACGTCACCTATCTATGTCCTCCAGTGATGCTGCGTGACTCGCCGAGTTAGTGTAGCACTGTGTCTTATTTTGACAACCAGCATCTGCAGTTCCTTGCATCTATCCTGTTTTAGTTTTTTCAAATGTACTTTTTAACTGTTTTTAGAACATGGAAAAATAGCTAAGGGCTTTCTGACCAGATGTGATCTCAGGCCATTAGCGTGATTTTTCTGCCCAACATAGTCATTGTGCTTGTAGACAACAACCACACCTCCGAGTCTCCAGTTTATTATTGTCACGTGGACCCAGGTACCGTGTGAAGCTTTGTGTTGCATGCGATCAGTCAGAGAAAAGACTATAAGACTATACACGATTACAATCAAACCATCAAAGCAAATTAGTACAAGATAAAGTCCAGTAGTCCAATTAAAGATAGTTCAAAGGTCTCCAATTAGGTAGATGGAAGGTCAAGACCACTTTCTCGTTGGTGAGAGGACAGTTCAGTTGCCTGAGAAGGGGATAAGGTTTAGTGAGGTGGATGTTGGCTGAGGACCACTCCTTAGTTGGCGATAGGATTATTCATTTGCCTGATAACAGCTGGGAAGAAACTGTCCCTGAATCTGGATGTATGTGTTTTCAAACTTCCATGCCTCTTGCGTGATGGGAGAGGGGAGAGGAGGGAGTGACCGGGGTGAGACTGGTCCTTGATTATGCTGGTGGCCTTGCTGAGGTAGCGTGAAGTAGAGATGGAGTCAGTGGAAGGGAGGTTGGTTTGTGTGATGATCTGGGCTGTGTCCACAACTCTGAAATTTCTTGCGGTCTTGGATGAGGCAGTTTCCAAACTATGATGGTGCGTCCCAATAAAATGCTTTCTGCAGCGCGTCAGTCGAAGTTGGTGAGAGTTGTTGGGGTGATGCTGAACTTCCTAAGCCTTCTAAAGAAGTTGAGGCGTTGGCGGGCTTTCTTGGCGTTTGCTTTGAATGTCCATGTCTTTGATGAATGTGTTTTGCTTGCTAGTGTGTTGACGAGCGGAAGGAAGTTACTCAGTCTCTGGACGTTGGACTCAGGGAACCCGAGTGCAGGGACCACACACAGAAAGGGGAGTTCGATGGGGAGAGTGGTGTTACAGGTGAATATTATTCTCTCCTGGAGAAAGTTAATCTAACTAGTGTTCTCTCCTGATTATTTCTCCTCTGTTGAATTTCCTTTGGGAATCTAGGGTGCCACAGTGGCACAGCGGTAGAGCTACGACGCCAGAGACCCGGGTTCGATCATGACTGCATGGGGATTTTCCGGGTGCTCCTCCCACATCCCAAAGACGTGCGGCTTTGTCGGTTATTTGGCCCTCTGTAAATTGCCCCTAGTGTGTGGGGAGTGGATGAGAAAGTGGAATAGCATGGAACCAGTGCAAATGGGATGGTCGGTGGGCTGAATGTCCTATTTCCATGATGGGGGAACACTAAACACATGTGGGGGAAGAGAGCTCTTTTTTAGCAAAGCGATTTAATTAGTTGTACGTGCACAAAACATGGATTTGATGGGCTGAAGGGCCTGTTCCCATGCTGTATCCCTAAACTAACCCAAGCCTTTTTGCTTTTGTCATTGAAAGAAAAAAATTGACTGCAACTGCAGACTGTAATTTCCTCCGTGCATCATTATGTGCTGCCTGAACTCTCTGTATATTTTGCCTGGTTTATAGCAGGTGACAAGGCAGCAGACTAACCTGTACTTTTAACGTAGGTGGATTTTCCATCCTTTGCGTTTGATATTGTATACCATCCTCCAGAGTGCAGCCGGATGGTGGAGCTGGGCTTTGAAACACTAGATCAAGCCTTCCAGCAGCAGCTTCTTGACGTGTTTGCTAAAGACTCGACATTTGAGTAAGTTCTTCCTGTGGACACCTCGCTGTTATATTTGATTTTGCTGTGTGTGTGCCAATGTGTTTAAAGTTCAGCTGATAAACTTTAGACATTACTTTAGCGATACAGTGCGGAAACAGGCCCATTGGCCCACCGAGTCCGCGCTGACCAGCGATCACCCCTGACACTAACGCTATCCTACACACGAGGGACAATTTCACAATTTATACCAAAGCCAGTTAACCTACAAACCTGAAGGAAGGAACTACAGATGCTGGTTTACACCGAAGATCGATACAAAGTGCTGAAATAACACAGCGGGTCAGGCAGCATCTCTGGAGAAAAGTCTGGAGAACAGTCTGTAGAAGGGTTTCGACCTGAAACGTCACCTATTCCTTTTCTCCAGAGATGCTGCCTGACCTGCTGTTAATTGACAAACCTGCGATGGGGGAAGAAACTGAAGCACCCGGGGAAAACCCATGTGGTCACAGGGAGAACGTACAAACTCCGTACAGACAGCAACAGTATTTGGCATCGAACCCGGGTCTGTGGCACTGAAAGGCAGCAACTCTACCGCTGCACCACTGAGCTGCCCATAGATTTAAATCATTCATTTTTTTAAATAACAAACTGCAAAGTTTCTGAGATTTACCAGTTTTGCATTTGCCTCACAATCACAAAGGTGTTGCTTTTAACTTTGACCCTGAACAGATTATTTGCGCATCTGAAAGGCGGAGTGTCAGGGTGACACAGCACTCCGTCAACACACAGCAATGTGTTTGACACTCCAGGCATTTGTTGGTGAAAACAACATATCATTTAACCAAACACACCACAATGTCTCGAGTTCAGTTCCCAATCTGCTGAGTCAGTCAGTCTGAACTGAATTGTTTGCACAACAAGGTCTGCCTCCTAAGCAGTATGGAAATATAAGTGGAGTCGGGGTCAAGTCACTCGACAATTTTCCACATCCCAGCAAGCTGCTCTTAGCGGAGATGCGTATCAATTTATTTCCTTCCTTCCTCTCTGCTAGTGATGCCATCGCATTTAGGATGTTGGTAGACCTTTCAACTAACTGTGTAGCTGCATCTTGAAGGTCAATCCTGTTCTTTACTGCCACCATATCAGATCATTACAAAGAGTCATATAGCACAGAAACAGGCCCGACTTGCCTTGGCCGTCCAACATGCCCCATCTACACTCTTCATACCTGCCCATGTTTGGCCTCCATCCTCCTAAACCTTTCCTATATGTGGAGTGGTACAGCTGGTAGAGTTGCTGCCTCACAGCGCCAGAGACACGGGTTTGATCCTGACTACGGGTGGTTGTGCGGAATTTGTCCCTTCTCCCTGTGACCACGTAGGTTTTCTCCGGGTGCACCGGTTTCCTCCCACATTCCAAAGATGTGCAGGCTTGCAGGTTAATTAGCTTCTGTAAATCAAGCGAGAGCTAGATAGGGCTCTTAAAAATAGCGGTCAGGGGATATGGGAAGAAGGCAGGAACGGGATACTGATTGGGGATGATCAGCCATGATCACATTGAATGGCGGTGCTGGCTCGAAGGGCCAAATGGCCTGCTCCTGCACCTATTGTCTATTGTCTAAATTGTCCCCTGGTGTGTAGGATAGAACTCGTGTACGGGAATGGCTGGTCGGCGCAGACTTGGTGGGCCAAAGGCCAGTTTCCATGCTGTATCTTTTAAAAACAAAATTACCAGAAGACGGTAAGGCAACATGCTTGCACCATCTGAGAATATAGCAGTAATCATTTCGTGGAGAAAATTGTTCATCCTCTATATTAAACACTGATGAATGATAGACACAACGTGCTGGAGTAACTCAGTGGGACAGGCAGCATCTCTGGTGAAGAAGGATGGGAGATGTTTTGGGTCGGGACCCTTCTTCAGACTGATAGAAATAAAATCGAGGAGGCCCAGGACAGAGAGATGTGTATGGGAAGGGGATGAATGATTGATTGTTTTAACAAGCATTTGTGTTTGTCGGCAGACTGTCCAAGGCAGATAAGGAGCTCCTGTGGGATAAGAGGCAGTACTGCTTTTCCCACGTCACCAGCCTGCCCAAGTTATTGGCTAGTGTACCAAGTTGGGACTGGGATGCTCTCCCAGAGATCTACGCGCTTCTCCATCAATGGACTCCACTGCCTCCCATCTCTGCTCTCGAGCTGCTGGATTCAAGGTAAGATTCCTGATCAACATCTGCATTGTTTCTCAATATACTATTAAATAGCAATCAAAATTCTATTTTGATTTCTCTGACCTGCTGCTAGTGAATGTTGACTAGCAAATCCAGTTTTTGGTAGGAAAACAGGACTGGTCTTCTGCAGTCAAAAGTCTTACAACTGAAGTATTCTTTCAGTGCGTAAAAATGAGAAACTGCAGAAGCTGGTTTATGAAAAATAAGACATCAAATGCTGGAGTAACGCATTGGGTCAGGCAATATCTCAGGAGAGCATGGATAGGTGACGTTTCACAGAGTGCTGGAGTAACTCATTGGCTCAGGCAATATCTCGGGAGAGCATGAATAGGTGACGTTTCACAGAGTGCTGGAGTAACTCATTGGCTCAGGCAATATCTCGGGAGAACATGGATAGGTGACGTTTCAGGCCCAAACCCTCCTTCAAATGGATTGGAGAACTTCTTGAAGTTGGGTACACGCCCAACTCTTTCCAACTTTCTCCCCACCAAACTAGTCAGTCTGAAGAAAGGTCCTGACCCAAAATGTTGTCTATCCATGTTTGCCAGAGTTGCTGCCTGAGCCGCTGAGTTACTCCAGCACTTTGTGTCTTTTTTAATCGCTCGGGGATCTATTCTCTGATCAGTGTTGATGTTTTGTTGAATATGACAAGTCTGATGTAAACCCCCCTCATATTTTCAGTGATCAATATTTCACCAGGGGGCGCAGCGGGTGGAACTGCTGCCTCTCAGTGCCAGAGACCCGGTTTAATCCTGACCTTGAGTGCTGTCTGTGTGTGGAGTTTGCATGTTCTCTCTCTGACCACAGGGGTTTCCTCCCACATTCCAAAGACTTGCAGATTCATTGTCCTCTAAATTGCCCCCAATGTATAGAGAGTGGATGAGAAAATTGAATAACATAGAACTGGTATGAACAGGTGATCAGTGATCGGCATCGACTCAGTGGGCCGAATGGCCTGTTTCTCTGCTGTATCTTTTAAACTAAACTCTCTTCCTAACTCATGGAAAGATAAACCCAGACTATACGCTCCTATTTTAAATGGTAATTGCCATACCTTGTCATCTAATATAGCAGAAGGTTTGTTAACCCTTGTCACATGTATGGGTACAGTGAAAAGATTTGCATGCTATCCAATCACATCAGATAAATAGCATGCAGATACAATCAGTTCAAACTCCAGTACAATAGGTAGAGCAAAAGGGAAGATACAGAGTGCAGAATATAGTTCGCAGCATTGTAGCACATCAGTTCCAGAGACAAAGGCCAATGGGGTAGAGGTGAATCGGAGAGTATCCTAGCTTATGGAAGGACTGTTCAGAAATCTGATAACAGGGGGGAAGAAGCTGTTCCTGAGTCTGGTGGTGCGCGCTTTCAAGCTTCTGTATCTTCTGCCGGACGGGAGCGGGGAGAAGAGGAATGACCGGGGTGGGACAAGGCTTTGATTATGTGGACTGCTTTCCCAAGGCAGTGTGAAGTGTACATGGAGTTGATGGTGGGGAGTCTGGTCTGTGTGATGAACTGGGCAACATCCACAATATTTTTCTTGGAATCAAATGGGATGAATAAATAAAACAAATGCATTCAATCCTAAAATGATGTGCAATTGGTTTCCAGAACTAACATTTATTAGGTATTTAAAATAACAAAGTTAGCAGTAGGTACACCAAAGTGCATTGCGCCAAGGATTTAGGATCTCATTTATGTTGATGAAAGCTGACGATGAACAAATCTAATTTACACAAGTTTTATGACTGAGATTTTGAGTCTTTGTGCTCTCCTGGTATATCTTGATTCACAGTTTTTAATAGAGGTGTAACATGCACCAGTACTCCCTTTTTTCCTTCCAAATACACAGCCAAGCGAATAAATTGGTGGCACGCAGCGATCGAGTTGCTGCCTTACAGCGCTGGAGACCCGGCTTAGATCCCGACTATGGGTGCCGTCTGTACGGAGTTTGTACGCTCTCCCCGTGGGTTTTCTCCAAGATCTTCAGTTTCCTCCCACACTCCAAAGCCGTACAGGTTTGTAGGTTAATTGGCTTGGTATAAATATAAATTGTCCCTAGTCTGTGCAGGACATGTGCGGGAGTCGCTGGCCGGTGCGGACCAGGTGGGCTGAAGGGCCTGTTTCCGCTCTGTATCTCTAAACTAAACTAAATTATCAGACTACCCATGTTCTCCAGAGATGGTGCCTGACCCGCTGAGTTACTCCAGCACTTTGTGTATTTTTTGTGAACCAGTGTCTACAGTTCCTTGTTCTTCTTGCTTGGTGTTCTTGAAGCCACAATATCGCCCTTTATCCTAAGTGCAGCCATCCTTCATTACTCATTGGGCAAAGTTTAAAGGAGATGTGTGGGGCAGGTTTTTTTTTTACACAGAGGATGATGGATGGCTGGAACACGCTGCCAGGGGTGGTGGTGGAGGCAGATACAACAGTGGGGTTTCAGAGGTTTTACAGAGGCACGGAATTTCCGGGATTGGAGGGATGTGGATCAAATGCAGGCAAATGAGATTACTTCAATTTGACATCATGTTCAGCAGACATGGTGGGCCGAAGGGCCTGTTCCTGTGCTGTACTGTTCTATGTATAGATTGTGTATGTTTCATGCAAACTGCAAATTTGAAGAATTTAATTATTGTAGATTGTATTGTATATTATTATTGAAGAATTGTAAATTATTTGAATCTTGCAGCATGGACACAGACCATTCGGCCCATCAGGTCTGTGCTAATCCCCAATCACCTATTTACACTAGCTTTGCACTATTGCCAATTCATTTCTCCTTGCCCTTCTATGGAATAGGTGAACTAAAGGCTCTAGCATAGTTTAAAGTAGCAGGCTTGCAGCATTTGGTCATGATGTTTGTTTTAGATTTGCAGACAAGGAGGTGCGAGAGACAGCGGTGAACTGGATCGACCAAATGACTGATGGCGAACTGCTTGACTACCTGCCCCAGTTTGTCGAGGTGTGTCATTTACTGATTCACAGTCTCAAACAATTCAACAATTTCACATTGAATGACGTTATGATACAAATCAGATCGGGGTTTATCAAAACTGAAACGCTCAGTATTGGTAAAGACATGAGCCCTTAATTAAAGATGGGGTAAGGCAGTGGCGCAGGATAGAGTTGCTGCCTTGCAGTGCCAGAGACGAGGGTTCGATACTGACTATGGGTGCAGTTTGTACGTTAATTGGCTTTTCTCCAGGCGCTCGAGTTTCTTCACATATTCCAAACGTGCAGGTTTGTACGTTAATTGGCTTTGGTTAAAATTGTAAATTGTCCATTATGTGTAGGATGGTGCTCGTGTACAGGGATCGCTGGACTCAGTGGGCCGAAGAGCCTGTTTCTGTGCTGTATTTCTAAAGTGAGCCCTTGACTGAGTGCGACCCCCTGATTAAATTTTCTCATGAGGAACATATGATTTACAAAGTATAATTTTAAAAACATCATTGTTCACCAGAAGCATTAACATTTTCTGCAGATGATACCAGACCTATTGAGCATTTCAAATGCAACATTTGCAGTTTAAATTTTGGATTTCCATAACTGTTTTTTTCCCCTTGAAAATAAATACTCCTGTATATATTTCTAGCAATGCGATATTGGGCGAAATGAAAGCTGAAAAATATTCAGCACTGAGTGAATATATTTCTGAGACAAATTTGGATTCGGTGTCTTCCTGCTATTCACAGAGGGCCTCAGTTTTGTTTTGGCCAAGGTCGTGTGATTTACTTTGTCGCTGTTTTACTTCCAGGCTGTGAAGCACGAGTGTTACTTGGACAATGCCTTGGTGAAATTCCTCTTATCTCGAGCTCTGGGGAATATCTGTGTGGCTCACCACTTATACTGGTGAGAAGATAACTTTTAACCTCAGACATTGTGTGCATAATAAATGTTGCTTTCTCCTCTGACTTACTTGGAAAGAGTGTGCTTTGTGGTAGTAGGGTATTTTAGTTTAATTTACAGATAGCCTCTTTCATTCTTGCTCAATTGCAAATTACCCCTGTATTACTTAACTGCTATCAGTGATTGCCTTGTACAGATGTTTTGCTCTCCTTAAATAAAAATATCTGTCCAATTATTGTTCGTTGTAATGGATTGGACTGAATATCATTGTACAGCTGGTAGAGTCGCTAGTTCTCTGGGCCAGAGACCTGGGTTCCAGCCTGTTCTCAGGGCTGTTTCTCATGTGGAGTTTGGGTCAAAGGGCCTGTTTCCGTGCTGTATGACTATGACCAAGATTAAAAAGACAACTGAAGGATAAGAAAATAGTCTGTACAGTAAACCATGTCAATTAACTTTGAGAATAGGCTATTCTCTCTAGCTGCCAGAGTTGCTACCTCAAAGCACCCGAGTTCTAGGTTCAAGACTGACCTCGGGTGCAGACTGTGTGGAGTTTGCACGTTTTCCCTATGACCGTGTAGCTTTTTTTAGAGATACAGCGCGGACACAGGGTGAGTCCGCACCGACCAGCGATCCCCACACATTATAGACAATAGGTGCAGGAGTAGGCCATTCAGCCCTTCGAGCCAGCACCGCCATTCAATGTGATCATGGCTGACCATCCCTAATCAGTACCCCGTTCCTGCCCTCTCCCCATATCCCCTGACTCCGCTATTTTTAAGAGATTTTATGAACACATTAACATTATCCTGCACACACTCGGGACAATTTACACTTGTACCAAGCCAGTTTACCTGCAAACCTGCACGCCTTTGGAGTGTGGGAGGGAACCGAATATCTCGGAGAAAACCTTTCCTTCTGGTGCTCCGGTTTCCTCCCACATCCCAAAGACGTGTGGGGTTTGTAGGTTAATTGCCCTTTGTCGAATTGCCCCTAGTGGGTAGGGAATGGATGAGAAAATGGGATAACATAGAACTAGGTTGGCATGGACTTGGTGGGCTGAAAGGCCTGTTTCCATGCTATATCTCTAATTTAAACTAAACTAAACGGATGCTACCACTGTAGCTGGGTCACACTGAATGCTCCCAAGAGGTGATGTCCCTAACGATATATCTGAGAGTTAAATCCTAGCAATTACATGGATCACTAAATCCCAATGCATGAAATTCTATTTTCTTCATTGCCAAGAATATTTGGGCCATTGTTATGGCATGTGTACCTTGACTAATTTGAAGCATGTCATACAATAAATATAACCGGCTGAGAGGTACGTGATAGCAGGCATGGTGCTGAAAGCCTAACATTTAGATGAAGATTTTAATTACCCCTCTGAATGCAGTACTCTTGTTTCTTCCCCAAAGATGTGGAGGTTTATCGGTTAATTGGCCTCTGGAAATTGCCCCTGGTGTGTAGGGAGTGGATGTGAAATTGGAATAACATAAAAATGACTGCAGATGCTGATTTATACCAAAGATAAACACAAAGTGCTGGATAAACTCAGCGGGTCAGGCAGCATCTCTGGAGTGAATGAATATGAGACCCTTTGGGGGTCAGGCCCCTCCTTCAGACTGAGAAAAGGTCACCTATCCATGTTGTCCAGAGATGCTGCCTGACCTGAGTTACTCCAGCATTGTGTCTGTCTGTAGAGCTCGTGTGAACAGGTGATCGAAGGTCAGCATGGACATGGTGGGCCGAAGGGCCTGTTTCCATGCTGTTATCTCTACAACTAAAACTAAGGCAGTCCAGCACCTCAAATTTCTCAGAAGGCAAAGTGACAAGAGCACAGTGGGAGTACGGTTTCACCAACTGGGCTCCACGTCCTGGACAATTCTCACCACGAAACCAAGCAAAAATAGCATGTCCACTTCCCAATCCACATCCACAACTCTCTGCCAATCCCACTACAATCTTTGCAAATTCAGTGCCAGTGCCAGTTTTTAAATATCCAAGTTTTGCAGTCAATCAGTTTGGTTACCATAGCAATGTCTTTGCACACACAATCCTTCACTGTACTATTTTTAGTTTCTAGAAAACTTTTCTCTGTCAAGATGTCTGTGCAACATTTATTTCAAGGTGCATACCAATTATTGAAGCTTAATATGCGTACAATTATTTAGGATGAGGTTTATTATTGTTATATGTGCTGAGGTACAGTGAAATGCTTTGTTTACATGCTTTCAATCAGATCAGATAATACTTTACGTAAATACAATCGTGAAACTCCACTACAATAAGTAGAACAAAGGGGAAGATACAGAGTGCAGAATATAGTTCTCAGCATTGTAGCGCATCAGTTCCAGAGACAAAATCCAATGTCCACAATGGGGTAGAGGTGAATCGGACAGTGCCCTAGCTTATGGAAGGACTGTTCAGAAGCCCGATAACAGGGGAAGAAGCTGTTCCTGAGTCTGGTGGTGCACGCTTTCAAGCTTCTCGTCCCATTGTTTATGAATGTTTGCACTCTTAAATGCTAGATGCCTCTCTTCTCCCCTCTCCCATTGTGTATCATTATGTGCAGTGCCCACTCTGTGATATTTCTTCACAAATTAATGTTGCCTTCCACATTAATTTACAGATACAGCAGGGAGACATAGAAAAATAGGTGCAGGAGTAGGCCATTCGGCCCTTCGAGCCATTCAATATGATCATGGCTGATCATTTAAAATCAGTACCCTTTTCCTGCTTTTCTCCCATATCCCTTGATTCCTTCAGCCCTAGGTGCTAAATCTAGCTCTCTCTTGAAAACATCCAGTGAATTGGCCTCCACTGCCTTCTGTGGCAGAGAATTCCACAGATTCACAACTCTGGTTAAGAAGTTTTTCCACCTCAAATTCACCAAATTCCAGTGAATACAAGCCCAGTATTCGACCCATATGTCTGTCCCGCCATCCCGGGAATTAATCTTGTAAACCTATGCTGCACTCCCTCAATAGCTATAATGTCCTTCCTCAAAATAGGAGACCAAAATTGCACACGATACTCCAGGAGTGGTCTCACCAGGGCCCTGTACAACTGTAGTTGGACCTCCTTGTTCCCAAACTCAACTCCTCTCGCAATGAAGGCCAACATGCCATTAGCTTTCTTCACTGCCTGCTGTACCTGCATGCTTGCTTTCAATGACTGATGTACAAGCACACCCAGATCTCGTTGCACCTCCCCTTTTCCTAATCGGACACCATTCAGATAATAATCTGCTTTCCTGTTTTTCCCACCAAAGTGGATATCCTCACATTTATCCACATTATACTGCATTTGCCATGCATCTGCCCACTTGCCCAACCTGCCCAAGTCACCCTGCATTCTCATAGCATCCTCATCGCAGCTCACTCTACCACCCAACTTTGTGTCCTCTGCGAACTTGGAGATGTTACATTTAATTCCCTCGTCTAAATTGTTAATATATATTGTAAATGACTGGAGTCCCAGCACCAAACCTTGCGGCACCCCACTAGTCACTGCCTGCCATTCTGAAAAGGACCCGTTTATTCTTACTCTTTGCTTCCTGCCTGCAACCAGTTCTCTATCCATGTCGAGACCTTACCATGTGCCCTAATTTTGCACACTAATCTCTTGTATGGGACCTTGTCAAAGGCTTTTTGAAAGCCCAGATACACCACATCCATTCTACTTGTTACATCCTCAAAAAATTCCAATAGATCAATCAAACATGATTTCCTCTTCATAAATCCATGCTGACTGACCGATCCTGTCACTGCTTTCCAAATGCGCAGCTATAACATCTTTAATAATCGACTCCAGCATCTTCCCCCCCTGCCGATGTAAGGCTAACTGGTGTATAATTGCCCGTTTTCCTCCCCCTCCTTTCTTAAATAGTGGAGTTACATTGGCTACAGAACTGTCGAGAAAACATTGGAAAACGATCACCATCCACGATTTGTTGGGCTACTTTGCATATTCTGGGATGCAGACCATCAGGCGTGGGGATTTATCTGCCTTCAGTCCCAACAGTTTACCTAACACCATTTCCTGACTAATGTGGATTCCCTTCAAGTTCTCCCTCCCACTAGATCCTTTGTCCCCGAGTATTTCTGGGATATTGTTTGTGTCTTCCTTACTGAAGACGGAGCCAAAGTACTTGTTTAACTGTTCTGCCATTTCTTTGTTTCGCATTATAAATTCACCTGTCTCTGATTGTAAGGAACCTGCATTTATCTTCACTATCTTTACATATCTAAAGAAACCTTTACAGACAGTTTTCCCTGCACGCGTTCTTTCATGCTCTTTTTTCCCCCTTTTAATACCCCTTTGTCCTCCTGAGTTCAAATTTTCTCCCCGTCCTCTGGTTTGCTGCTTCCTCTGGCCAATTTATGTGCCTCGTCCTTTATGTGCCTCGTTAGCCGCAGTTGTGCCGCCTTCCCCGTCTTTTTTCGGCAGACATGGATGAACAATTTTTGTAGTTCATCCATGCGGTCTTTAAATCGTTGCCATTGCATCTCCACCATCAACCCTTTAAGTATAATTTGCCAGTCTTATCCTAGCCAATTCCCGTCTCATACCTTAAAAGTCTCCTTTCTTTAAGTTCAGGACCCCAGTCTCTCCATCCTAATGCAGAATTCCACCATATTATGGTCACTGTTGCCCAAGGGGCTTTGCACAACAAGATCACTCATTAATCCTTCCTCATTACACAATACCCAGTCTAGGATGGCCTATTCTCTAGTCGGTTCTTCTGCATATTGGTTTAACAGGCCCATTGGCCCTCCAAGTCCACACCAATCACCCGTTCACACTAGTGTTCAAAAGGGAACTGCAGATGCTGGAATATCGAAGGTACACAAAATTGCTGGGGAAACTCAGCGGGTGCAGCAGCATCTATGGAGCGAAGGAAATAGGCGACGTTTCGGGCCGAAACCCTTCTTCAGACTCTGAAGAAGGGTTTCGGCCCGAAACGTCGCCTATTTCCTTCGCTCCATAGATGCTGCTGCACCCGCTGAGTTTCCCCAGCAATTTTGTGTACCACCCGTTCACACTAGTTCTGTTATCCCACTTTCACACTCAGGCCAATTTTAAAGAGGGCCAATTAACCTTCAAACCCGCGCGCCTTTGGGATTTGGGAGGAAACCGGAACACCCGGATAAAACTCGCGTTATGACAGAGAGAACGCGCAAACTCCACACAGACACCGGAGGTTGAGCATTGCTGTATGTTGCTGATTCTTCAACTGTGCTCTAACCTCACAGGCTGCTGAACAACGCGCTCCATGAGGCGTATTTTGGGGTGCGTTACGAGCTGCTGCTGGGTGCACTGCTCTGCGTGTGTGGCCTGGGCTTGAGGCAGGAGCTGGAGAGGCAGAGCAGGCTGGT
The DNA here is from genome assembly GCF_010909765.2 of Amblyraja radiata. Taxonomy (NCBI): domain Eukaryota; kingdom Metazoa; phylum Chordata; class Chondrichthyes; order Rajiformes; family Rajidae; genus Amblyraja; species Amblyraja radiata. The sequence continues at coordinate 40,994,899 of NC_045975.1, forward strand.
GCGCAAGCTGGGAGTGGTTGCAGAGAAGGTTCGGCAAGCGAATGGATCAGCGAGGCAGGTACGGCCTTCGCACAAACACAGCAACTAAAGTATGCAACGCGCTACATGTCTCTGCAGGTTTCCCCACTGTACTCATCGACAAAGGTTCTTGTACACAGGAGCTGTAATATGCAACAGCATTCCTCGTAGGTCCATTGTGTATTTAAAGCGGACACTTTTTCTTTCCCTCTCCAGCCCCACACCCAGAAAAGGATGACTCTTATGTATCTACAAGTTCATAGGAGGAGAATTAGGCTATTCGGTCCATCAAGTCTACTCCACCATTCAATCATGGTTGATCTATCTCTCCCTCTCAACCCCATTCTCCTGCCTTCTCCCTGTAAACCCTGACACCCATACTAATGAAGAACCTGTCAATCTCTTTAAAAATGCCCAATGACTTGGCCTCCACCACCGTCTGTGGCAATGAATTCCACTGATTCATCACTATCTGACTAAAGAAATTCCTCATCTCCATTCAAAAGGTGCTTATTTTTAGTCTGAGGCTGTGCCCTCTGGTCCTGGACTTTCCCCACTAGTGGAAACATCCTCTCTGCATCCACTCTATCCAGGCCTTTCACTATTTGGTAGGTTTCAATGAGGTCCCCCGCCTCATCCTTCTACAATCCAGCGAGTACAGGCCGAGTGCAGTCATACACTCATCTACGTTAACCCTATCATCCCCTCGATCATTCTGTATTCTCGAGAATATCATTCTATATTCTCATGAATATACAATCGCAGGATATTATTCATTCAAAGATCATTACTCTCGTGTGCCTCAGGTATTGCCACAGACGGCCTTGGAGGCAAGCCATCGGGTATATTTAAAGCCAAGATTGATAGATTCTTGATTAGGGAGTCAAAGGTTACGGGGAGAAGGGGTTGAGAGGGGAAAATAGATCAGCCATGATTGTATGGTGGATTAAACTCAATGGGCTGAATGGCATAATTCTGCTCCTATGACGTCTGGTCACATCCCAGCATGTCATCTGTGAGCGCTATTACAAGTACTTTTGCAAAAGTGAAATATTAAGTTGCTTCATAGAAAAGCAGAACGGTACAGCGCAGCAACAGGCCCTTCGGCCCACCATGTCCGTGCTGAACATGATGCCGTTAAATTAATCTGAGTTGTTGCACTTTAGGTGGTCAAATGGAAGGGGAAAGTATAAAGTTATGGCAAGATCCTTAATAGCATTGATGTTCAGAGGGGCCTTGGGTCCAAGTGAATAGATCCTTGTAAGCGGTCACACAAGTTGACAGAAGGACTGGGGGGGGGGGGGGGGGGATATTGATCACGTGTTCAGTACTGACATGGTGATCCATTTCCCTCCATTCCCTGCATATCCAAAAAAAATAAAACTTTTGTTATTTTTCTTAAAAGGCTGTCCTTCAGGAGAGCTTGGACCGTGTACAGACGTTCTTCAAAAACAAGTGTCGTTTACCCCTCAATCCAAGCCTGGTGGCGAAGGAATTAAACATGAAGGTATGTCCATCCTCACCAAACTAACTTCATTGTTTTATGTTGGAGACACAAGGAACTACAGATGGTGGTTTACAAAACAAGATGTGAGGTGCTGGAGTAATTTAGCGGGTCAGGCAGCATCTCTGGAGAACATGGACAGGTCATATTTTGGATTTGGACCCTTCCGACTGATTGTCGTGGGGGTGGGCGGAGGGAGAAAGCTGGAAAAGTGGTGGGGGCAGGACCAAGCCTGGCAAGTGATACACTAGGTGGAATTGTGCATCACAATCATACACCAGCTGCCCTGTTAATTGAATGCATCCGTAAATACAAGTAAAACACTAAGTGCTGGAAGAATGATGGCAGCCTGACTTCCTGAGTTTCTCCAGCACTTTGTGTTTTATTCAAGATTTCAGCATCTGCGGTTCCTTGTGTCTCCGTCTTTAAATACAAGTTTGACAGTGATGGAAGTGGATGGGGCGTCATAGATATTGAACATGGCTACATCGGGGAGCCTGATCATTGCTTAGCCTGGACTACGTTTTACACTTGCCCCCTCTCCCATCCTCCTGCAAGACAACTGCATTGGCAACTAGTGTAGTCAGTCCCTCTTTGGCACTGTCTGATACCTTATACCATGGTGCTATTGAATACTTCAGTTGTGGGCACTGTGCCAAGTCCAGAAGCAGACCTGCTGATCAATGTGCCTTTCTAACTTCTCAAATGAAATGCAGAAGTCAAGAAAGCATTGACCCATGTGGACTTGCCATTTCTCAAATCTACCAACCAGATATCTGAATGATCCATTTGTTAGCGTTGACCATTTCAGTTCTGGTTCCCCAGAGCTTGTACGTACCACATCACAGTTTATCGTTCCTGCAACTTTCCCATATCCCTGTCCCAAAAATTCCTCCGCCCCCTCCATATATCTCATCTCATCATCTCCTCAACATTCTTTAGCTCGTGGGATGTTGTATTTGTTTTGCAAAGTGCTCTCCTACCCTGGTCTCTTTCTCCCTGCGGGCAGAAGGTACAGTGGCTTGAAGCATGCACCACCAGACTCAGGAACAGCCTCTTCCCCTCTGTCATCAGGCTTCTGAACAGTCCTTCCTTAAGGTAGGGAGGGCACTGTCTGATTCACCTCTACCTCATTGTGGGCATTGTCCCTGGAATTATGCGCTACAATGCTGAGAACTATATTCTGCACTCTGTATCTTCCCCTTTGATTCTACTTATTGTACTTGAGTTTGACTTGATTGTGTCTCTGTTTAGTTTTCTCTATTTGGATGTCATGCAAAACCAAGCTTTCCACTGTTTAGTTTATTGTCACGTGTAACGAGGTGCAGTGAAAAGCTTTTTGTTGCGTGTCATCCAGTCAGAGGAAAGATAATACATGATTACAATCGTGCCGTCCACAGTTTACAGATACAGGTTAAAGAGAATAATATACATTGCAAGATAAAGTCCAGTCGCAGATAGTTAGAGCATCTCAAATGAGGTAGATAGAAGCTCAGGACTGCTCTCTAGTCGTTGATGGGATGGTTCAGTTGCCTGATAACAGCTTTTCACTGTACCTAGGTACATATGATAATAATAAACCTCCCTCCTTTTCTATCTGTAGGCTTGCTCCTTCTTCAACTCCAATGCTGTTCCACTGAAGTTAACGCTGGTCAATGCCGACCCACTGGGAGATGAAATCAATGTCATGTTCAAGGTAAGTTAGTGTTTGCAGTTGGACCTATCCCAGGTGCAGTAGCACAGCTGTGGATCTGCTGCTTCACAACACCAGACAGCTGTTTAGATCCTGACAATAGGTGCAGGAGTAGGCCATTCGGCCCTTCGAGCCAGCACCGCCATTCAATGTGATCATGGCTCATCATCCACAATCAGTACCCCGCTCCTGCCTTCTCCCCATATCCATTGACTCCGCTATCTTTAAGAGTTCTATCGAACACTCTCTTGAAAGCATCCAGAGGAACGGCCTCCACTGCCCTCTGAGGCAGAGAATTCCACAGATACACAACTCTCTGTGTGAAAAAGTATTTCCTCATCTCCGTTCTAAATGGCTTACCCCTTATTCTTAAACTGTGGCCCTTGATTCTGGTCTCCCCCAACATTGTGAACATGTTTCCTGCCTCTAGCGTCTCTAAACCCTTAATAGGTACTCTGGTACCGTCTGAGTAAAACTTGCTCGTTCTCCCTGTGACTGCGTGGGTTTCCTCCGGGTGCTCCGGTTTCCTCCCAGGTCCTAAATGTGTGCGGGTTCTTTGGTTAATTGGCCTTCTGTAAATTGCCCCTGGTGTGTGGCAAGTTGACAGTGGATGAGAGAGTGGGATAACATAGAACCAGTGTGAATGGGTAGTCAATGGCTAGCGTGGAGCCGATGGGCTGAAGCAAGTTTCCATGCAGTGTCTCTAAAGTAAACTATTTAAATTGTGAGTGGAAGACAGTGAAGAAATCGGACTGCCAAGTCAGCTGAAGCGAATACATCAGTGGACTCTAAACACCATCTGCTGGAGTAACTCAGCGGGTCAGGCAGCATCTCTGAAGGACGTGGAGAGGTGACGTTTCAGGTTAGTCTGAACAAGGCTCCCAACCTGAATCGTCACCTTTCCATGTTCTCTCGAGATGCTGCCTGACCCCTTAGGTTTCTCCAGCACCTTGTTTTTTATTTGTAAACCATCATCCGCAGTTCCTTATGTGTAAACCAAACTACATGTGGAAATATTTCAGTCTTGATGCTTGAACTGGAGTCGTAGAACAGTACAGAAAGGGACAGGCCCTTCGGCCCACAATATCCATGCAGAACAATGTCCAATCCTGGTTATCAACTTAGTCACAAACCAGCTTCCCTGTTAATGCAGTCCATTGGGAAAAACAGATTTGCACTGTTCATGTTTCTACTTGCACAAGGTTGGGGAAGATATGCGTCAAGACATGTTGGCACTGCAGATGATCAAAATCATGGACAAAATCTGGCTGCAGGAAGGACTGGACATGCGCATGGTCATCTTCAAGTGTATCTCCACGGGCAAGGATAGAGGTATGTTATATTTGACTGTGTGTTATTCTTGGGGAACAATGGAATTCTTACTTGCTGCAGCATAACTGGCCTGTAAACTCAATACATCGGCAAAATATATAATAAACATAAATTCAATAAATTAATAAACCTGATAGTAGTGCAAAAAATCCAAAGTGCTTGGTGCAACCATAGACTATAGTTCATAGTTGAAGTTTTCAAATGTTCATAGGTTTCTGGAGCAGAATTAGGCCATCAAGTCTACTCCACCATTCAATCACGGCTAATCTATCTTTCCCTCTCAACCCCATTCTTCTGCCTTCTCCCCATAACCTCTGACAATCTCCAATCTTCACTTTAAAACATCCATTGACGACCTCCACAGCCATCTGTGGCAGTGAATTCATGAATGAATTGCCGAATGCTCTCTGAGTATTTTTGCAACCAGAGAGGCTTGTATACAAACTGAGATGCTTCCTATCCTGTTCAAGTCAAGACTGAGAGGGAGGAGATGTGCTGGGTTTAGGGATTGTTTCTCATGCAATCTTGACTCCCCTCTGCAGGAATGGTTGAACTTGTACCCTCTTCAGAAACTCTTCGGAAAATCCAAGTTGAGTATGGAGTCACTGGCTCCTTCAAGGATAAACCATTGGCTGATTGGCTTCGGAAATACAACCCCACAGAAGAGGAATATGAGAAGGTGAGGTGCTGATGGGGTGGTGGGGAGGGAGAGGGTTGGGGGAGGGGGGAGGTTCCACCTGCTGTATTTTATTTCAGATTGGTTTAGTACCTGGAATCATCACAGGGCGTTTCTCAGTCAAAGATGATTTATTTCTGATGAGCCAATCTTCTTTTACCCAGTGGGTGGTGGGTGCCCGGAACATGCAGCCACGGGTTGTGAAGGCAGGTACAATAGTGGTGTTTAAGAGACTTTTGGATAGGCACATGGATGGAACCCGAGTCACTGGCGCTGTGAGGTAGCGGCTCTACCTGCTGTGCCAGGTTATCAATTCCGAGAATTATTTAAGGCAGAAAGAAAGAACTGCAGATGCTGATAAAGACACAAAGTGCTGGAGTAACTCAGCAGGTCAGGCAGCATCTCTGGAGAACGTAGATAGGTGACGTTTCGGGTCGGGACCCTTCTTCAGACTCCCAGCGAGAGGAGGAGAACCTCTTAGAAACATAGGAAATAGATGCAGGAGGCCATTCGGCCCTTCGAGCCAGCACCGCCATTCATTGTGATCAAGGCTGATCGTCCCCAATCAATAACCCGTGCCTGCCTTCTCCCCATGCCTGCCTTCAGAGTAAGCACACGTTGAGGAGATTTTGCTTGGAGAGGGGAGCAGATGTTATTCAGTGGTGTTATTGACACGTTTCAATGAGTGCTGTCTGATTGCTCAACCCGTAGGCGTCAGAGAACTTCATCTACTCGTGCGCAGGATGCTGCGTGGCCACCTATGTCCTGGGCATCTGTGACCGTCACAATGACAACATTATGTTGCGCTCCAGTGGCCACATGTTCCACATTGACTTTGGCAAATTCCTCGGACATGCACAGATGTTCGGAAGCTTCAAAAGGTACATTTCCTCTTCATTCCAATCCATTCAATATCTTTAGACCAGACTTTTCCCATTCACTCCGAGCTGCTCTCCCTTCTTTTACTCCTTGTAATATTAAAGTAATTCAAAACTGTTGTTAATTTATAATTGCGGTGGCTACCCATTGACTCTGCTTTGTATCAGCACCAGATAAAGGAATATTTATTTGTATAGCCTCACAGTTGTTACCTACTAGAGTAAGCAATTGCATGTCAATGTTAAAGGCCACTCATGGTTAAAGTAGCAGCTGTATTTTTGAGAAACAATGGTCAGTCAGATTACTGCAGGGAGGTTATATGGAAACAGTTTTTTCCCTGTAAACCAAGGCAGCTTTTTTTCTGCATGTCAATTTCCAAAATAACTTGTAAGTACTTCTCTTGTTCCCAATCAAAATCATGTTCCAGAATTATCTGTACTGGTTCTTTTAAATTTTGATATAAGCAGTAGGGTGAAACAGAGTGGCTGCTTATTTTGCATGGAATCTAGAAGCAGAGGACAGGTTTAAGGTGGGAGGGGAAAGATTTAATAGGAACCTGAGGGGCAACTTTTTCACACTGAGGGTGGTGGGTATATGCAACGAGCTGCCAGAGAAGGTAGTTGATGCAGCATTTATAAAATCATTTGGATAGGTACCTGGAGAGGAGAGGCTTAGAGGATTATGGGCCAAACACTGGCAGGTGGGACTAGTGTCGATGGGACATCTTGGTCGGCATGAGCAAGTTGGGCCAAAGGGCCTGTTTCTGTGCTTTATGAGTCTATTTTAGCTTACCTTATTATTGTTACGTGTACCGAGGTACAGTGAAAAGCTTTTTGTTGTGTTCTATCCATGCAGCTAAAAGACTGATTACAATTAAACTGTCCACTGTGTACAGATACAGGATAAAGGGAATAACGTTTAGTGCAAGTTAGTCTGATTTAAAGTTAGTCTGAGGGTCAGGTCGATAGGAGGTCAGGACTGCTCTCTAGTTGTTGGTAGGATGGTTTAGTTGCCTGATAACAGCTGGGAAGAAACTGTCCCTGAATCTGGAGGTGTGCGTTTGTACATTTCTGTACCTCTTGCCTGATGGGAGAGAGGAGAAGAGGGAGCGGCCAGGGAGTGACTTGTTGCTGGCTTTGCCGAAGCAGTGTGGTGTAGATGGTGTCAGTGGAAGGGAGGTTGGTTTGCGGTCTAACATGGTCTTGTTTCTCCGTCAGAGACCGCGCTCCGTTCGTGCTGACCTCGGACATGGCGTACGTGATCAACGGGGGGGAGAAGCCCACCAGCCGGTTCCAATTGTTTGTGGACTTGTGCTGTCAGTCATACAACCTCATCCGCAAGCACGCCAACCACTTCCTCAACCTCCTCTCACTGGTAACGCACTCTCCCCATCATTGTGTTTGTCTGTCTGTCACGGCTGAGGTAGCACCTCGGTAAAATAACAACATGGGGAACCGCAGGTGCTGCAATCCTGAGCAAAACACCAAGTGCTGGATTAACTCAGCGAGTCAGGCAGTGCCTCCGGAGGGAATGGACAGACGATGTTTCAGGTTGGGGACCCTCCGTCAGATTAGGTGGAATAGAGCAGCCATCTCGGGTTCAGCAAATGAGAAGAAATGCTGGAAGAACATTGTTTTTAACAGCTCACTGAGATTCATAGAATGATGAGGCATGGGAACAGGCCCTTTGGCCCAACTTGTCTCTGTTTGAATGGGAGCAGAATATCAACATGCATGAGGAAACAAGGTGTATCAAATACGACACAAAGTGCTGGAGTAACTCAGCGGGTCAGGCCGCATCTCTGGAGATCATGGATAGGCGATTCTCCAGAGATGCTGCCTGACCCGCTGAGTTCCTTCAGCACTTTGTGTCGTACTCTAAACTCTACCTCATTCAGTTATTCCGTACTGCACTTTGTTTCTTTCTGTTGCACTATTTTAGATTTATTCAGCATTGATTTTGTATCAACAGTTGCATTGATCATTACCCAGTACTGTCTATTCTGAGGTTCTTTCATGAGATTTCACTAGAAGTGGGAAGATTCAAGTTTTGAGAAATGCATTATCTTGTGAATATCTGCAGAAGTTTCGGTTTTACTAAAAGTTTATTCTGTTTACCATGACATCACTGCAGTAACTGGAAGTTATATTTTTAAGGAACAAAACAGTACCACGTTACTTATTTAAAAAAATAGCAAACTCTGTTTTTCTTTATATTTATGTACTGCTACACATAGAACTTGGAACAGCACCGCACAGGAACAGGCCCACAATGTCCATGCTGAACATGATGCTGAGTTAAACTGATCTCATCTGCCTGTACATATTCCTCCATTCCCTGCACTGACTCCACCAACACCCCTGACAGTGGGTTCTAGGCCTTCACCAACTTCGGTGTAAAAATAAATCTTGCCCTGCACATCTCCTTTAAACCTTTGCCCCTTTCTGAGTATAGAAGTTGGGAGGTCATGTTGCAGTTGTATAAAACATTGAAGGGGCCGAATTTAGAATATTGTATTCAGTTCTGGGCACCATGTTATGGGAAAGATGTTGTCAAGCTGGAAATGGTACAGAGAAGATTTACGAGATGTTGCCAGGACTAGAGGGTCTGAGCTATAGGGGGAGGTTGAGTTGGCTGGGACTCTATTCCCTGGAGCACAAGAGGATGTGGGGTGATCTTATAGAGGTGTATAAAATCATGAGAGGAATAGATCAGGTTGATGCACAGAGTCTCTTCCCCAGAGTAGGGGAATCGAGGACTAGAGGACATAGGTTTAAGGTGAAGGGGGAAAGATTTAATAGGAATCTGAGGGGTAACCTTTTTCACACAAAGGGTGGTGAGTGTATGGAACAAACTGAAACAGTTGGACAGGTACATAGATAGGACAGGTTTGGAGGGACGTGGGCAGGTAGGACTCGTGTAGCTGGAACATGTTGGCCAGTGTGGAGAAGCTGAGCTTAAGGGCCTGTTTCTACACTGTATCACTCTATGAAGGGCCTGATTCCACACTGTATAACTCTGTGACTCTATGAAGGGCCTGATTCCACACTGTATAACTCTGTGACTCTATGACAATACAATACAATACGGTTTTATTCGTCACATTGCACATAAAGTGCAAATGAAATGAATTTGAAGTACTGTTTCTACACCATATCACTCTGACTCTATGAAGGGCCTGTTTCCACACTGTATCACCCCATGACCCTATGACTATGACTCTCACCTTATAGCTATGCCTTGTGTTGGATATTTCCACCTTGGGAAGAAGGTTCTGGCTGTCTCCCCTATCTACACCAAACCTTTCTCTATTCATTTTTATTTTACTTTTGTGATTTCATACTTTAAATACCCACTTCCATATTAATAACTTAATACATGATGTAGTGAGTGCTTCCACTGAAACATTATGAGAATTGTAATAAGATGGACACAACTTGCTGGAGCAACTCAGTGGGTCAGGCAGCATCTCTGTGGGAATAAGGATGGATGACGTTTTGGGTTGGAACCCTTCTTCAGACTAAAAGTAGAGGTGGGGGCACAGGAGGTAGGAAAAGGCCCTTATTTTTTTTTTAAAAAGAGGAATTGTAATCATTTGTAAGTAGAACATTGTTTTCTTCTTCCTGAATTTAATTTATTGTCACATGTACTGAGGTACAGTGGAAAGCTTTTGTTGCTTGCAAATCAATCAGCAAAAGATCATACATGATTACAATTGAGCCATCCACAGTGTACAGGTACAGGATGAAGAGAATAGTCTGATCAAAGATAGTCCGAGGGTCTCCAATGAGGTAGGTAGTATCTCAACTCTCTAGTTGTTGGTAGCATGGTTCAATTGCTTGATCACAGCTGGGAAGAAACTGTTCCCGAGGTGTGCGTTTTCACACTTTTTTACCTCTTGCCTGATGGGAGATGGGAGAAGAGGGAGTGGCCGGGGTGAGACTGACTGGTCCTTGATTCTGCTGCTGGCCTTGCCGAGGCAGCGTGAAGCGTAGATGGAGTCAGTGGAAAGGAGGTTGGTTTGTGTGATGGTTGTCTGCTGGTGTTTATCATCCATTAACTGTGACTTTTACTTCCAGATGCTGTCTTCTGGATTACCAGAGCTCACCAACATACAGGATTTAAAGTATGTCCAAGACGCCCTGCAGCCCCAGACCACTGATGCCGAAGCCACGATTTTTTTCACCAGGTGAAGAAGTGAATCCACACACTCTCAAAACTCAAAACAGTAGGAGTCTGCAGTGACCGTACTGGCCACAGTTCAAGTTCAAGATTATCCCCCTATAACCATATAACCATATAACAATTACAGCACGGAAACAGGCCATCTCGACCCCTCTAGTCCGTGCCGAACACATAATCTCCCCTAGTCCCATATACCTGCGCTCAGACCATAACCCTCCATTCCTTTCCCATCCATATAACTATCCAATTTATTTTTAAATGATAAAAACGAACCTGCCTCCACCACCTTCACTGGAAGCTCATTCCACACAGCTACCACTCTCTGAGTAAAGAAGTTCCCCCTCATGTTACCCCTAAACTTCAGTCCCTTAATTCTCAAGTCATGTCCCCTTGTTTGAATCTTCCCTACTCTCAGTGGGAAAAGCTTTTCCACGTCAACTCTGTCTATCCCTCTCATCATTTTAAAAACCTCTATCAAGTCCCCCCTTAACCTTCTGCGCTCCAAAGAATAAAGCCCTAACTTGTTCAACCTTTCTCTGTAACTTAGTTGCTGAAACCCAGGCAACATTCTAGTAAATATGCTTGTCGAGTTGCTGCCTCACAGCGCCAGAAAGCCAGGTTCGATCCTGACCTGGGGTGCTGTTTGTATGGAGTTTGCATGTTCTCCCTGTGACCGACCATGTGGATTTACGCACTGGAGAAAAGTGTGGAAGGAAACTGGAGCACCCGGACAAAACCCATGCAGTCACAGAGAGAAGGTAAACACTCTGTACAGACAGCACCCGGGGCCAGGATCGAACCAGGATCACTGGCGCTGTGAAGCAGTAACTCTACACCGTGCCGCCCCAAATGAATTATGATTCAGTCAGTTGCCGTATTAGGCTCGTATTAAATAGCTCAGAGTAGAGGCAAGACTCGGGAGTAGACAGAACAATGAAATGTTTACGTACACTGAGCACTAAAGAAATAGATAATCATGTAACGATTTTCTTTGAAACCCTTTTCTCTGCCAGACTGATTGAGTCGAGTTTGGGCAGTATGGCCACCAAGTTTAACTTCCTCATCCACAACCTGGCTCAGCTACGGTTTTCCGGACTACCCTCCAACGAGCAAGCCATCCTCACCTTCTCTCCCAAAACCTACTCGCTGAAGCAGGACGGGCGAATCAAAGAGGTGACCGTGTACAGCTACCAGAAGCGGTACAACCCTGACAAGTACTATGTGAGTACAAGGCGGGTTTGGTGCAGCTATGGATTCCATCAATGTTGATCCAAGCTGCAGGCAATCTTCAATCATTCAGTCCTGCCGATTACAACAGATTCGCATCTTCAGAACAGAATCTAGACGAGAGTTAGAGGTGATTTCCCCCAGACATTGTACCATGTCCTGATGAGGCATATATTGGTGGTATTGGGAAAAGTGTTAGACCATAATAGACCATAAAACATTGGAACAGTTTGGCCATTCGACCCATTGTCTGCTCCGCCATGGATCATGGCTGATTTACATACTTCTGTCTACATTTCTCCCTCCACCTATTTCTCCACATGAGGGGAGTAGACGAGGTGAATGCACAGTCTTTTGTCCAAGGAAGAGGAATCAAAGTCTGAAGAAGGGCCATGACCCAAAATGTCACCCATCCATGCACTCCAGAGATGTTGCCTGGCCCGCTGAGTTAATCAGCACTTTGTGTCTTTTAGGGGAATCAAGAACCAGAGGTTTAAGGTGAGAGGAGGAAGATTTAATAGGAACCTGAGGGGAACTTTTCCCCCACACACCCCCCGCGCCCTCCTCCCCCACGAATCCCCCTCCTCCCCACGCATCCCCCTCCTCCCCCACGCATCCCCCTCCTCCCCACGCATCCCCCTCCTCCCCCACGCATCCCCCTCCTCCCCACGCATCCCCCTCCTCCCTCACGCATCCCCCTCCTCCCCCACGCATCCCCCTCCTCCCCACGCATCCCCCTCCTCCCCCACACATCCCCCTCCTCCCCCACGAATCCCCCTCCTCCCCCACGCATCCCCCTCCTCCCCACGCATCCCCCTCCTCCCTCACGCATCCCCCTCCTCCCCCACGCATCCCCCTCCTCCCCACGCATCCCCCTCCTCCCCCACACATCCCCCTCCTCCCCCACGCACCCCCCTCCTCCCCCACGCATCCCCCTCACCCACACATCCCCCTCCTCCCCGCGCCCCCCCTCCCATGCGCCCCCCCTCCCCCACGCGTCCCCCCCTCCCCACCGTCCCCCCCCTCCCCCAGCAGATCCCACATAGTCCAGTAACATTTAAAAGGCACTTTGACAGGTACTTGGAAATAATGGTCATCATTTTGATCACTATAATACAATGATACAATTTATTTGTTGTCATTTGAACCTTATTGAGGTTCAAACGAAATTTAGTTTCTGCAGTCATACAAATAAGAAGAACCAAGACACAACACAATTTACACAAACATCCATCACAGCGAATCTCCTCCTCACTGTGATGGAAGGCAAAGTCTTATCTCTCCCCTGCACTCCCCATTCTTCTCCCGATGTCAAAGTCAAAGCCCCCGGCGGGCGATGGTAAATAAGTCCCGGGGCCATTAAAGCCACGCTGGGCGATGCAAGGCCACGCTCTGGGTCTTGGATGTTGGAGCCCCCGGCGGGCGCTAGCAAGTCCCGTGGCCATTTAAAGCCGCGCCGGGCGATGTAAGGCCCCGCTCCAGGTCATCCTCAACCCCGCAACTCGGGCGGGAGAAGTCATTATTGCGGAAGCATTTGGACAAGTACATGGATAGGAAAGGTTTAGAGGGTTATGGGTGAAATGTGGGCAGATGGGACTAGCTTAGATGGGGCATGTTGGTTGGCATTGGCAAGCAGGCCTGTTTCTGTGCTGTGTGCCTCTATGACTCTCACTCTTACTTCCAGATCTATGTGGTGAGGATCCTGCGGGATGGGCAGATCGCTCCAGTGTTCATCTTCAGAACCTTTGATGAATTCCAGGAGCTACACAACAAGCTGGGCATCCTCTTCCCACTGTGGAAGCTGCCAGGGTAGGTGTGGAATGCACACTCTTTGTGTACTGCCTCTGTGAAGTCTGCGGTACGATTTTACCGGGTGGAATGCAAAACAAAGCCTTTCACTGCACCCGGGTACACATGGCAATTATGTATCATTGAATCTTTGTTCTTTCTCCCCCAGCTTCGCCAACAAAGTGGTCCTTGGCCGAACACACATCAAGGACGTGGCCTCTAAGAGGAAGGTGGAGCTGAACAATTATGTGCAGTGTCTGATGAGCAGCTCCACTGAAGTGGCTGATGTAAGGATGGAGTGGGATGGGGATCACTAGCAAAGCTCTTCACACCAAACAGCAGTCTGGGCGTAGTGAAGAGGAGACACAAGTAACTGCAAAAAAATCAAAGTAGTGTAGAACTCAGCTGGCCAGGCAGCATCTCTGGAGAATATGGATAGGTGACACTTCGGGTCAGGACCCTTCGTCAGACTGGCTGTCAGATAACTGGTTTAAACCATCAAAAATTATATTTTTTCTCCCCGCACTCTTACTCCTAAAATGGTCAATAAAGTTTTGTTCTGAATTATGACTCACAGTGCGAGAGACCTGTTTCGATCCTGACCTCGGAAGTTTGCACATTCTCCGTGTGACTGCGTGGATTTCCTCCGGGTGCTCCAGTTTCCTCCCCTATCCCAAAGACATGCGGGTTTGTAGGTTAATTGGTTTCTGTAAATTGCCCCCAGTGTGTAGGGAGTGAATAAGAAAGTGGGATAACATAGAACTAGTGTGAACGGGTGATCGATGGTCGGCATGGACTCGATGGGCTGAAGGGTCTGTTTCTGAAAAAGCTGTCAAACTAAAGTACGATACTGCTGAAGCGTAGTGACTCTGTGCGCTGGTCCCAGATGAGAAACCACCATCATCTGATGCAATCACCCAGCCCTTTCAAATCTCTCTGGTCTACCGATTGTACATAGTTTGGCATGATTATACAGTATGATCTGATTTTATTGACAGCATGCAAAATAAAACTTGTCACTGTACCTCAGTACATGTGACGATAATAAACCTATTAACTCATTGATCTCTGCGTTTTATCTTTTTCAGTGTGATCTCATCTACACCTTTTTCCATCCACTAAGCCGGGATGAAAAGGCCGAGGGAATAGATGGAATAGCCAAGCCTTCAGGTATTGTGAATAACATTCTATGCAGCTGGAACATCATTGTTTTGACGTCTGCTTATGAGAGAGTGTTCATAAGTGATAGGAGCAGAATTAGACTGTTCGGCCCATCAAGTCTACTCTGCCATTCAATCATGGCTGATCTATCTCTCCCTCAACCCCATTCTCCTGCCTTCTCCCCATAACCTCTGACATCTGTACTAATCACAAATCTATCTGTGCCATAAATATATCCACTGACTTGGCCTCCACAGCCTTCTGTGGCAAAGAACTCCACAGATTCACCACCCTCTGACTAAAGAAATTCCTCTGACTAAAGAAAAGAAAATCGTCTCCCCATGACCCCTAATACTGAAACCCATGGCGTATGTTAACATTTGTGGATGCTCTATGTAGTAACGTAACAAGCCTCAACGTGTATACTTTCATTGTGAAATTCCATACGACTTGTTACCATATCCACTGATGTGTTACAACCTGTTAAACTACTTGGTTGTTTGAAATCCAATTTGCAATCGTGATTTGTATGAAAAGACACCGGTTTCTTGCAAACGTCCGACCCAGACGCCACTCCTGGGTTACTTTAGATTTTAGAGATACAGCACGGAAACAGGCCCTTAGGCCCACCGAGTTCGCACGGGATGGCGGGACTGTCATATGCTGAGAGAATGGAGCGGCTGGGCTTGTACACTCTGGAATTTAGAAGGATGAGAGGGGATCTTATTGAAACATATAAGATTATTAAGGGTTTGGACACGCTAGAGGCAGGATTTGTGTTCCCGATATTGGTTGAGTCCAGAATCAGGGGCCACAGTTTAAGAAAAAGGGGTAAGCCATTTAGAACGGAGATGAGGAAACACTTTTTCACACAGAGTTGTGAGTGTTGAATTATCTGCCTCAGAGGGTGGTGGGGGCCGGTTCTTTAGATACTTTCAAGAGAGCTAGATAGGGCTCTTAAAGATAGCGCAGGGGATACGGGGAGAAGGCAGGAACGGGTTACTGATTGTGGATGATCAGCCATGATCACATTGAATGGCGGTGCTGGCTCGAAGGGCTGAATGGCCTACTCCTGCACCTATTGTCTATTGTCTAGCAATCACCCCGTACACTAGCACTATCCTACACACTAGGGTCAATTTACAATTAACATGTAAACCAGTACATCTTTGGTGTGTGGGAGGAAACCGGATCAGCCAGAGAAAACCCACACGGTCACCAAGAGAACCTTTGCTCTCTGGCGCTGTAAGGCAGCAACTCTACCGCTGCGCCACCACGCTGTCCAAACCCTTGATGGTTTGTTACGATTGTTATCAGTTGCTTTACCAAGTTTGGCCAGAAGTTGCTGCAGTCGGCAGTTCTCTGATTAAAGAGTCTGTCTCATCAAGGATATGATTTTGAAAACTTTAAGCAGGATTATCACAAGTGTGAAAACACTTACCTCCAGTTTCAGGGACAGTTTGTTCCAGCTGTTATCAGGCAACTGAACCGTCCTCTCACCAATTAGAGTGTGGTCCTGACCTCCCTTCTACCTCAATGGAGACCACAAAGAGTAGGGATTAACGGGTCCCTTTCAGAACGGCAGGCAGTGACTAGTGGGGTACCGCAAGGCTCGGTGCTGGGACCGCAGCTATTTACAATATACATCAATGATTTGGGTGAAGGGATTCAAAGTAACATTAGCAAATTTGCAGATGACATAAAGCAGGGTGATAGTGTGATCTGTGAGGAGGATGCTATGAGAATGTAGGGTGACTTGGACAGGTTGGGGGGAGTGGGTAGATGCATGGCAGATGATGTTTAATGCAGATAAATGTGAGGTTATCCACTTTGGTAACAAAAACAGGAAGGCAGATTACTATCTAAATGGCGTCAAGTTGGGAAAAGGGGAAGTACAACGGGATCTGGGGGTCCTTGTTCATCAGTCTATGAAAGTAAGCATGCAGGTACAGCAGGCAGTGAAGAAAGCGAATGGCATGTTGGCCTTTATAACAAGAGTCGTCGAATATAGGAGCAAAGAGGTCCTTCTGCAGTTGTACAGAGCCCTATTGAGACCACAGCTGGAGTATTGTGTGCAGTTTTGGTCCCCTAATTTAAGGAAGGACATTCTTGCTATTGAGGGAGTGCAGCGTAGGTTTACAAGGTTAATTCCCGGGATGGCGGGACTGTCATATGCTGAGAAAATTGAGCAGCTGGGCTTGTACATTCTGGAGTTTAGAAGGATGAGAGGGTATCTCGTTGAAACATATAAGATTGTTAAGGGCTTGGACATGCTAGAGTTCCCGATGTTGGGGGAGTCCAGAACCAGGGGCCACAGTTTAAGAATAAGGAGTAAGCCATTTAGAACGGAGACGAGGAAACACTTTTTCTCACAAAGAGTGGTGAGTCTGTGGAATTCTCTGCCTCAGAGGGCGGTGGAGGCAGGTTCCCTGGATGCTTTCAAGAGAGAGCTAGATAGGGCTCTTAAAAATAGCGGAGTCAGGGGATATGGGGAGAAGGCAGGAACGGGGTAATGATTGGGGATGATCAGCCATGATCACATTGAATGGCTGTGATGGCTCGAAGGGCCGAATGGCCTACTCCTGCACCTATTGTCCATTTACACCTCCTGGACGCTCAGGTTGCCGTACCAAGCCAAGATGCATCCAGTCAGCATGCTCTCTACTGTGCACCTGTAGAAGTTAGAGAGAGTCCTCCTTGACATACTAACTCTCCGTAATCTTCTCAGGAAATGTTAATGTGTGGTCAGCGTGGACCCGGTGGGCCGAAAGGCCTGTTTCCGCACTGTATAAACTAAACTGCTAAAATAACTCTCTTGAAAACGTCCAGTGAATTGGCCTCCACTGCCTTCTGTGGCAGAGTATTCCACAGATTCACTACTCTCTGGGTGAAAAAGTTTTTCCTCATCTTAGTCCTAGATGGGCCTACCCCTTATTCTTAAACTGTGACCCCCTGGCTCTGGACTGTCCCAACATCGGGAACATTTTTCCTGCATCTAACCTGTCCAATCCCTTACTAATTTTATATTTTTATAAGATATCCTCTCATCCTTCTAAATTGCAGTGATTATAAGCCCAATCAATCCATTCTTTCATCATATGTCCTGGTGAACCTACGCTGCACTCCCTCAATAGCAAGAATGTCCTTCCTCAAATTTGGAGATGATAAACTGCACACAATACTCCAGATGTGGTCTCATCAGGCCCTGTACAACTGCTGTAGGACCTCCTTGCTCAAATCCTCTCGCTAAGAAGGCCAACGTGCCTTTTGCTTTCTTCACTGCCTGCTGTACCTGCATGCTTACTTTCAATGAATGATGTACAAGGACACCCAGGTCTCGTTGCACCTCCCCTTTTCCTAATCTGACACTATTCAAATAATCTGCTTTCCTGTTCCTGCCACCTCACATTTATCCACATTATACTGCATCTGCCCACTCACCCAACCTGTCCAAGTCACCCTGCATCCTCATAGCATCCTCATCGCAGCTCACTCTACCACCCAACTTTGTGTCATCCGCGAACTTGGAGATGTTACATTTAATTCCCTCGTCTAAATTGTTAATATATATTGTGAATGACTGGAGTCCCAGCATCAAACCTTGCGGCACCCCACTAGTCACTGCGTGCCATTCTGAAAAGGACCCGTTAATTCTTACTCTTTGCTTCCTGTCTGCAACCAGTTCTAATTAAAGTTAATTTGAGGTAGAAGGTGATTTGGGGCAGATATCATTGATTTTGGGGTGGCACAGTGGCGCAGCAGTAGAATTACTACCTTACGGCTCCTGAGACCCGGGTTCGATCCTGACTACGGACGCTGTCTGCACAGAGTTTGTACGTTCTCCCTGTGACCGCGTGGGTTTTCTCTGGGTGCTACAGTTTACTCCCACATTCCAAAGACGTACAGGTTTGTTGTTTAATTGGCCTGGCTAAGAATTGTCTGTGTAGTACAGTGTTCGAGTACAGGGTGATTGCTGGGCAGTGCAGATTCCCGTTTCCACGCTGTATCTCTAAAATAAACTAAATTAAATCTTTAGGAAGAAACTGCAGATGCTGGTTTACATTGTGGTAAATCTGTGGAATTCATTGCCGCAGAAGGCTATGGAGGCCGTCTATTGATATCTTTAGGGCAGAGATAGATAGATTCTTGATTAGTCAGGCGTTATGGGGAGAAGGCAGAAGAATGGGGTTAGGAGGGAGAGATAGATCAGCTATGATTGAATGGCGGAATAGACGACAGGCCAAATGGCCTAATTTTGCTCCTATCACTTATGAACATGGAAGATGGATACAAAATGCTGGAGTAACTCAGTGGGACAGGCAGCATCTCTGGAGAAAAGGGATGGGTGACAGTTCAGGTTGAGACCCTTCTTCCGGTCTGAAGATGGGTCTCGGCTCAACGTCACCCATTTCTTCATTTAAACTATATGTTTAATGATTCACTGTGTACTTTCCCTCTGGGTAATTAAAAACCTTTTAAAATTTGTATCTGCACAGAAATAGTCCCACCATCAGCTCCCACGGGCCAAGTGGGTGGAGAAGTAAAACTGTCCATTTCCTACAGGAACAGCACTCTATTCATCATGGTAATGCACATACGAGACCTGGTAAGTGGTAATTATGCTCGATGCGTTGACTGTCCAGCCCACTTCCTGCATTTATGCACAATTGCAGAATCGGTGTCCCGTAGATTTCACCAAATCGAGGTTGGAAATTGGAAATTGGCCTTTTCTCAAAGGTAATTGGTTTCTTTATTATCACATGAACCAGGTACAGTGAAATACTTTGCAAACTGCTCAGCAAGGCTGTCCCCACAGATCAACACAATCACCCCGCTCAGTACAGAGTGTACAGAATAAATAGCCCACTGAGTGGATGTGCAAGAGTCGCCATCTTGGCACCATTGTACTGTCCCACCTGCAGTGGCCACAAAAGCCTGTGAACTGCCGTTCCTTGTACATTCATCTTCAGCCATTATCTCCCGGGGGAAGGTGACTCCTGCAGCCGACCTGGAGGCCCCCCCTGATTCTTTGTCCAGTTGCCCTCTCGCCCCTCTATTGTCTGCACTTTCTAACTGTGACCCCCCCCCCCCACCTCTATCAACTCTCACACTCTCCTCACCACCGGGTGGCGCCGTAATGTCAGCCTCGCCAACCGTCTGTCTCGTCCTTTTCCTTCTCTGTTGTTTCTTTGGTATGTGTTAAATGAATGTTTCAGTGTTCTTTAGCTTTTGTATTATGTGGTGAGGGGGTTGCGGCCTAACATCGTGCAGTTGGCGGCCCCTGACAGGGATTGATGTCTGAGCTCCAACCGCGGGAGCCTGCGGACTTTTAACTTTGGAGCTTGCAGTCCCTGGTTAGGGACCGACTTCGGGAGCTCCAAGCCGCAGGAGCTTCGATCGCCCCGACTGCGGACGGTCCGACTGCCCCGACCGCGGGAGAATAAAGAGGGAAGAAGATTAGACTTTATTGCTTTCCATCACAGTGGGGAATCTGCTGTGGTGGATGTATATGTTAACTTTTATGTAGTTGTGTGTCTTGTTGCTTTTTCTGGTATGACTGTATGGTAAATCGAGTTTCACTGTACCTTAAATGGTACACGTGACAATAAAAGACCATTGAACCTTTGAGCTGCCTGCCTTTCAAACACACCTTTCTCTCTTACCTTGTGTACATCCTCCCCTTCTCATTGCTTTCTTTATTTCTCTCCTCGAGACCTCTATAGAAACATAGAAACATAGAAAATAGGTGCAGGAGTAGGCCATTCGGCCCTTCGAGCCTGCACCGCCATTCAATATGATCATGGCTGATCATCCAACTCAGTATCCTGTACCTGCCTTCTCTCCATACCCCCTGATCCCTTTAGCCACAAAGGCCACATCTAACTCCCTCTTAAATATAGCCAATGAACTGGCCTCAACTACCTTCTGCGGGAGAGAATTCCACAGATTCACCACTCACTGTGTGAAAAACGTTTTCCTCATCTCGGTCCTAAAAGATTTTCCCTTTATCCTTAAACTGTGACCCCTTGTTCTGGACTTCCCCAACATCGGGAACAATCTTCCTGCATCTAGCCTGTCCAACCCCTTAAGAATTTTGTACGTTTCTATAAGATCCCCCCTCAATCTTCTAAATTCTAGCGAGTACAAACCGAGTCTATCCAGTCTTTCTTCATATGAAAGTCCTGCCATCCCAGGAATCAGTCTGGTGAACCTTCTCTGTTATCCCTCTATGGCAAGAATGTCTTTCCTCAGATTAGGAGACCAAAATTGTACGCAATGCTCCAGGTGTGGTCTCACCAAGACCCTGTACAACTGCAGTAGAACCTCCCTGCTCCTATACTCAAATCCTTTTGCTATGAATGCTAACATACCATTCGCCTTCTTCACTGCCTGCTGCACCTGCATGCCTACTTTTAATGACTGGTGTACCATGACACCCAGGTCTCGTTGCATCTCCCCCTTTCCTAATCGGCCACCTTTCAGGTAATAATCTACTTTCCTGTTTTTGCCACCAAAGTGGATAACCTCACATTTATCCACATTATACTGCATCTGCCATGCATTTGCCCACTCACCCAGCCTATCCAAGTCACCTTGCAGCCTCCTAGCATCCTCCTCACAGCTAACACTGCCCCCCAGCTTCGTGTCATCCGCAAACTTGGAGATGTTGCATTCAATTCCCTCGTCCAAATCATTAATATATATCGTAAATAGCTGGGGTCCCAAAACTGAGCCTTGCGGTACCCCACTAGTCACTGCCTGCCATTGTGAAAAGGACCCGTTTACTCCTACTCTTTGCTTCCTGTCTGCCAGCCAGTTCTCTATCCACATCAATACTGAACCCCCAATACCATATGCTTTAAGTTTGTATACTAATCTCTTATGTGGGACCTTGTCGAAAGCCTTCTGAAAGTCCAGATATAACACATCCACTGGTTCTCCCTTATCCACTCTACTAGTTACATCCTCGAAAAATTCTATAAGATTCGTCAGACATGATTTACCCTTCATAAATCCATGCTGACTTTGTCCAATGATTTCACCACTTTCCAAATGTGCTGCTATCCCATCTTTAATAACTGATTCTAGCAGTTTCCCCACTACCGACGTTAGACTAACTGGTCTGTAATTCCCCGTTTTCTCTCTCCCTCCCTTTTTAAAATCTGACACAATTCTTGGTTATTCTCTGTGCCTTTCAAAGTAATGCAAAAAGGTTAAACCTTGGTATTTAGAACAGGGAATGGTACAGGACAGGATAGGCCCTTCGGCCCACAATGTCCGTGCCGAACATGATGCTGTTAAACTAATCTCCTCTGCCTGCACATAATCCATATCCCTCCATTCCCTGCGTGTGCTAATCTAAAAGTCTCTTAAACACCACTTTGGAAAGCTGCCTCCAACACCCCTTGCCCTGCACATCTCCTTTATACTTTGCCCCACTTACCCTAAAGCTATACCCTCTATCCTTTAACATATCCACCCTTGGAGAAAAAGGTTCTGACTGTCTACCCTGTCTATCCGTCTCACAATGATCTCCCCTCAACCTCCGATGTTCCAGAGAGAACAATCCAAGTTTGTCCAACTAGTCCAATTCAGGTTACCTTACCAGAAATACGTGGTGTGGTGCCCTCGTAGCCATGTGATGTCAACTTTTTTAAACTGAATAAACACTTAGCGTTGGTCTTGGGTTTTTTGTTCAAAACTTAATTTCATATTTTGACTCTAGGTCACTGAGGACGGGGCCGACCCAAATCCTTACGTCAAAACTTATTTGCTGCCTGATCCACACAAAGTAACGAAGCACAAAACAAAGGTGTCAAGGAAAACACAAAACCCAACCTACAATGAAATGGTGAGCATCATCAGCATTTAATCCACAAGAACATCCCAGTGGCGATTTTTGGCTTTAACTTGGAATCCCTTTGGGAAAGCTTATGTTTTGACCAAGCTGATGGATTCTGAAGAATAGTTTCATTTCAGAGATACAACGTGAAAACAGGTCGTTTAGCCGACCAACAATCGCCCCTTCACACTAGTTCTATCCTACACACTAGGGACAATTTACATGAAGCCAATTAACCTGCAAACTTCCATGGGCAGATGGTTGTGAAACATTGCAGCAGGATCTTGATCGATTGGCTAGATGGCTTGAGGAATGGTTGATGGAATTTAATACAGAGACTGTAATATAGGAAGTCTAACATGGGCAGGACCTACACAGTGAATGGTAGGGCTCTCGAGAGTGTTGTAGAGCAGAGGGATCTAGGAGTACAGGTGCATAGTTCCTTGAAGGTGGGGTCACAGGTAGATATGGTGGTCAAAAAGGCATTTGGCACATTGGCTTTCATCAGGCAGTACTGAGTAGGTCATGTTTGCAGTTGTATAAGCCCTTGATGAGGCCCCATTTGGAGTATTGCGTTCAGTTCTAGGCACCGTTTTACAGGAAAGATGTTGTCAAGCTGGAAAGGGTACAAGGAAGATTTACAAGGATGTTGCCAGGACTAGAGGATCTGAGCTATAGGGAGAGATTGAGTAGGCTAGGACTCTATTTCATGGAGCGCAGGAGGATGATGGGTGATCTTATCGAGGTGTATAAAATCATGAGAGGAATAGAATCTGGTAGATGCACAGAGTCTTTTGCCCAGAGTAGGTGAATTGAGGGCCAGAGGACATAGGTTTAAGATGAAGGAAAAAATATAATACGAATCTGAACGGTAACTTTTACACAACTGAACGGTGGGTGTATTGAACAAGCTGCCAGAGAAGGTATTTGAGGCTGGGAGTATCCCAATATTTAAGAAATAGTTAAACAGGTGCATGGATATGACAAGTGTGGAGGGATATGGACCAAATGCAGGCAGGTGGGACTAGTGTAGCTGGGACATGTTGGATGATGTGGGCAAGTTGGGCCAAAGGGCCTGTTTCCACACTGTTTCACTCTATGACCAAACAGGAGCACCCGGAGAAAACCCTCACAGGGAGAAGGTACAAACTCTGTACAGAGAGTGCCCGTAGTCAGGACCTAACCTGTCTGTGTCAGCGTCTCTACCGCTGCACCACTGTGCCTCCCCTTTAAAAAGCAGTAACAATAATTGTGGATGACATACAGAACTTCTGATGAATTTGTGCAAGGAGGAGAATTTCACTTAAGACAAGTGACTGGTACAAAACCTTCCCTCATTGTAAAAAGTGCGATGCCCTGGTGAGGCACAAAAGCCACCTTAAAATAATGAGCACTACTTTTGCATTATCTTGTCTGCTTGGGAGGAAACTTTTGGCCTCTGCATTAGTAGTTCTAGAGTAGTTGCTGTACCAAAAGTTAAGCAAGGGGTTTTTCCTTGCTTTATACTGGTGGTGAACCAGTTGGCAATTTCTGATCGCGGCGGGTAGATCTGCTGCCTCACAGTGCGAGAGAGACCCAGGTTCGATCCCGACCTTGGGTGGTGTCTGTGAGGTGTTTGCACATTCTCCCTGTGACTGCGTGGGTTTTCTCTGGGTGCTCTGGTCTCCTCCCCCATCCCGCAGAAATGTGAGTTGGTAGGTTAATTGTCCCTGTGTAAATTGCCCCTCGTGTGCAGGAAATGGATGCGAAAGTGGCATAACATCGAACTCGTGTGAATGGGTGATCTATGGTCACCATGCACCCGATAGGCCAAAGGGCCTGTTTTCATGATGTATGTCTAAACTATCACCATTCCCTGTCGTATCTCTAAACTAAACTTAGTTGTGCCAACCCCTTTTCCTTATTTTTCAAATACCAGTGTGGTTCAAACAAATCTCTCACCAGTAAATGATTTTTGAAAAATACAGCGTGGAAACAGGCCCTTCAGCCCACCATGTCCACACTAACCATGTATCACCCATTCACACAAGTTCTGTGTTATCCCACTTTCACGTCTATTCCTGACACATGGGGAAATTTATAGAGTCTAATTAACCTACAAACCTGCATACATTTGAGATGTGGGAGGGCACCAGAGGAATCCCACACATTCACAGGGGATTCACAGACTGTCTGAATTAAGTTTACAAAGTAATACTGAACTTGTACATCAAGTTCCAACTGTACTGGAATCACTTATCCTGTGAGGTGGCACAGCAGTAGAGTTGCTGCCTCACTGCGCCAGAGACCCGGGCTTGATCCTGACTACAGGTGCTGTGTGTGTGGAGTTTGCACGTTCTCCCTGTGACCATGTGGGTTTTCGCAGGGTGCTCCGGTTTCCTCTCGCATCTTAAAGGCGCAAGGTTTTAATTGACTTCTGTAAATTGTCCCTACTATGTTGGATAATGCTGGTGTACAGGGTGATCGCTGGTTGGTGCCGAAGGGCCTGTTTTCCACACTCTATCTCAAGTCTAATCATGATATCTAATGCGAAGAAAACATGTGGACACATCACGGAGGTTTTTCAGCTGATGCTGAAGGGTCTTCATTGGGAAAATTCACCCTCTAGTTTGTGGTTCCACTGCTATGAACTAGGGGTTCAGATGCACAGAATGCAGAGTTATGCTGAATGCCTGTTTTTTTTTCTCCCCCACAGTTGGTGTACAGTGGATACAGTAAAGAATCGCTCCAGCAGAAGGAATTGCAACTAAGTGTTTTAAGCGCAGAGTCCTTGCGTGAAAACGTTTACCTTGGTGGCATTACGTTAACTCTGAAGGAGTTTGACTTGAGCGTGGAGACGGTGAACTGGTACAAATTGACTGCTGTGTGCAGTGGGTAACAGACCACTGCCTGCTCCACCTCGCCGGGCAGGAGCTTGGGGGAAAGCAGGACCATTGGCAGACAGAGACACACCTGCAATTTACTTGAAAGACTTGACCCTGTGGACAGACGGCAATCCCAGCTGATGCACGTCACCGGTGGACCAATCGCAGAGAAAATCAGTGCATGCACTTAACGTCACATTCAGTTTATCTCTTTTCTTTTTGTTTTGGTTTCTGTGACTTGCGGATGGTGGGAAATTGAGTGTGCCAAAGGAAATGACAGAAGCACTTCACTCTTTGCAAGGTGAAACCATGCCTTTCTCCGCTCCACAATCTTGACTCAATTTCAAGATGCTAAATTCCCTGGCTTACTGAGAGACGCAAAATATTTCCCGGGGAACAGCGCGAGTAAGACCAGTCACGAGGAGATGAATTGCTGTCATTTCATGCTGCTGGGCTGCTGAAAACAAAAAGATGCACGTGTTCCTGACCCGAGGCTTATCTGTTTCATACACCGGTGGAATACATGCTCTGTGAAAGAGACCTTTCATTGGCGGTAGTGTACTCTCCATGTTTTCTGTGGCTATTACCACTTGATTTGTGGCCACTGCAGGTCGACAATAATGTAAACAACAGCGAACAGAATGGGTGCACAGAAAGGCTTGCACAAGCATTCGCAGTCTCTGATATGGTTATTGTACAGCAATTATGTGAAAGTTGAAGCTGCAGAGAAACTGAACAGTGCACGCCAAAGTACAAGGGTGAAGTTATGAATTTAAACACAGATCCCTTATTCTTCCAGTTGGGTCCAATATGTGAGCTGAGAGATTCTGTGCAGTCACATATATAAGTATTTGCTAATAGCAAAATTCAACAGATTTCAACTATTAGATGAAGTTCTTGATGTATTTTTCTCTATCGCTTTAGTGCTACAGTAATGGACTTGTGTACAGAGAAGTATATAGTAAAATTGAAAAGGCACATCTAATATGAATGCAAATATGAATGCAAGTCGGTTTCACCTGTGGTTAGATTTTTGTTGTTGCTGTTGCTGTTGCTGTAATTCTTACAAGGCACCACCATGAGTAGCTATTTTATAAACCTTACTTTATTACACACCACACTTACTTAGCCAATGTGCTGCAAATCAACATGTTGCCCCGAGCGATAACAAGGCACCTAGTAAAGCAGAATGAAAGTAATCGGTGTGAAAGATTTTACTGAGAGCCGCCCGCCTGTGTGTTTGCTTCCAAAGTCTAGTGAAGGAGCAACATCTGGGGCAGATGTGCTTGCACTTTGTGTTGCACCAGTTGGTGACTGTATCTCCATACCACAGCAGTCTGCCCTGGCCCCCTTAGTACATGTACCACTCCACTACAGTCCTTGGAAGCCTTTTGTGCTGCTGTGTGCTTGCAAGATTTGGCCACAAGACGGAAGACCACGCGAACCTCTCAATGATAGATTTGCACAAAACTGACCAAGTAGTATTTTGTTTCTTTAAAGTGTCTTGCCGACTTTAGTGTTGACAGAATCTTGAGGGGAGCATGGTTCAATGCTTCAACTTTGTTCATCTTAGAGGTTTAATCTTCTTTTGATGATTTCCCCACTCCTCCCCAAACATTGATTAGCTTAGTTTACATCAAGTAAATGTCGTGTGTTTGTCGCCAATTTACTAAATGTTGTTTCTAACCAACTAAATTCCGATTAGCAACATAGCACATTTTAGTTTCAGTGTTAACATCACCTTGAGTTTTCAAATTTGATTTTTTAAATTAATTATTGCATATATTCCACAAAAAACACTACTTTCAACTTCAACACAGCAGAGGTGTAAAATGCAAGTTTATATTAATCCGAGTTGTGATTCAGACAGAAACATTGGTCCTGACCGGGTGGGGAAAAAGATGTAGCATTTCATGTTGCACCTGATGTTTTTTTTAAAAGAAAATAGTTTGTGTGCTTTGCTCAACTTTTCCAGTTGAGTGCCTCACGGGATTACTTATTAAACATAATTTTTGTATGGCCAAAATGAAATGTAGATGCTCTAGTGTATTTCAATATAAATAACGTCTTTAACATTTAAAATTCTAAATCTTCACCCTCAAGAAAGGTGAGCAAATAACCATTAAATTTAATAGACGACTGTTCATAATTTCCCAGCTGGCGCTAGTTCCAAATGAGTGGTTTCAACTGAACTATCTTCAGTACCTGCGAGGTGAAACTATAATGTTAATTCTCATTACATTAGGTTGAATTTAGGATTCTTTGAGTAAAGCTAAATTGAAGCAATAAATGGTAATAAACTGCCTCTGCGCATTCCTTATGCCATCGTCGAAAAGTTCCATTGAACGTTTGCAAAGACGTTCGTCAATGAGAGACGGTGAGATGTGACTTGTGTAGGGGACTGGAAGCCTCACAAATTACTGGCATTTAATTTTGCTGCCACTTGGTGCTATGCTGGATTAACTGCAACTGTAGAGAAGAAACAGAGCACGGTGGGGAGCAAAGTTGTTGCCTTGACTGATCTACTCGGCCATTAGATCGAAGAACCAAATGTATGTTCTGATGATGTCTTTCTCTTTGACTGAGTGAAGATGTACAGTATTTCTATCTAAATCCTGTCCACATCCTAATGGACTAAATGTGACTCCAACTGTTAAATATACTTATTTTTAATAAAGTCAGTTTCAAGACCCGCATTGTTTTGTGTTTTCTATCTTGGACTCCTCATGTCCTGTAGCCATTGGATAGATACCCAAGAAAGTGGTTCCATTCTAAGATCAAGCTAGTCAAGAGTGTTTAATTGTCATATATACTAACAACAGAACAATGAAAATCTTACTTTGTCATGTGTACCAAGGTACAGTGAAAGGCTTTTGTTGCGTGTTATCCAGTCAGCTGAAAACTGTACAGATTCATCCACTGTGTGCAGATACGGGATAAAAGGAATAATGTACAGTGCACAGTAAGGACTGATTAAAGAGAGTCTGAGGTAGCTGGTAGCTCAGGACTACTCTAGTTGGTAGCATGGTTCAGGTGCCTGATGACAGCTGCGAAGAAACTGTCACTGAATCTGGAGGTTGTGTGTTTTCACACTTCCCTGATGGGAGAGGGAGTGTCTGGATTGAGACTGGTCTTTGATTATGCTGCTGGCCTTGCTGAGGCAACGTGAAGTGTGAAGAGTCAATAGAAGGGAGGTTGGTTTGTGTGATGGTATGGGCTCCGTCCACAATTCTTTTCAATTTATTGTGGTACTTACGTTACAGGCCTGTAAACATAATACACATACATCAATCTATCTATGTCTTCTATCTATATCTATCCATCCATATCTATTAACTATTAAAACTCTGATCGTGGGTGAGTGTGTGTTTATTTGTTTGTGGGTTGTCACATCTTCTCAAAAAAAACGACGCGCTAACTAAATTTTTTACATATCCCAGTAGAGATTTACCCCCTGGAGTCCGAAGTCGCCTTATCTGAAAATGTCATCCTTTATTTCTCGTAAATCCAATAATACTTTGAAATCAAAAAGCCTGTTTTTCACTGATGGCGTCACAATGGATCTGCCTGCCTGCCATCAGCTCGTGCTGCGAGTGATGTCACCCCCCCACCTCTCTTTCCTCTCTCCCCACCCCCTCGTTATTCAAAAGTCGGCACGTCGACTGAAGACCAAAGATCATAGCTGCGCCTCGGCTCGGCCCGGGCCTCCATCCCCCTCAGGCCTCCCCCCCTCTCCTCCTCCCCTCTCGTTCTCCCGCTCCCCCCCCCCCCCCCCCCCCCCCCCCCCCCCCCCCGCTCTCCCCCCCCCCCACTCTCGCCCCCCCCTGTAAGGTATTCTCGTCTGAGGTAAGGCTCAGTTGTGACTAGCACAAAGGACATGTCCACACCGGGTTTGTTCCAAAGCAAGAGCACGTTTATTCTGCAATCACTGCCTTTTATCTTGAAGGTCACTTGACCTCAGTCACGAGGCTCATGCACGAGTTTCTGTTACATTGATTGCAAAGACATCACAGACATCACATCTCCCTCTTTACTTTTAAAATGTTACAGGCACTTGTATTTACATTATATACATATTACATTTATTACATAACGTTATATACATATTACATTTATTACATAACGTAGCAAGAAATCACATCTCTTTGTTTATCATCATTCTTTAGATCATACATCTCCCCCTTTTCTCTTTGTTTATCAATTCCCCTGATGTCCACTTAATTTTACACTCTAGCAGAGGGCCCCTCTCAACTGCCTTCAGCTGCGACTGGGAGACTGGCTCCCACCTCTCGTCTAGCTAGGCTTCTGGGGACTTCTTCTGGCATCTAGGAGACGGGCTCCTCTCTCCAGTTTTCTCCCATCTGGGCGTCTGACTTCTGATGCTCCATCCACGGCTATCCAGGGTTTTTTTACACATTGCTACACAGGGCTACAAGAGAAGAGATAATGAACTGCGGTAATCACCTGCAGCTGTTGAAAACACAATTAACAGACACAAACTTAGTTTGGCCTCGATGAGCGAGAAGAGAAAAGATAATTAACTGCATGATCAAGACAAAACATTAATTGCCCCCCAATTAGTACACACAAATCACTTGTGCAGACTGAACAGTACCAAATGCATGTTTTTTTTTAAACTCACAGCACAATGGCAGTGTATATCAGTAGAAAAGAGCAAAATAATTACACGGTTCTGTATTATTTTCACGTCTAAAAGAGCCGAGGCAGTACATATCTGGAAAAGAGCAACAGTACTGAGGCAGTATATAACAGGTAAACAAAACCCAATTGGGAGAGACCCATTTCTACAGCATGTCATACAGCATTTCAATATAATTTCTTTTACAGCACTTCTACAGCACTTGTACAGCACTTCCACACGTGTCTGTGTCTTTGCTCTTCGCTTCTTCTGTTGTGACTTCATCTCTCTGCAGGTCCCGCTTCTCTGCCCACCGTTGGCTCTCGGGCTCACCTGGTTGCTGCCATGCCGGTGGCTGCTTCTTCCGTCGGGGCTGCAGCTCGCTCCCCTGCGTCGGGACTGCACCTCGCTCCCCTGTGTCGGGACTGCACCTCGCTCCCCTGTGTCGGGACTGCACCTCTCTGCACCGCTGGCCACTCCAGACCTCCGATACTGGTTGCCTGCTGACCTTCCTCTTTATCTCGTTCCCCTGCGTCGGGGCTTTCACGACCGGGCTGACACTCCTTCCGGCCGGGCTCACTCTGTTTCGTCGGTCTTGTAATGGCTCCACTGTCCTGTTTGAACCTTCCTCTTTTACTTCTCTTCCATGGAGGCTTGAGGCTTGCTCTCCTCTACTTCTTTCCCTTTTTTTTTTTTGTTTTCTTCTGACACCATGTAAGGTATTCTCGTCCGAGGTAAGGCTTGGTTGTGACTAGCACAAAAGACAGGTCCACAGCGGGTTTGTGTTCCAGAGCAAGAGCCCGTTTATTCTGCGATCATTGCCTTTTATCTTGCAGGTCACTTGACCTCAGTCACGAGGCTCATGCACGAGTTTCTGTTACATTGATTGCAAAGACATCACAGACATCACACCCCCCACTCTCTCCCCCCCCCCCCCCCCACTCTCTCCCCCCCACTCTCTCCCCCCCACTCTCTCCCCCCCCCACTCTCTCTCCCCCCCCACTCTCTCTTCCCCCCCTCTCGTCCCCTCCCCCTCGTCCTCGCCCCCCAACATCTTCTCGAAAAAATTACGCACTAACGGTAACATTTTTACATATTCCAGTAGTGATTTTTTTTCAGTGAAGACAAAAGTTGCCTTATCTCAAAATATCATATGAATGAAATCTCATAGAAAATAGGTGCAGGAGTGGGCCATTCGGCCCTTCGAACAATAGACAATAGGTGCAGGAGTGGGCCATTCGGCCTTTCGAGCCAGCACCGACATTCAATGTGATCATGGCTGATCATCCCCAATCAGTACCCCGTTCCTGCCTTCTCCCCATATCCCCTGACTCCACTATCTTTAAGAGCCCTATCTAGCTCTCTCTTGAAAGTATCCAGAGAATCTGCCTCCACCACTCTCTGAGGCAGAGAATTCCAGACTCACAACTCTCTGTGAGATAAAGTGTTTCCTCGTCTCCATTCTAAATGGCTTACCCCTTATTTTTAAACTGTGGCTCCTGGTTCTGGGCTCCCCCAACATTGGGAACATGTTTCCTGCCTCTAGCGTGTCCACAAAGATATGCCATGCGTTAGTATACTCTCTGTGGTGCTGCAGTAGAAGGTTGTCAGCAGCTATTGGGGGCAGACCAGTCTTTTCAAGTGTTCTCGGGAAGAACAGTCGTTGCTGTGCCTTCTTGACCAGCGCAGCGGTGTTGGTGGATCATGTGAGGTCCTCCGAAATGTGTGTGCCCAGAAACCTAAAGCTGGACACTCTCTGCACACTATCCCCGTTGATAGAGATTGGGGCGTGTTCCCCATTTTGTGTCGATAATCAGCTCCTTGGTCTTGGAGATGTGTTACGTGAGCACCAGTCCGCCAGGTTCTGCACCTCCGCTCTGTTGTTTGTTTCATCGCCGTTGGTGATCAGCCCGATCACCGTTGTGTCGTCTGCAAACTTGACGATGGTGTTGGTGTCTAATGCAGGAACACAACCGTGTGTGAAGAGGGAGCATGGGGTTCAGTACACAGCCCTGTGGTGTGCCGATACTCAGGGTGATAGTGGAGGACAGGTGTGGGCCCAGTCTCACTGTCTGTGGTCACTCAGTCAGGAAATTCAGGATCCAGTCGCATATCGGCGAGCTAGCAGTAACAGGATATCTTGTTATAAAGGCCAACATGCCATTTACTTTCTTCACTGCCTGCTGTACCTGCATGCTTACTTTCATAAGACAGATGAACAAGGACCCCCAGATCCCGTTGTACTTCCCCTTTTCCCAACTTGACGCCATTTAGATAGTAATCTGCCTTCCTGTTTTTGTTACCAAAGTGGATAACCTCACATTTATCTGCATTAAGCTTCATCTGCCATGCATCTACCCACTCCCCCAACCTGTCCAAGTCACCCTGCATTCTCATAGCATCCTCCTCACAGTTCACACTACCACCCTGCTTTATGTCATCTGCAAATTTGCTAATGTTACTTTGAATCCCTTCATCCAAATCATTGATGTATATTGTAAATAGCTGCGGTCCCAGCACCGAGCCTTGCGGTACCCCACTAGTCACTGTCTGCCATTCTGAAAGGGACCCGTTGATCCCTACTCTTTGTTTCCTGTCTGCCAACCAATTTTCTATCCACATCAGCACTCGACCCCCAATACCATGAGCCCTAATTTTGCCCACCAATCCCTTATGTGGGACCTTATCAAATTTTTTAATTTAGTAGATTGAGAGGGGATCTTATAGAAACTTACAAAATTCTTAAGGGGTTGGACAGGCTAGATGCAGGAAGATTGTTCCCGATGTTGGGGAAGTCCAGGGCAAGGGGTCACAGCTTAAGGATAATGGGGAAATCCGTTAAAACCGAGATGAGAAAAACTTTTTTCACACAGAGAGTGGTGAATCTCTGGAACTCTCTGCCACAGAGGGTAGTTGAGGCCAGTTCATTGGCTATATTTAAGAGGGAGTTAGATGTGGCCCTTGTGGCTAAGGGGATCAGAGGGTATGGAGAGAAGGCAGGTACGGGATACTGAGTTGGATGATCAGCCATGATCATATTGAATGGCGGTGCAGGCTCGAAGGGCCGAATGGCCTACTCCTGCACCTAATTTCTATGTTTCTATGTTTTCTGAAAGTACAGGTACACTACATCCACTGGCTCTCTCTTGTCCATTTTCCTACTTACATCCTCAAAAATTTCCAGAAGATTAGTCAAGCATGACTTCCCCTTCATAAATCCATTCTGACTCGGACCGATCCTGTTACTGCTATCCAAATGTGCGGCTATTTCATCTTTTATAATTGACTCCAGCATCTTCCCCACCACCGATGTCAGGCTAACTGGTCTATAATTCCCTGTTTTCTCTCTCCCGCCTTATTTGAAAAGTGGGATAACATTAGCTACCCTCCAATCCACAAGAACTGATCCTGAGTCTATAGAACATTGGAAAATTATCACCAATGCATCCACAATTTCTAGAGCCACTTCCTTAAGTACCCTGGGATGCAGACCATCAGGTCCTAGGGATTTATCAGCCTTCAGTACCATCAGTCTACCCAACACCATTTCCTGCCGAATGTGGATTTCCTTCAGTTCCTCCGCCACCCCAGATCCTCTGGCCACTACTATATCAGGAAGATTGTTTGTGTCTTCCTTAGTGAAGACGGGTCCAACTCATCTGCCTGTTCAACTCATCTGCCATTTCCTTGTCCTCCATAATAAACTCACCTTTTTCTGTCTTCAAGGGTCCAACTTTGGTCTTAACTAATTTTTCCTCTTTACATACCTAAAGAAGCTTTTACTATCCTGCTTTATATTCGTGGTTAGCTTACCTTCGTACTTCATCTTTTCTCCCCGTATTGTCTTTTTAGTTATCTTCTGTTGCTCTTTAAACATTACCCAATCCTCCTGCTTCCCACTCATCTTTGCTATGTTATACTTCTTCTCTTTTATTTTTAAACTATCCCTGACGTCCCTTGTCAGCCCCTTACTCCCCTTGGAATCTTTCTTCCTCCTAGGAATGAACTGATCCTGCACCTTCTGTATTATTCCTAGAAATACCTGCCATTGTAGTTCCACTGTTATCCCTGCTAGGGTATCTTTCCAGTCAACTTTGGCCAGCTCCTCACTCGTGGCCCTATAGTACCCTTTATTCAACTGTGACACTGACACCTCCGACCTACTCTTCACCCTCTCCAATTGTAGATTAAACCTGACCATATTATGGTCACTGTCTCCTAATGGCTCATTAACCTCAAGTTCCTTTATCAAATCTGGTTTATTACAAAACACTAAATCCAGAATTGCCTTCTCCCTGGTCGGCTCCAATACAAGCTGCTCTAAGAATCCATCACAAAGGCACTCTACAAAGTCCCTTTCTTGGGGTCCAGTACCAACCTGATATTCCCAGCTTACCTGCATGTTGAGATCTCCCATAACAACCACAGCATTACCTTTGCTACATGCCAATTTTAACTCCTGATTCAACTTGCACCCTATGTCCAGGCTACTATTTGGGGGCCTGTGGATAAGATCCATTAGGGTATTTTCACCCTTAAAATTCCTTAGTTCTATCCATACAGACTCCACATCCCCTGTTTCAATGTCACCCCTTGCAAGGGACTAAATTTCATTCCTCACCAACTGAGCTACCACACCCCCTCTGCCTACCTGTCTGTCTTTTCGATAGGTGGTATACCCTTGGATATGCAGTTCCCAGCCCTGGCCCTCTTGCAGCCATGCCTCTGTAATTCCCACAACATCACACTTGCCAATTTCTAACTGAGCCTCAAGCTCGTCCACTTTATTTAACCAGGCCAACATGAAGACAGTTCTCCCACATTACTACCAGCATGTGGACTTTGCAACCAGGGGAGTGAACACACTGGACCTAGCCTATACAAACATCAAGAAGGCATTCAAGGCAGTCTCCCGCCCCCACCTTGGCTCCTCAGACCATATCCCTGTGATGCTAATTCTTGCATACAGGCCCCTGCTTACCAGAGAAAAACCTACTGTGAAGCAGGTTAGGGTCTGGCCAGAGGAAGCTATACAGGATTGCTTTGAGTGCACGGACTGGGACATGTTCAAGAAGGCTGCAACTGACAATCAACACACCAACCTGGAGGAGTGTGCTGTGTCTGTGTCTGCTTACATGGAAAAGTGCCTAGAGGATGGCTGCGTCACCAAGACCATCACTATACGGGCCAACCAGAAACCCTGGATGACACCTGAGGTACGTGGAATGCTGAGAGCACGAAATGCCACGTTTAAATCCCGTGACTTGGTGGCACTCAGATCCGCAAGAGCCAACCTGAACCGAGTCATCAGGCTGGCAAAGCGTGCCCATGGTCAGAAAATCCATAGCTTCTTTCATGACCCCATGAACACCAGGCGCATGTGGCAGGGAATCCAAACCATCACGGACTATAAGACTGCTCCACCACCCTGTGAAGACAACATAAACTTCCTCAATGAGCTCAATAAATATTTTTTGACAGTTCGAGGCATTCAACAACACACTTGTGAGGAAAGGTATTCCTCACTATGTTGAACAGGCACTCAGTCGTGATACAGTGGACGTCCGGATGACCCTAAAAGGAGTGAACACACGGAAGGCGGCAGGCCCTGATAACATACCAGGCCGGGTGCTCAGGGAATGTGCTGATCAGCTGGCACGTGTCCTTACTGACATCTTCAATACCTTGCTGAACCAGGCTATCGTGTTTCAAGACTGCCACGATCATACCAGTGCCAAAAAAATCCGCAATAACATAGAAAATAGGTGCAGGAGTAGGCCATTCGGCCCTTCGAGGCTGCACCGCCATTCAATATGATCATGGCTGATCATCCAACTCAGTATCCTGTACCTGCTTTATCTCCATACCCCCTGATCCCTTTAGCCACAAGGGCCACATCTAACTCCCTCTTAAATATAGCCAATGAACTGGCCTCAACTACATTCTGTGGCAGAGAATTCCAGAGATTCACCATTCTCTGTGTAAAAAATGTTTTTCACATCTCAGTCCTAAAAGATTTCCCCTTTATCCTTAAACTGTTCTGGACCCCTTGTTCTGGACTTCCCCAACATCGGGAACAATCTTCCTGCATCTAGCCTGTCCAACCCCTTAAGAATTTTGTAAGTTTCTATAAGATCCCCCCCCAATCTTCTAAATTCTAGCGAGTACAAGCCGAGTCTATCCAGTCTTTCTTCATATGAAAGTCCTGACATCCCAGGAATCAGTCTGGTGAACCTTCTCTGTACTCCCTCTATGGCAAGAATGTCCTTCCTCAGATTAGGAGACCAAAACTATATGCAATACTCCAGGTGTGTTCTCACCAAGACCCTGTACAACTGCAGTAGAACCTCCCTGCCCCTACACTCAAATCCTTTTGCTATGAATGCTAACATACCATTCGCTTTCTTCACTGCCTGCTGCACCTGCATGCCTACTTTCAATGACTGGTGTCCCATGACACCCAGGTCTCGTTGTATCTCCCCTTTTCCTAATCGGCCACCATTCACGTAATAGTCTACTTTCCTGGTTTTGCCACCAAAGTGGATAACCTCACATTTATCCACATTATACTGCATCTGCCATGCATTTGCCCACTCACCCAGCCTATCCAAGTCATCTTGCAGCCTCCTAGCATCCTCCTCACAGCTAACACTGCCCCCCAGCTTAGTGTCATCCGCAAACTTGGAGATGTTGCATTCAATTCCCTCGTCCAAATCATTAATATATATTGTAAATAGCTGGGGTCCCAGCACTGACCCTTGCGGTACCCCACTAGTCACTGCCTGCCATTCTGAAAAGGACCCGTTTACTCCTACTCTTTGCTTCCTGTCTGCCAGCCAGTTCTCTATCCACATCAATACTGAACACCCAATACCGTGTGCTTTAAGTTTGTATATTAATCTCTTATGTGGGACCTTGTCGAAAGCCTTCTGAAAGTCCAGATATAACACATCCACTGATTCTCCCTTATCCAGTCTACTAGTTACATCCTCAAAAAATTCTATAAGATTCGTCAGACATGATTTACCTTTCATAAATCCACGCTGACTTTGTCCAATGATTTCACCACTTTCCAAATGTGCTGCTATCCCATCTTTAATAACTGACTCTAGCAGTTTCCCCACTACCGATGTTTGACTAACTGGTCTGTAATTCCCCGTTTTCTCTCTCTCTCCCTCCCTTTTTAAAAAGTGGGGTTACATTAGCTACCCTCCAATCCTCAGGAACTACTCCAGAATCTAAAGAGTTATGAAAAATTATCACTAATGCATCCACTATTTCTGGGGCTACTTCCTTAAGTACTCTGGGATGCAGCCTATCTGGCCCTGGGGATTTATCGGCCTTTAATCCATTCAATTTACCTAACACCACTTCCCAGCTAACCTGGATTTCACTCAGTTCCTCCTTCTCATTTGACTGCTATTTCCGGCAGATTATTTATGTCTTCCTTAGTGAAGACAGAACCAAAGTAGTTATTCATTTGGTCTGCCATGTCCTTGTTCCCCATGATCAAGTTAGGAAGTGGCGGCGCTGTGATACAGCTGCGGCTCGCCTGCAGTCTGTCTGTTTTTACTTTTTATGTCGGTTTTTTTTGTCTAGTTTAGTAATTTTTTTGGTTATTAGGTGGTGTTATGTGTGTGGGGGGAGGGTGAAACAGAGCTTTCTGTCTCTCCCTTCGGGGGAATGCGACTTTTTGTCGTATCCCCCTTCTCTTCCCCCGTCTGTGCTGAGGCCTAATGGCGGAGCTGGCGGCCTCCAACCTGCGACCGACCTCGAGGGTCCGGAGGTAGAGCCAGCCAGGACTCACCAACGCGAGGCTGGCCGTCTTCGAGCTGTGGCGACGTCCGGGTAGCGGCACGACTCGGCGCTCCGGTGAGGGCGGACGGTGCGGGGCTGAGACACTCCTGTGCGGCCGGCACGGCTACTGGCTGGAAGGCGCTCCCGAGCGAGCGGCCTGGTGCGGAGCTGAGACACTCCTGTGCGGCCGGCACGGCTACCGGCTGGAAGGTGCTCCCGTGTGAGCAGCCCGGTGCGGGGCTAAGACGCTGCCTTGTGGGCGGCCCGGTGCGGAGCGGAGACGGTGCTACGGCGGCTGAGACGGCGGCGACCTGGAACCTGGGCTCGGCCGCGGGCCGGTGGAGGACAATGTCGGGAGCTCGCAGGTCACTGGCTGGTGCCTGTTTTCCGGAGCACCCGTTGCAACAGCTGCGGGCAGCTTCGACCACCCCCCGGGCCGCCATCGCCCGGTGGGGTATCGCCTCGGCGCAGAGGGAGAAGAGGAGGGAAGAGACAGTAACTCTAAGACTTTTGCCTCCACCACAGTGAGGAGGTGTTTGGTGAACTCACTGTGGTGGATGTTAATTTGTGTTTATTGTGTTTTGTTATTATTACATGTATGGCTGCAGGCAACAGCATTTCGTTCAGACCGAAAGGTCTGAATGACAAATAAAGGTATTCAATTCAATTCAATTCAATCAATTCACCTGTTTCTGACTGCAAGGGACCTACATTTGTTTTAACTAATCTCTTACTCTTCACATATCTATAAAAACTTTTGCAGTCAGTTTTTATGTTCCCTGCCAGTTTTCTTTCATAATCCATTTTCCCTTTCCTAATTAAGCCCTTTGTCCTCCTCTGCTGGACTCTGAATTTCTCCCAGTCCTCTGGTAGGCTGCTTTTTCTGGCTAATTTGTATGCTTCATCTTTTGTTTTGATACTATCCCTGATTTCCCTTGTTATCCACGGATGCACTACCTTCCCTGATTTATTATTTTGCCAAACTGGGATGAACAATTGATGTAGTTCATCCATGCAGCCTTTAAATGCCTTCCATTGCATATCCACCGTCAACCCTTTAAGAATCAATTGCCAGTCTATCTTGGCCAATTGATGTCCCATACCCTCAAAGTTACCTTTCTTTAAGTTCAGAACCCTTGTTTCTGAATTAATTATGTCACTCTCCATCCTAATGAAGAACTCAACCATATTATGGTCACTCTTGGTGGTCTCCCCGATTGCATATCTCAACGATTACCGCCCTGTAGCACTCACTCCCATAATGATGAAGTGCTTCGAGAGGCTGGTCAGGGACCATATTACCTCCAGACTCCCCTCCACACTTGACCCGTTCCAGTTTGCTTACAGGCCAAACCACTCTACAGAGGACGCCATATCCTCCATACTCCACCTGAGCCTGGCACATCTGGAGGAGAAGAACACACATGTGCGAATGCTGTTCGTGGACTTTAGTTCAGCGTTCAATACAATTATCCCTCCCTTTGGTAAGCAAACTGGGTCGATTGGGCCTCAGCACCCCTTGTGTAACTGGCTACTGAACTTCCACACTGACAGACCCCAATCAGTGCGGGTTGGAAACAACACCTCTAACATCATCTCTCTGAGCATCGGTTCCCCTCAGGGCTGGGTCCTTAGTCCACTGCTGTTTACCCTGATGACCCACGACTGTTGTGCCAGGTTTAGTACAAACCACATCATGAAGTACGCAGATGACACAACAGTGGTGGGCCTGATCCGGGACGACAATGAACTGGCTTTCAGGGAGGAGGTGAAACAACTGGTGGACTGGTGCAACATGAACAATCTGATCCTGAATGTTGACAAAACAAAGGAGGTCATCGTTGACTTGAGGAGAAACCGGCACAGTCACACACCACTACACATTAATGACATCGATGTGGAGTTGGTCAGTAGTACTAAGTTCCTGGGGGTGCAGATCACGAACAGTCTGACCTGGTCACAAAACATCGCATCACTAGTTAAGAGAGCACAGCAGCGGTTGCACTTTCTGCGCTTTCTTTAATGATAACTTTAGCTTCAGAAGCGTTTTCTTTTTGCATGTAAAAACCCACTTCAGAACCATGGGCGATGAAAAAAAATTACAGCCA
The DNA here is from genome assembly GCF_010909765.2 of Amblyraja radiata. Lineage (NCBI taxonomy): Eukaryota > Metazoa > Chordata > Chondrichthyes > Rajiformes > Rajidae > Amblyraja > Amblyraja radiata. Next base: position 41,034,613 of record NC_045975.1, read on the forward strand.
GATTTATCACTTCTGAGACTTTTTAGATACCAAAGGAATCAAGAAAAATCACAAATAATTCCATACTGTTGATGAAATGCAATGAGCAAACACGATAATTCCCAATATTTTGAATTTCGATATCTGCATGGCCAATGTTCACCAAGCACTTTAGCTGTTGTTGTCCCTTCAGCTCTCGCTTCTCTTTACCTTAATTTCGCTTCACTTTTGGGATTCTGAAGTAGGATAGATGTCTCTCACGGTTACCCTGACATCCACAATTATTTACAGCGCAAAAACTCACCATTTTGGCGTTTTTTAACAGGTAGGAAAGTACGTGTTTCGTGTATTAACAACATATACCGGAAGCTGCGATGTCCTCCAGATGGTACACAAAATTGCTGGAGGAACTCAGCGGGTGCAGCAGCATCTATGGAGCGAAGGAAATAGGCGACGTTTCGGGCCGAAACCCTTCTTCAGACTGATGGGGGGTGGGGAAAGAAAGAAGGAAAAAGGGAGGAGGAGGAGCCCGAGGGCGGGCGGATGGGAGGGTGGGAGGAGACAGCTAGAGGGTGAAGGAAGGGGAGGGGACAGCACAGGCTAGCCAAATTGGGGGAATTCAATGTTGATGCCATAAGGGCGCAAGGACCCCAGACGGAATATGAGGTGCTGTTCTTCAAATTTCCGCTGTTGCTCACTCTGGCAATGGAGGAGACCCAGGACAGAGAGGTCGGATTGGGAATGGGAGGGGGAGTTGAAGTGCTATGTCCTCCAGATGGATTGGGCAGCTCCATGCGTCAAGACCTATGACCCAGTGACCTTACGTGCAACCCCCCTATAAGTGACTGGACAATCTGAACCCAAGCACCAAGTTGAAAGCGGCCGAAGGTGTGCCCCCCCCAAACCTCCGCGGGCTGCGGGTCGGGTGGAGCGGAGGTTTGGGACAATGTTCATGCCTTCACAGTGATGTGATGGACGCGGGGGTCTGGAACAAACGCTGACAAGTCCCGCCCCCCGGCAACGTCATGTCCGTTATTGGACGTTTCTGTTGAGTGGTAGTCGGTCCTTTGGCCTGTAGGCGACGCTGCCTTTCGGGTAGGTGGCGTTTCGGCAGAGCGGCCATTCGGTAAGTTTGTTTGTAGGCGACGCAGCTTTTCGGTTAGTTTGTATTTAGGCGTCCCATCCTTTCGGTTTATTGGCGTTTCGGCCTCGTTTCCATTCCGTTCTTTGGCTTCGACTTCTTTGCTTCGGCTTCTTGTCTGTCGGCACCACGTCCGGGTACCGTGAGGACGGCTGAAAAAAATCATCGGGACTTCTCTTCCTTCAATCCGGGACATTGCGTGCAAACGTTGCTTATCCAAGGCCAACGGCATTATAAAAGACCCCCACATCTCCATCATGGGCTATTCACTCTGCTGCCCTCGGGCAAAAGGTATCACAGTATAAGGAGCAGAATGGCCAGGTTTAGCAACAGCTTCTTTCCCCGAGCTATCAGACTCTTGAAATCCATATAATGTGCCGCCACTATTATCTATATTATCTTTTTATCTATTTTATCCTTTTGTTATTTTATGTTGCACGGTGAGCCAGATGTAACGAAATTTTGTTCAGTCTTGCATTTATTGGTGTATTTTTGAATGAAAATAAAGTATTTGATTGATTGATTTATTTCTTATACTTCGTGCATTCATATACAACACTTTGACCTCTGTATTCACTTCCCCCCTCGCACCGCTCGCAATTTGCCCTGACCTTACTCTTTTATCCCTTCTCGAACTTTCCTTCCCATTTATTCGAGAATCTTTTGTAATTTTTCCTGTAGTCACTTCAACTCCATCTTTATACTCCCAATTTGTCAATCCCTCCCCCCCACTATTTAGTTTAAATCCACACAAAACACAAAGTGATGGTCAGGCAGCATCTGTGGAGGGAATGGACATATGATATTTTGGGTCAGGACCAGAATGAAGTAGAAAGGTGCCGACCCAAAACATTGGCGTCCATTCCCTTGCGTGACCTGCTGAGCCAACGGCACTTTGAGCAAAGTTTGCTCAGAAGTCAAAAGGAAAACTGAAACAAGCTTATTCTGCATTCCAGCAATGCCTACATCCTGTAAAATGAATAACAAGGCAGAATGTTTGCAGGAGCCAAAAATAACCTGGAAATGCTGATTTCCTTTTTTTTTGGCTACCATCACAGTGAGAAATGCAGAGGAGTCAATGTGATGGATGTTCATGTTAACATTTATTTTGTGTGTTCTGTTGCTTTTTATTGGTATGACTGTTTGGCAAATGAAATTCCTCATATGTTGCAAACCATACTTGGCTAATTAAATATTATGAAAATTATGATTATGTTATTTTTGCCACTTGGTTTTCTCGCTCTCTCACTCGCATCCTTCCCCCCCCCCCCTATAGTATTTCATTTATCCTAATTCCCAGCAACCGGCCTCACAATGTCTACAGCTGCCATCATTACCACTCAGGTGTTCCTTCCTGAACTCTCCTTACCCTCAGCTTTCTCCCCTCCCCACTCCGATCAATCTGAATCCAGGTCCCTACCCAACATGTCACCCTTTCCTTCTCTCCAGAGATGCTGCCTGACCCACTGATTTTACTTCGCTTAGCTTAGTTTTGTTACGTACCAAGGTACAGTGAAAAGCTTTTTACGTGTTATCCAGTGAAAATGCTATACAATCCTGCCATCTACAGTCCAAAGATAAATGGCCACGGGTACAAAAGAGATAAAGATATAGCATTGAAGTTCGATTACATTTAGTTCAAAGGTCTTCAATTAGGTAGATGGGTGGTCAGGACCACAATCTAGCTAATGAGTCTGAAGAAGGGTCTCGATCCGAAACGTCGCCCATTCCTTCTCTGTAGAGATGCTGCCTATCCCGCTCAGTTTCTCCAGCTTTTTGTGTATATCTCTAATGAGAGGACTGTTGAGTTACCTGATAACAGCTGGGAAGAAACTGTCCCTGAATCTGGAGGTGTGTGTTTCCAAACTTCCGTATCTAATATTAAGGGTTTGGACACGCTAGAGGCAGGAAACGTTCCCGATGTTCGGGGAGTCCAGAACCAGGGGCCACAGTTTTAGAATAAGGGGTAAGCCATTGATAGGGCACTTAAAGATAGTGGAGTCAGGGGATATGGGGAGAATGCAGGAACGGGGTACTGATTGTGGATGATCGGCCATGATCACATTGAATGGCGGTGCTGGCTCGAAGGGCCGAATGGCCTACTCCTTCACCTATTGTCTATTGTCCTGCCTGGTGGAAGAGGGAATGACATGACATTGTTTTGCTCAAGATTCCAGCATCTACTGTTTCTTGAGTCTCCGTACAAAATGCCAATTGCACTCTCTTGTGGGCAGAGTGAGTAAAGCTACAGAAAGTGGAGTAGGTGTAAGTGGTGCAGCAAGTAGCAGAGCGCAGAGTGTACGGATGAAGTCAAGTCAAGTCAACAGAGAATATAGTCATGTGTCCCAGATTCGACAATGAAATTCTTGCTTTGCTTCAGCACAACAGAATATAGTAGGCATGAATACAGAACATATCAGTGAGTCCATATACCATTATATAAATATATACACATATGAATAAACAAGCAGATAAAGTGCAAATAAACAGATAATGGTCTATTAATGTTCAGAGATTTGTTTCAGTTTAGTTTAATAGCCTGATGGCTGTGGGGAAGTAGCTATTTCTGAACCTGGACTTTGCAGTCTTCAGGCTCCTGTACCTTCTACCTGAAGGTAGCGGGTGTAAAAGGACTTGATCCAACACACAAAGTCTCTTACCAACTATCTTTATTTATTCACTACACACATTATGCCCTAACTGTCCGTGGTCATCACTGGGACTAGAGAGAGAGCTAGAGGCGGGGAAGCTACAATTATACAGGAGACAATGGGGCGTGGTTAGTAGTGGTGAGGTCACTATGTTAAAGGAGCATGCACTGATCTACATCCTTTCTCTTGGAAACAAAGCGACCACGGCTCATACGCTAGAGGCAAACCAGGAACAGTTGGAAAACATAATGAAGCAGACTACTCGCCCACTCCGTACCGGACAGGCGGCTTGACCAAACGCCCAGAGCGGGTGCGCAACCCGCCTTCCCCTTCCACCGCAGGAGCAACAGGAACGGGGGCAGGGACAGAGATAGGGGAACCGGGAGACGAAAGCCCAGGTGGAGGAGGAGAACAAGGCGACGGAACGGGATCCACAGCAGGTGAAGGAGGAGAAGGGGAACCGTGTGGGCTGGGCACCATGAGCTGAGAGGGAAGGGTCCGTGGCATGCGAGGAGTGACAGGGGCAGGAGTAGTCGCAGGCAGCGGTGAATGGACTGGCGGCGGGGGCTGGACAGGTGGCGGGGAATGAACAGGCGGCGAAAACGGGTCCGCGGGAGGCGGAGCAGGCTCGTTGACAAGCAGCAGGTGCTGGCGTGTCCGACGGTACACGGTGCCCTCGTAATTAACCAGGTAGGACTGGGGAGAGTCGGCGTTGCCAACGACAACGGCCAGCCGGTGATGACCGGAGGTGGACATCATCCGGACAACCTGGCCCGGGAACAGACGGGGAAGTAGTCGGGAAGATTTATCAAAGGAGCGCTTTTGGATGACCTGTTTCTCGATGATGCGCTCCTTGACAGCGGCAGGGCTGAGGACAGCGGGCGTTAGAGATTGCTGAGAAACCGGGAGAGGGGGTCTAGTGGTGCGGGACATGAGGCGCTGGGCAGGCGAACCAAGTGCGGGGTCCCGGGAAATGTTGCGGAGGTTGAGGAGGGCAAGATAGAAGTCCGAATGGGACAGACGGCAATGTTCCAGCAGCTCCTTGGCACTGCGGACAGCGCGCTCCGCAAGGCCGTTGCTCTGCGGGTACTCGGGGCTGCTGGTGATGTGGCGAAAGTTCCATAGGGCGGCGAAAGCGGCGAACTCTGCGCTGGAAAACTGTCCGCCATTGTCGGACTGGAGAGTCACCGGGGAACCAAAGGTAGAAAAGTGGCGGCGAAGCTTCCCGATGACGGCAACAGACGTGAGGGAAGGCAGCTGGTCCACCTCGAACCAGCTGGAGTAGGAGTCCACCAGGACCAGGAAGTGTTTGCCACGCCATTCGAAAATGTCAGTGGCGACAGCCATCCACGGCAGCTCGGGAGCCGGCTGCTGCATGAGAGGTTGGCGTTGTTGATGAGGCAGGAGGCTGTTGCAGGCAGCACAGGCGGAGACCCTGTCACGAATCTCCGGAATCATGCCAGGCCAGAAAAACTGAGCTTGGGCCCGGGACAAAGTGGCCTCCACCCCGGGGTGACCGCTGTGTGCGGTTTGGTAGTAGTGGTCACGCAGAGCGTCCGGGACCACGACCTTGTGGCCCTTCACCACCACGCCGCTGTGCAGCACCAATTCGTCCCGAACCAGGAAGTAGGGCACGGCACCGGCCGGTAGGGAAGAGCGTCGGTCAGGCCAGCCACGGCGGATGACGCCCGCAAGCTGTTGTAGGGCAGGATCAGCGGCAGTGTGTTCGACCAGGGACTGCATCTGCCAAGAGGGAACAATGTTAACGTTCAGTACCATCAGGTCAGACGATTCGTATGGATGGCGGGCAACGGAAGGGAGCGGCGCACGGGACAATGTGTCGGCCACGAACATTTCCTTGCCCTTACGGTACACAATGTTGAATGTGAATCGTTGGAGCTGCAGCATCATTCGCTGCAACCGCGAGGAGGCCGCATGGATAGGCTAGTTCAAGATAGAAACCAGCGGCTGGTGGTCCGTTTCAATGGTGAAAGTGTTGCCCAGAATGTAGTCTTTGAATTTGGAGCATGCGAAAACCACGGCAAGGAGCTCCTTCTCGATCTGAGCGTAGCGCTGCTCAGCAGGGGTCATGGTGCGAGAGGCATAGGAAACAGGCAGCTGCCGATCGTCCTCGAGCTGCAGGCAGGCAGCACCGAGTCCGAACCGAGAAGCATCGCAGGTGAGGACGATAGGCCTGTTCAGGTCAAAATACGTTAAAGTCGGGGTGCGAGCGAGCCTGGACTTCAGGGCTACGAATGCCGACTGGTGATGCGGTAGCCAGACCCAGGCATTGTCCTTTTTGATTAGCTCCCTCAGAGGGGCACTCAGTTCGCTGAGGTCGGGTATGAACTTACCCAGGTAGTTGACCATGCCCAGAAAGCGCTGCAGGCCGGGCACGTCGGTGGGAGCAGGCATTTCGGTGACCGCAGCAGTCTTCTGGGGGTCTGGCTTTAGTCCCCTGGCCGTGAAAACGTGGCCCACGTACGTGACTTCCTGAACGCGGAACCGACACTTCTTCGGGTTGAGCTTGAGATTGATCTCACGAGCCCGGTCCAGGACTTGGCGTAGGTGCAGGTCGTGCTCAGCGACGTCCTTCCCGTATACCAAAATGTCATCAACAATAATAGCACATGGCAACCCGGCAAACAGCTGTTCCATGGTCCGCTGGAAAACCTCACTTGCTGAGTTGATCCCGAAGGGCATGCGAAGAAAACGAAACCTGCCGAAAGGTGTGCTGAAGGTGGTTAAAAAAGACGAACGTTCATCCAGGGGGATCTGCCAAAAGGAGCTCTTGGCATCTAAGACCGAGAAGACAGTGGCAGGACCAACCTGTGCAGCGACGTCCTCCACCGTCCGCATGGGGTAGTGCGGGCGTTGGATAGCAAGGTTCAGGTCCTTCGGGTTGATGCAGATCCTGATCTCGCTGGCGTCTTTCTTGGCAGCAACGACCATGGTGGAGACCCACAGGGTGGGTGCGCTCACCTCTCTGAGAATGCCAGTGGAAACCATATCACGAAGTGTGGACTCCACGCGGCCCTTCATGGCAAAAGACACACGGTGGGCCGGTCTAACGACCGGGTCGACCCCCGGGTCCACAACGATTTTATAGGCACAGGGCAGTTTGCCCAGAATGTCATCTGGGACTGTGGGTGAGAAACGGAGCCGACAGCAGAGGCCATACGAGCAGAATGCATGGCATCCTTTAGCGTGAGGTCGGGTTTCATTAGTAGATCTTCGCGCAGCTTTGAGTTTAGGAGACCGTAGACCAGGACGTCCCTGATCAATTCGTCAGTTGTAATAGCTTCGAGGCGGCACCTCCGAGCCAAATGACGCAAAGAGGCAATGTAAGCGTCAATGTGCTCACCGGGAACCTGACGTCTTGAGAAAAACTTGAAGCGCTCAATTATGTTATTTGTGGGAATGTCACATAGGGCAGTAAATTTGGCCATGACACATACCGGGTCATGGCAGTCTTCCGGAGGGACGAAATCGAACGCCGCATAATGTTCCATAGCCTCCGGACCAGCCAGGTTGAGGAGTAGGTGAGCCTGTACCGCAGGAGTCACACCAGGATGAGCGATAGCGATGTAATGTTCATAGTCGCGCTGGAACACAGTCCAGCGGTGCACGATGTCCGCGTCAAAAACGAGCTTGTCAGGACGACGGCACGAGTTAGCCATAGTAAATGTAAAGGTGGGGAGACAACTGGGAGAAACAAATAATAAAATAAAACCGATAAACAGGAGACGCAAGTCTACCGCTCTGACACCATGTAAAAGGGCTTGATCCAACACACAAAGTCTCTTACCAAGTATCTTTATTTATTCACTACACACATTATGCCCTAGCTGTCCGTGGTCATCACTGGGACTAGAGAGAGAGCTAGAGGCGGGGAAGCTACAATTATACAGGAGACAATGGGGCGTGGTTAGTAGTGGTGAGGTCACTATGTTAAAGGAGCATGCACTGATCTACAGCGGGGAGATGAGTGTGTGGCCCGGATGGTGTGGGTCTTTGATGATACTGCCAGCCTTTTTGAGGCAGCGACTGTGAAAGATCCCCTCGATGGAAGGGAGGTCAGAGCCGATGATGGACTGGGCAGTGTTTACTACTTTTTGTAGTCTTTTCCGCTCTTTGGCGCTCAAGTTGCCGAACCAAGCCACGATGCAACCGGTCAGCATGCTGTGCACCTGTAGAAGTTGGAGAGAGATGAAATGCACCTTTTGAGGTGACGGGGAAAGATTTAATAGGAACCAGAGGGGCAACTTTTTTTTTTTACACAAAGGGTGGTAGGTATATTGAAAGCTGCTGGAGGGGGTAGCTGAGGCATGTACTATCACAATGTTTAAGAAACATTTGGAATGGTATATGGGTAGGAAAGTTTTGGAGGTTTATGCAGGCAGGTGGGACTAGTACAGATGGGGTATGTTGGACCGATGGGCCTATGTCCACGCTGTATGATATTCTCTGACTCTGTGGGGTGAAGACACAGAATTGAAGACCACAAACATACACCAGTGCTGTGGTAATGATGAAGGAATCCACTGCCTCATTCAGAACTCACCTGCCCCCTGGCATGGTTGGCATGGAGAGGAGATGGTTGCCCACCTCTTTGCAGAGTGTGGATTTGCGGAGTGTAGAGAAGGATGCGAATGTCCTTGTTATGGTTCATCCTGAGCAGCTGAGAAGACACTGGTTTACGGGCTGCTCCCAACGACACACTCGGAGATGGATGACAACAGCTGCTAAAAGACCGTCAACTCGGTCAAAGACGCTTTTTGGTCTGCTCAAAATTTGTTAGTGCCCCAGCACAGTGAGATGTCTGTTTCACTACTCAGGATGACACTAGTAATGTAGGCACACACTAAGAATGCTTTAAAGATTGTGAAAAGATTTTGTTTGCATGTACAGCCATACACAGGTACAAAAAGGTTGTGCAAAGAGAATGAGACAGTGTGCAGCATGTAGTTTTACAGTGTTGCTGGTACACGGGAAAAAGTCCAATCTCCGCAGTGAGGTTGAAATATTGGGACCACGCACCCTAGCCTATGGAAGGACCATCCAGAAGCCTGATAACAGGGGAAGAAGTTGTTGGTGGTTTGCGCTTTCCAGCTTCTGTATTTTCTGTCTGATGGGAGTGCAGAGGGGAGGGAATGAAGTTTATTTTTGGAACAAAATTGTGTACAAGGGACAAATCTTGTCTTTAACTTCCAGCATGTTGCTGTATCTTGTAATACAATACTCATATTTCACTCAAAACGCTGATAGTAAAGGAGAGAAGATAATTGGGATACAGCTACCAGCCTTGGAGGGCATCTACAATACACAGTGCCTCAGGAAGGCCATCAGCATTCATAAAGACTCCTCACACCCTTGCAATAGTCTGTTCGAACTTCTACCTTCCAGCAGTCGTTACAAGGCCTTCTACGCCCGCACCTCCAGACTTAGGAACAGCTTCATCCCCAGAGATATAGCTGCTCTGAACCGGCCCTGCTGAGTGCCTCCCCCCCTCCATGAACTGTCTCCCTCGGATGGTCACGTTGCACATCGACCCGGCAGACCTATTTGCACTTTATACTGTTTTACTTTTTTTTTTTTGTTTTTTTTTAAATCTTGTTTCTCTGGGTGTCTACATTTTTACTTAATTAAGTTATTACATCGGATGGAAGCTGGATACCAAATCTCGTTGTACCTCTGTGCAATGACAATAAAATATATTATTATTATTATTATTATTATTATTGAGCGGGGGGCAATGCCATCAACCCCTGCAGAGGGCAGACTGTGCCATGGTATGATGGGGATACATCCTGTTTGAGTAGTTTCAGAGCCATCCGCACTCAAACGACTTTATGAAGAGAGCAATGATGGCTGCTGAGAGTTAGCCGACATGGGGTTGCCAAGAACAAAGGGGGTGCGGAGTGGCTGCTGCCACGACTGCCTGTGGGCTGGATAGGACTGTAGGACTGTTCTGTGAACTTCTGCAACTTTGTCGGCAACAGAAACGTGGCGACATATGTGTACTGCCGAGGAGAGGTCTGCTGTGTGATTTTATGCAAAAAACAAATCATTTCATTGTACCTAGGTACATGACATTAAATATAATTGAGGTATAATTTCACCAGAAGATAGACACAAAAAGCTGGTCAGGCAGCATCTCCGGAGAAAAGGAATATGTGTCGTTTTGGGTCGAGACCCTTCCACAAACAGAGTCAGGGGAAAGGGAAAGAATAAGGGGTGAGCCATTTAGGACTGAGATGAGGAAAACAAATTTCACCCAGAGAGTTGTGAATCTGTGGAATTCTTTGCCACAGAAGACAGTGTAGGCCAATTCACTGGATGTTTTCAAGAGAAAATTAGATTTAGGTCTTAGGGCTAACGGAATCAAGGGATATGGGGAAAAAGATTGAACGGGGTACTGATTTTGGATGATCAGCCATGATCATATTGAATGGCGGTGCCCCTGCACCTATTTTTCTATGTTCTATGTTCTATGTTTTTATGAGCTATAGAAGGTACATAGAACAAATGAATGAAAGATATGCAAAATGCAACAATGATCAAGGAAAGGTGGAGCCCACAATGGTCCATTGTTAGCTGTGGAAAAGGTGAGAACGAGTTATGCAGACAGTGAGTCTCAACAGGATAACGTCCAGTCAAGTCACTTTTATTTCTATAGCACATTTAAAAAACAACTCTCGTTGGCCAAAGTGCTTTACATTGGTAGAGGTACTAACGTTATACAACATTGGTTCATAGATTAAGTACATACATAAATACATACATATAGCCCTCCCTCAGAGGACGTAAAGAAAGGCTTGAGAGTAAAGATGAGTTTTAAGTCTCGACTTAAAGGAGTCGATAGAGGGGGCAGTTCTGATGGGAAGAGGGATGCTGTTCCACAGTCTAGGAGCTGCAACCGCAAAGGTGCGGTCGCCCCTGAGCTTATGCCTAGACCGCGGTAACCCCAAGTCGGCTGATCTGAGGGACCAGGAGAAGGTGTGGTGGGTAAGCAGTCTTTTGATGTAGGTGGGGGCAAGCCTGTAGACATAAAGAAGGATCTTGAAATTTATTCGGAACCGCACAGGGAGCCAGTGGAGAGAGGCCAGGATCGGGGTGATGTGGTCCCTTTTTCGGGTGCCCGTCAGGAGTCTCGCTGTGCCGTTTTGGACCAGTTGCAGGCGGGACAGGGTAGATTGGCTGATGCCAGTGTAAAGGGAGTAGCAGTAATCGAGGCGGGAGGAGATAAATGTGTGGATGATCTTTTCGAGGTCGTCAAACTGGAGGAATTGTTTTATTTTAGCTATCGTCCGAAGCTGGAAGAAGCTAGCTTTTACCACGGCATTGACTTGTTTGTCAAATTTCAACGCTGAGTCAAATATCACGCCAAGGTTTTTGATGTGAGGTTTGAGTAATGGGATAAGGCTTCCAAGGCTGCCTGCTATCATTTTGATTGAGTCCGAGGGGCCGAGAAGGATGACCTCAGACCTACACTTGTTTAGTTCGAGGAAGTTCTGGGCCATCCAACACTTTATATCCTCGAGGCAGTGGATAAGGTTAAGTAAATTTGATCGGTTTTTGGGCTTATGGGGGAGATAGAGTTGTGTATCGTCTGCATAGCAATGGAAGGAAATGCCGTGGTAAAAGCTAGTGAAACTAGTTGAATATCTATGGTGGGGAAGTATGGAGAACAAGAGGATGCAAGGCTTACTTGAAGTTAGAGAAATCAATATTCATACCGTCGGGTTGTGAGATGCCTCACGTGAAAGGACTGTCGGGGTCCCTGGACAGAGTCGAGGGAGGAGGTATAGGGACAGATGTTATATTTCCTGTGGTTGATGGTACCTGGGGAGGGGGTAGTTTGGATGGGGATGTGTTAACCAGGGAGTTGTGGAGGGAACGGTCTCTGCGGAAGGCGGAAAGAAGCTGGGATGGGTAGATGTGGCTAGTGGTGGGATCCCATTGGAGATGGTGAAAATGTTGGAGGATTATGTGTTGTATGCGACGGCTGATGGAGTGAAAGGTGAGGACTAGGGGGAACTCTGTCCCTGTTGTGACTGGGGGGAGGGGGAGCCAGGGCAGAGCTGCGGGGTACCGAGGAGACACATGTGAGGGCCTCATCTGTGATGGAAGAGGGGAACCCTCTTGGAGGAGGAGGAGGAGGAGCCATCTTGGGGAGCTGGATAGCTGTGGGATTCAGTAGGTTTGGAATGTCAGTTGATAGTCTGGAGGGGGGAGGGGGAGGGGGGGGGGGGAGGGGGGGGGGGGGAAGGGGAGGGATGGAGGGGAGGAAGGATGGAGGATGAGAGGATGCAAGGGTTATTTGAAGTTAGAGAAATCAATATAAAAATCTTTTTTATTCTCTCTCGTTTATTATATTGTTTACAGTGTACTATGTTTACATGTGTAGGAAGGAACTGCAGATGCTGGTTTAAATCATAGACACAAAAAGCTGCAGTAACTCAAATATGACACACTCCTGCTGAGTACTATGTTTACATATTCTGTTGTGTTGCTGCAAATAAGAACTTCATTGTTCTATCAGGGACATATGACAATAAAACACTCTTGATAGTCCAAGTGAATCTGGGTGCAGGATGGCTACTGGTGTTCTGCATGGGTGCAGTTGTAAATGTAGCGAAGGTACAGTTCGGGGATTGGGCAAGTGTACGCCTGTAATACGGATTGTTCAGCGTACCCTACAAAGTGGCAGACATAGCTGGGGCCCAGGGCTATGACTTGGAGGAAGTGGAGTAGTCGAAGTTGTTCAGTTGTTTCAGACAGTCTGAAGGGTCACCTATATTTTGCAGAGATGCTGCCTGATCCGCCGAGTTCCTGCAGCACTTTGTATCTATCTCCGCTCTATAACCTTCAGTGTAAAGCAGCATCTACACCTCCCCCTGAACACACCTGATCCTGATCGTCTCACCAAAGGTTGCCTTTTAGGCTGACGTCAGTGAAGGGCGGGGCACGTGACGTCAGTGAGGGGCGGGGTACTCTACGTCACTGAGGGGTGGGGTTCGCGACGTCACTGAGGGGCGGGGTTCGCGACGTCACTGAGGGGCGGGGTACGTGACGTCAGTTCGGGGCGGGGTACGTGACGTCAGTTCGGGGCGGGACACGTGACGCCCAACGCCATCGTGGCGGGGCGGGGTCATGCGGCTGCGTGCTGACGTACATCCGTGCGTGCCCCCATAAGCGGCGCAGGCGCGGTGGGCTCTCTCTCTCTGTCTCCTCGCCGCCGCCGCCATGGGTCGCATGCACGCTCCCGGGTAGGGCCCGTAATCCCCGCACGCACCCCCGGTACATCCACACCCACCCACCCACACCGCCGCCGCCATGGGTCGCGGGATCACCATCACCATCCCCAGCCCCTCCTGCGCTCCGCTGCCCTGGGTCGGCCGGCAATGCAGCTCCCGCCCCGCGCTGCCGCCATGTTGGGGCCTGGAGCCTGGAGCCTGGGCCGCCCACACACGGGAGCCCGGGGCTCCACCTCGCCCGCGGCCCGGCCCGGCCCTACTCGCCGTGTCCCCGCGCCCTTTCTCCCGTTGCCGCCGCCGTGCCCGCACTGACCGTGTGTGTGTTTCCGCAGCAAGGGCCTGTCGCAGTCAGCTCTGCCCTACAGACGCAGCGTGCCCACGGTGAGTGTTTCCCCCGCCCGCTCGCCGCCTTTCTCTCCTTCTCGCACTTATACTGAATCACATTTACGATCACCCCCCAGATGCACAGGGCAGACAGTCTAGTTGCAGCAGCACAGCACGCTGCCGTTGTAGATCAGACCATGTGGAATATTCACTCATTCTGACCTCGTTACATTTGACTTTAACCTAAGATAATAAATTAGAAACGGTGCAGGCGAGATAGGCCGGGATAATAGAAAATAGACAATAGGTGCAGGAGTAGGCCATTCGGCCCTTCGCGCCAGCACCGCCATTCAATATGATCATGGCTGATCATCCCCAATCAGTGCCCTGTTCTTGCCTTCTCCCCACATCCCCTGACTCCGCTATTTTAAGAGCCCTATCTAGCTCTCTCTTGAAAGCATCCAGAGAACCTGCCTCCACCACCCTCTGAGGCAGAGAATTCCACAGACTCACCACTCTCTGTGAGAAAAAGTGTTTCCTCGTCTCCGTTCTAAATGGCTTACCCCTTAATCTTAAACTGTGGCCCCTGGTTCTGGACTCCCCCAACATTGGAAATATGTTTCCTGCCTCTAGCGTGTCCAAACCCTTAAAAATCTTATATGTTTCAATAAGATCACCTCCATTCTTCTAAACTCCAGAGTGTACAAGCCCAGCTGCTTCATTCTCTCAGCATATGACAGTCCCACCATCACAGGAATGAACCTTGTAAACCGACGCTGCACTCCCTCAATAGCAAGAATGTCCTTCCTCAAAGTAGGGGACCAAAATTGTACACAATACTCCAGGTGTGGTCTCACTAGGGCTCTGTACAACTGCAGAAGGACCTCTTTGCTTCTATATTCGACGACTCTTGTTATAAAGGCCAACATGCCATTCGCTATCTTCACTGCCTGCTGTACCTGCATGCTTACTTTCATAGACTGATGTACAAGGATACCCAGATCCCGTTGTACTTCCCCATTTCCCAACTTGATGCCATTTAGAGAGTAATCTGCATTCCTGTTTTTGCTACCAAAGTGGATAACCTCACATTTGTCCACATTAAACTTCATCTGCCCACTCCCCCAACCTGTCCAAGTCACCCTGCACTCTCACAGCATCCTCCTCACAGTTCACACTGCCACCCAGCTTTGTGTCATCTGCAAATTTGCTAATGTTACTTTGAATCCCTTCATCCAAATCATTGATGTATATTGTAAATAGCTGCGGTCCCAACACCGAGCCTTGCGGTACCCCACCAGTCACTGCCTGCCATTCTGAAAAGGACCCGTTAATCCCTACTCTTTGTTTCCTGTCTGCCAACCACTTCTCTATCCATGTCAGCACTCTACCCCCAATACCATGTGCCCTAATTTTGCCGACGAATCTCCTATGTGGGACCTTATAAAATGTTTTCTGAAAGTCCAGGTACACTACATCCACTGGCTCTCCCTTGCCCATTTTCCTAGTTACATTTTCAAAAAATTCCAGAAGATTAGTCAAGCATGATTTCCTCTTTGTAAATCCATGCTGACTCGGACCGATCCTGTTACTGCTATCCAATTGTTCAGCTATCTCATCTTTTATAATTGACTAGCTCTTCCCCACCACTGGTCTATAATTCCCTGTTTTCTCTCTCCCGCCTTTCTTAAAAAGTGGGATAACATTAGCTACCCTCCAATCCACAGAAACTGATCCTGAGTCTATAGAACATTGGAAAATTATCACAAATGCATCCACGATTTCTAGAGCCACTTCCTTAAGTACCCTAGGATGCAGACCATCGGTCCCTTGGGATTTATCAGCCTTCAGTACCATCAGTCTATCCAACGCCATTTCCTGCTTAATGTGGATTTCTTTCAGTTCCTCCGTCACCCCAGATCCTCTGGCCACTACTATATCAGGAAGATTGTTTGTGTCCTCCTTAGTGAAGACAGATCAAAAGTACCTGTTCAACTCATCTGCCTTTTCCTTGTTCCCCATAATAAATTCACCTTTTTCGGTTTTCAAGGGTCCAACTTTGGTCTTAACTAATTTTTCCTCTTCACATACCTAAAGAAGCTTTTACTATCCTCCTTT
The DNA here is from genome assembly GCF_010909765.2 of Amblyraja radiata. Lineage (NCBI taxonomy): Eukaryota > Metazoa > Chordata > Chondrichthyes > Rajiformes > Rajidae > Amblyraja > Amblyraja radiata. The sequence continues at coordinate 41,050,086 of NC_045975.1, forward strand.
ATATTCTTGGCTAGCTTACCTTCGTACTTCATCTTTTCTCCCCGTTTTGTCTTTTTGGTTATCTTCTGTTCTTTAAACATTACCCAATCCCCCCGTTTCCCGCTCATCTTTGCTACGTTGTACTTCTTCGCTTTAATTTTTATACTGTCCCTTGTCAGCCATGGTCGTCCCTTTCTCCCCTTGGAATCTTTCTCACTCTTAGGAATGAACTGATCCTGCACCTTCTGTATTATTCTTAGAAATACCTGCCATTTTTGTTCCACTGTCATCCCTGCTAGTGTGTCTTTCCAGTCAACTTTGGCCAGCTCCTCTCTCATGGCCCCATAGTCCCCTTTATTCAACGGCAAACACTGATACCCCCGATCTACCCTTCTCCCTCTCCAATTGTAGATTAAACCTGACCATGTTATGGTCACTGCCTCCTAATGGCTCATTAACCTTGAGGTCCTTTATCATGTTGCCTCGGCGAGTAAGTTGAGGTGAGTAAGATCGTGAGGAGCATTTAGTTTACAGATGCAACGTGGAAACGGGTCCCTTTGCCCACTATGTCCACGCCGACCAGCTACCACTAGGAGTAGTTTATAGAAGACAATTAACCTACAAACCTGCGCGTGTGGAATGTGAGAGGAAACTGGAGCACCTGGAGGAAACTCGCACTGTTCCACAACTCCATAGGTACTGTTGGCCAGCTGCTCTGCCACTGTATCTAGCAGACAAAGGGTGGGCTCTTGCTCCTGATTATATTCCCCCTTTGGGAGTCTTCTTTTCGTGTTGAAAACATGCTGGAATCCGATACAACCAGGGAATGTAGTCAAAACTCAAACTAGTCAATCAGGGATAAATCAGTTAACGTTTTGGGTCACAGCCCTTTCTCAGAAGAATGGGTGCCCCCAGCTCTGTTCTGAACACTAACCCCACCGTCTATCCCTTAGTGCCGTGGTAAAGATGTTATAAATCGATATGTGCCTGCAGTACTGCAGGTAATTGGTCAGGTATCTGTTATTGTCGGAACTCTATTACAGTTATATTCCCCACCCACGGTGTTCCATATGAATAACATGAATATCTTAACACAGTGCTGGAGTAACTCAGCGGCTCAGGCAGCATCATGGAAGGAATGGATAGGCAATGTTTTTGGTCTTCAGCCTAAAGAAGTGTCCTGACCAGAAGCATCACTGCCCATTCTCATCCACAGATGATGCTTGACCTGCTAAGTTACTTCAGCAAGTTGCCTGTGTTCATATGATGCCTTAAACTGGTTGGTCTGTCACATTAGTGACTTTTTTTGTGATTTTGTTCACAGTGGCTAAAACTCACATCGGATGATGTGAAAGAACAGATTTACAAGCTAGCAAAAAAAGGATTGACCCCATCTCAGATTGGTGAGTGCCTTTTTCAAAACTTGATTTACAACACAGTGTCTGCCCGCCACAGGATGTTGTCATTTATTGAGATGGCAGATTTGGCTTGAAAGGGCACGCAGTTTAGGACTTTTTTTTCAGTTTCAAAGAACGCGAGGTGGTCTTAATGAGGTTTAACTTTAAGGTGAGAGTGGCAAAGTTTAATAGAGATGTATGAAGGGCATGTTTATTTTGCATAGAATGGTGAGTGACTGGCATGTGGAGTGGGTGGTGGAGGCAAGTACGATATTGGCATTTAAGAGGATTTTGGATAGGCACATAGATATGGAGGAATGTGGATCATCCGCAGATAGATGATTTTATCTTGGCATCATGTGCTCCACTGTTCTATATTCTGAGCGTACAAAATGCTTGCAGTAAAAGTAGATCTGTGTGAAGTTATGCATTTTGATTTTAAACCTGAGAGCAGTATTTAATGTTTAAGAAAGAACTGCAGATGCTGGAACAATCAAAGGTAGTCAAAAAATGCTGGAGAAACTCAGCGGGTAAGGCAGCATCTATGGAGAGAGGAATAGACGATGTTTCGCCTATTCCTACTCTCCATAGATGCTGCCTCACCTGCTGAGTTTCTCCAACATTTTTGGTCTACCTAGCACTATTTAACTGCTGTTTAAAGGAATTGTGAAGTGCTGATGTAAGCACATCTGGCTTGCTTGCATACCGGCAGCAAACATGCAGGCTGTGCTCACTGTGATGACTGTTTCCAACCATTCGCAGTTTCCCCCAGAAAGGATGAGTCCACGTGTTGGTTTGACCTTCCTTGGATGTCTGAGTGAGCATGGAAATACACTTCCCTGAGAAGATGAGCAGCATATTTTCCCTATGAGACAAAGCAGGCTCTCAACGCAATCCCATTTTCCCCCTGGTGTGTATTGTTAACCTACTTTCTCAGGCATGATATTCTTCCGATTCTGGCCGGGGGAGTGTTATAAATGGCGGGAGCAGGTGGCGATTAATGGAGGTGCGGATTATGTGGGAGGTGGGAGGTGAGGTTACGGTGTGAGGTGAAGTTTAATGAGGTAGGAGGTTTATTTGAGGGGCGAGGTTTAGTGAGTTACTGTTTAGTCTAGGTGCGGTGAAGGCAAGGTATCGTCGAGGCAAGAGGTTTAGTCGAGGTGAGGAGAAGTGGGTGTCTGAGCTCAGGAAGGGAGCTGCTGAAGGAGACGAGACCACTGCCTTCTGTGGCAGAGAATTCCACAAATTCACAACTCTGGGTGAAAACGTTTTTTCTTCTCAGTGCCAGCCAAAGAGCCATTTCAGGTAACATTTTTTGTAAAGATTTTTTTAGCTGTTTGAGGTCCTTTATTGAAACATAAAATTATTACGGGATTGGACATGCTAGAGGCAGGAAACATGTTCCTGGTGTTGGGGGAGTCCAGAACCAGGGGCCACAGTTTAAGAATGAAGGGTGGGCCATTTAGAACGGAGATGGGGGAAAACGTTTTCACCCAGAGAGTTGTGAACCTGTGGAATTCTCTGACACAGAAGGCAGTGGGAGCCAATTCTCTGGAGGCTTTCAAGAGAGAGATAGATAGAGCAGAAGGGATATGGGGAGAAGGCAGGAATGGGATACTGATTGTGGATGATCAGTCATGATCACAGTGAATGGCGGTGCTGGCTCGAAGGGCTGAATGGCATACTCCTGCACCTATTGTCTATTTCATGAAATATATATCTTTTGGGGGCTATTTTACTGCTTATGTGTTAGAAAAATTCTAAGCTTCTGTTATGTAAACTACCAGCAGAAAGCAGAGAATCATTTTCAATTAATTGAAAATGCAGGATCTTCAAGGAGTGTTGCCCCTGCCGGGGGCCTAGGCAGCGTCCTGGATCCCTGGCCAATATTTCCTACTCTTTTTCTGGAGGCGAATATCATGCTTGTTTCTTTGGTGCACCCGACAGTCCTGTCCTAGTTCTCCCACCGCCCACATATATGAGCAGTAATTTAGCAGCCAATAAACCCATCGGTCGCAACAACATTGAGACGTGGGCGAGGCCGCAAAGACCCTGGAAGCTGCAGGGAGAGCATGCTAACTCGATCCAGGCCACACCAGCGTTTGGGTTGTGCAGATTTTTGAACCTAGGAGGTAGCTGTACTACATGTAGTTCCTCTGTGCTGCTCCTGAGGAACCTAATTACATGTCCTGTGTTTTTGGTATTGATATAAGATCGTCAGCCACAGGAGCAGAATTAGGCCATTCAGCCCATTGTGTCAACTTTGCCATTCAATCATGGCTCGTCTTTTTTATCCCTCCCCCCACACTCAACTCCATTCTCCTGCCATCTCCCTGTACACTTTGATGCCTGCAATCAACAACCTATCCATCACTGCTTTAAAAATACCCAATGCATTGGCCTCCACAGCCGTCTGTGTCATTGAATTCCACAGAGTCACCATCCCTCTGGCAAAAAAAAAATCCCTCTTCGTCTCCCTTCTAAAGGTACGTCCTTTTATTGTGAAGCTGTTAGTGTGCCTGGCTGGGAAGGGCATTGAGTAAGATCGGGTGAAGATGTGTTAAAAACGTTGCATTAATATTTTTCCAGGTGTGATCCTGAGGGATTCCCATGGTGTTGCCCAGGTGCGTTTTGTCACCGGGAACAAAATCCTCCGTATTCTGAAATCCAAGGGCCTGGCTCCTGACCTTCCAGAGGATCTGTACCACCTGATCAAGACCGCTGTGGCTGTCCGCAAACATTTGGAGAGGAACAGGAAGGTGATGATCTGGCACTGCTGGTCTCCAAGTCATTTGACGTTTTAATGATTATTTTTTGAAGTTGCTGCTTCCATGATCTGATACTTGCTTTATTGAACAATTATAGGGTCCCGAGTTTTGGTCTTAAGTCAACCCGATACATGTGTATGTTGACACCCCCAATAGTGGTTGTGTTAAATGAAAGTCAACCAGTGTAAGATGTAGCTTTTTTGTTTTTAACGTTTTTAATTAAGTTCCAAAGTGCGATCAGTCATAAATTTCTCTAATTTGTAGTTCATGTTATTTAATTTCCATTTTGATAAAATTGTAATTATGTAAATTTAAAAAAAAACAAAACGAATATAATCTACAAAATTAAAATTCAAATCTCTCGGGCCAAAAAAACGTCCAGTGCCCAGTGTTCCTGAGCATCGAGTGGTTTGGCCTGACTTTGTAGGGAGATTTGAGTTTTAATGTTGTAGATTATACTTGCTTTGTTTTTGTTGATTTGAAATTGAGTTTAGAGTTGCACAGCAGCTGCAGAGGTTGGCTCACGATGATGAACGCTTTATCCACCATTCGCAGTTTCCTCCAGAAAGGAGGTCTTCTCCTTTGTGTTGGCAAATCCTTCCTTGGATGTCTGAGTGAGCTACATGATTGGCCACTGTGCAAGTTCTTGCTCGATACGATCGAACTTTATTCATCCGCGGAGTTTAATTGTGTTCCCTATGGTGACTGATGAACAATTGCTTCTGCTCAAGCATTAGGCTCAAAACAGTGAACGGCAAGTGCTTGAATAACTTAGCAGGTCAGGCAGCATCTGTGGAGGACATAAATCAGTCTGAAGAGGGGTCCTGACATGAACCATTAACCTCCACAGATATTGCCAGATCCGCTGAGTTTTTCCGACACTTTGTATTCTAAGCAAGATTCCAGCATCTGCAGTTCCTTGTGTCTGTGTCGCTCTGAACTATGTTTTTGTTGCAGGATAAAGATGCCAAGTTCCGTTTGATTCTTATAGAGAGCAGAATCCACAGGCTGGCTCGTTACTACAAGTCCAAAAGGGTGCTGCCACCCAACTGGAAGTAGTGAGTATCCAACCCCACTGTCTTGCTGCCAGATCTGCTGCATTGAGTACCGGAGCTCGATGTGTAAAGGGGTGGATTAGCTCACAGTGATGACGGTTTTGTCCAACCATTCGCAGTTTCTACCAGAAAGGTTTTCCTTGCATGATGGCAACTCCTTCCTTGGATGTCTGAGTGAGCTAACACCTTTTGTGCTGCCATTTGTGTTGCTGGGCTTGTGAATTTGGTTTAACTGAGATTCTGGAGGTGCAGTAATTGCTTCCGTTTTGTTGTGTCCATGGGTCGGTGTGGTTTATCATTTGCAGGACTCAGTAACCTGGGACTGAGAATCTTCAGTTAAATAGCTCAGTTCCTGTGGGATTTTGGGTGAGTGAGTGGACCATCATACAAACCTGAGCCCCTTCCTTCATGAGACCCCAGTCTTGCTTTTTTGACCTCATGCCCAACTCCTTTACAAGTTTGTATTTGTGACAGAATTTCTTGGTTTAGGTTTATTATTGTCATGTGTACTGAGGTACAGTGAAAAGCATTGTTTTGCATGCTATCCAAACAGATCTGATACCACTGTACATAAATACAATCAACACAGACTCTAGTGTAATAAGTAGTGACTGGGAAGATACAGAGTGCAGAATATAGTACTCAGCATTGTAGCACACAGATTTCATAGGCAGAGTCCAAAGATTCAATGGTTTCTTTATTACTGTGTGCCAAGGTATAGTAAGATTATTTTTTTGATTGGACAAAGTCTAATGTCTGCGATGGGGTAGAGGTGAATCGGACAGCACCCTAGCTCATAGACGGACTGATAGCAGAGGGGAAGAAGCTATTCCTGAGTTTCATGGAAGTTGCAGTGGTTTCAAATGGTCTACATTCCGTGGCTGGGCAGTGAGTATTAGTTCCTGGAGAATTTTGGGTGAGCCGTGGTCCATGAGACAAGCCTTAGATCAGGGATGTTAATCCGTTCCTTCGTCAGTTCATTCTTGCTATATTTCTGCTCAAAATCCTTCACAAGTGCATTAGGGATAGATCTTTTAATTATCCATTGCTTTTGATGCAAATATGTAATATTTTTCCTTTCTCTCTGCAGCGAATCCTCCACCGCTTCAGCACTGGTAGCCTAAGGAGTTTCTTCATTTGCTCATCGAATCTTGTAACAAAAATAAAGATTCAATCATGTTTTACCCGTCTGTCTTGAGTTTTGACTAAAATGAAGGTGCTTTGGGATTACAACTATATAATGGTAATATAATCACAGGGTTTGCTACAAGTTCAAAACTCATAGAAGCAGAATTAGCCATTCAGGCGATCGAGTTTACCTCGCCATTCAATCATGGCTGATCTATCTTTCCCTCTCAGCCCCATTCTCCTGCCTTCTCCCCATAACTTCTGACACTTGCCAATCAAGTATTTGTCAATCTCCGAATACTCAATTATTCGGCCTCCACGGCCGTCTGTGGCAATGAATTCCACAGATTCACCTCCCTCTGACTAAAGAAATTCCTCATCTTTCTAAAGGTTTGTATTCTGAAGCTGTGCCCTCTGGTCCTAGGCTCTCCCACTAGTGGAAACATCCACTCTATCGAGCCCTTTTCACTATTCGGTGAGTTTTAATTTAGGTTCCCTCTCCTAAATTACAGCAAAAAACAGGCCCAGAGTCGTCAAAATGTTCATCATATGTTTACCCAATCATTCCTGGGATTGTTCTTGTAGACTTCCACTGGACCCTTTTCAATTCCAGCATATTCTCAGTTATGGGGCCCAGAACAGCTTGCAATTCTCCAAATGTGGTCTGACCAGTGCCTTATAGAGCCTCAGCATAACATCCCTGTTTCTATACTCTCCCCATTTAGAAAATAGTCTACGCAGGAAAATATTTTCTTACCAACAAAATGCATGCCTCCACACTTTGTTATGCTGTATTCCATCTGCCACTTCTTAACACACTCCCAACCTTTCCAAGTCCTTCTGCATAGACCCTGCTTTCTCTACACTACCTACAATTCTCATCCAAATCATTGATGTACACTGAAGATTAGTAGTCCCAGCATCAACTCCTGCAGAACTCTGCTAGTCAGTGGCAGCCAAAAAAAATGCCCCCTTTATTGCTGCTCTTTGCCTTCTGCTATTCAACCAACCTGATGTCCATGCTGGTATCTTCCCTTTAATACCATGGGCTCTCAACCTTAGCAGACTGACATGTGGCACCTTATTAAACGCCTGAAAATACAGGTAACATCCACTTACTCCTTTGTCTCCTGCTATTGACTTCCTTAAAGAATTAGAGTCATAGAGTGATACAGCGTGGAAACAGGTCCTTTGGCCCAACTTGCCCACACCCGCCAACATGTGTCAGCTACACTAGTCCTACCTGCCTGTGCTTGGTCCATATCCCAAACTTGTTAGGCAAGACCTCCCCCTCACAACACCGCTATTTTGTCATGTGTTTCTAAGTCCTTGAAAACCTCATCCTTATAAATCTTACCAGCTTGGTTGAGTTTGTCTTTGGGCTGGGTAAAGCTTGTAGGTGCCAAGTAGACATGGACTGCAGATGCTTGTTTACAAAAAAACAGCACTGGAATAGGCCCTTCGGCCCATAATGTGTGTGCTACGTATACCACAATTCCCTGCACTTCCATGCAACGATCCTCTAGCGGAGCAAGATAGACCACTCCTTCTAAATGCAAAGGGCTGACGTGCAGTACGCAACGGAGCGGAACGTGGGCCTTTATTTCATCCATTTCAGTAACCCGGCCCACAGTAATCAAAGTTGCGGGGGAACAGTTTGTGTTAATAAATTATAATTCTGAGAATGAGAAGATTTTTACCAAAGAACTTTTATTTTTACCAGGATGTTTCTGTAACCGGCTTCCGTCTCCGCACTAGTTATCTTTGCTCCGCTATGGGATCTTTGGTGCGGAGACGGAAGCCGGTTACGGAAATGGGGCCGAAAATTACCCATGAATCGGCTCATGACCGTACTACGTTTTTATCGTCGAGTGTTCTATCTTGCTTGCTATAGGATCTTTGCTTCCATGTGTCTATCTAAAGGCCCCTGCCACTAATGAGACACCACTGTCACTATCGTATTTGCCTCCACCACCGCTGGCAGCGTGTGTCCCAGGTCCACACTACTGGTGTTAAAAAATTTGAAAACATGCCCCGCATATCTCCATTATACGTTGCCCGTCTCACCTTATAGCTATGCCCTCTAGTGGTGATTCTTCAGTAATTGTCTACTTTTATGTCCCAATACTTTGATGCCGGATAGATGGAAAATCCGTAATTCTATACTATTTCTTCTTTTTCTATCTATGTTAATAAACATAATCCTGATAAATAAAGAGGAATAAATTGTTATATTGTTCGTTTTTTCCCGATGTTCGATGCCTACCCCTGGAAAACCCCATGTCCTGCTGGTTACGTAAAAATTCCAGTTGTCATATTTATTTGATGGGGGATCTATTTTTCAAGAAAACACTCTTAAACGCTAGGTATTAATCACTTAAATCTTTTTCACCCTTCAAAAATATGCCTCTTTTCTTGAGAAAATTTTAAATTAGTTGGTCATTTCCACCCTGGGAGAAAGGTTTGCTGCCTGTCCTTTTGTGTCAATCCTCAAGTCTACTGAGATTACTCCAGCATTTTTTATTTTTTTTGTAAACCCGCAACTGCAACTCCTTGTATCCAGTATCGCTGGAGGACATTATTAGGTGGCCTTTTAGTTCAGGACCTTTCACTGCAATTCTTGATAGTCTTGCAGGTAGATGCCCAGCACTTGGTTGAAGATGGGTGTTAATGAACTCGGGGGTACAGGTGGCATCTGTGGAGGGAATGGACAGACAATGTTTCAGGTCAGGACCCTTCTTCAGACTGATCTATTTTGCTCAAGATTCTGCAGTTCCTTGTGTTTCCAAATTAACATATAGTGGAAATACAAAACAAATGTACATGAGATTACCACTGATGTATCCTGATTGAAGTAATTCAGATAATGACACCTATAAGGTAACGCTGTTGTGAGGAAGAACACAACAGTGTCCTGATGTAGGGTTTCAAACCAAAACGTTACTTGCCCATTCCCTCCACGGATGCTGCATGACCTGTTGAGTTCCTCCAGCACTTTGTATTTTGACTACAGCTTCTCTGTCTGCAGTTATGAGTTAAGCCACAGGGTGGTGCTATGCTTCAAAAGGTCATTTTTTGCTCTTAATCTTTTTAGAGATACCACGTGGAAACAGGCCCTTCAGTCCCCGAGTCCACACCGACCATCAATCACCCATTTACACTAGTTCTATGCTATCCCACTTTCTCATCCACTCCCTGCACACTAGGGACAATTACTGAGGCTGATTAACCTACAATCCCGCACGTCTTTGGGATGTGGGACCCATCGGAGGAAACCCACGGGGAGAACGTGCAAACTCCACACAGACAGCACCCAAAGTCAGGATAGGAGCAGAGTCAGTGGGTCTCTGGAGATGTGAGGTAGCAGCACTACCTGCTGCACCGCTGTGAATTTCTTCCATTCTGTATTCATTACAACCTATTTATTCATTCAGTAGATGGAGATGCTGCTGGCAACTGCTGCATTCATTGCCAATTGTCAAATGCTTTCAATTACTGCAATCTTTATGAAGAAAGTACTGTAGTATAAAATGAACTGTAACCGGTCCACCAAGTCCTGCTGGACCTCCCAGTTGTTAACCACTTTATGTCCCTTTCCATATCGACCTTTCTGTCCTGGGCCCCCTCCATTGCCAGATTGAGACCACATGCAAACTGGAGGAACAGCACCTCATATATTCTGCTTGGGTAGCTTACAAATACAACCCAACATTGAAGGTAGACACAAAAAGCTGGAGTAACTCAGCGGGACAGGCAGCATCTCTGGAGAGAAGGAATGGGTGACTTTTCAGGTCGAGACCCTTCAGACCTTGAATTCTCCACTTTCAAGTAATACTTCCCGACCACACCCTCCCTCCCCCCCCCCCCCCACCCCGAATCGCATCATTTTCCCCACCATCTCACACCCCTTGCATCTCCCCCTTTCCCAAAGTTTCCTTGAGTAAAAGTTACGCTTAAAGTGGAACAAACTTTGCAGGTAATTCCCACAATGTCAAAGTGCAGAGAAAACTTTTGAGAATATTGCCAGGACTCGAATGCCTAAAGTACTGGGAAAGGTCTCCTTGATGTGTAGCTTTAAGGTGAGAAAGGAAAAGTTTAAAGGAGATGTGAGGGACAGAGGGTGGTGGGTGGAGGCAGATACCATAGTGGCGTTTAAGAGTCTTTTAGATAGCTCATGGATATGCAAGGAATGGAGGGATATACAGTACCATATGATACAATAGAACATTATTTATCCCAGGAGGGGAATTGATCCGCCAACAGTCAAAGAACATAAAATACATGAGACATGAAATTAAAGTGACGAGTGGAAAGGATTGGGGAGGCAGAGTGGAACACAGGCCGATAGAGGGGATTAGTTTGTAAAAACAAGGAACTGCAGATACCAGTTTATATAAAAGCACACAAAGAGCTGGAGGACTCAACGGGTCAGGCAGCATCTGTTCAGGGTTTGGATAATGGTGACATTTTGGGCCGGGACCCTTGTTCAGGCTGTAAACTCGTGCTGGTTTAAGAATAGGAAGGAAAGTTGTAATCAATCTGGTTCGGGTACCACACAGCGTACCATAATAACATGGATGTGTTTTGTCACATGATACAGTACTTAGTAATTTTATTATTAACTAGATCAAGTGGGGCCCGTTGGGTCCCGTCCCCTCAACGTGCGGGGGGGGGGGGGGGGGGGGGGCGGCCTTTGGCATCACACACACTGACCACCCCACACACTAAACCCCCCTTGATATTATATTAATATTATTCATTCGCTCCGTTCACCCAATCCCCCGCCCTATCCACACACATAACCCCCAACTGCGCAGGCGTGGCTAGAGAGGGAGGGGGTGGAGATTGAGGGGTGGGGGCGCGCGTGGCGTCACAGAGGAGGGCTGGTTCCCGAACGCAATACTCCTCCACTAACCCATAGGTCCAAATACTCACCACTCCCCAGAGAGGGAGGGGGTAGAGAGGGAGGGGGAGGGGGTAGAGGGAGGGAGAGGGGATAGAGAGGGAGGGGGTAGAGGCAGCACCTACCCAGATCGTATAGCAGCAGCCTCCCCACCAGGCGTCGGGCAGTGGACCCGAGCGAGGCTGCGGGCGGGCGTTTGTCGACGCGAGGCGGCGGGCGGGTGGTCGTCGTGCCGGGCCTCCCCACCAAGCGCCGGGTCTGAGCTATTGTGACGTCATCAGCCAAAGCCGCTTGGTTTTATTTTCAAAGTTATTTCAAATTCTTGAACATTTTGATTAATAACTCAAGAAATAATGCATGAAATTTTCAGATAAGGTGATTTTTAACTTCACGGCATAAATCTCTATTGGAATATGTAAGCATGTTACCTTTAGTGCATACTTTTTTCGAGAAGATGTGAATCACACACAAACACGCACACACATCAAGATCCGAGTTTTATAGTTATACTGGACCAAGTGGGACCCGCTGGGTCCCGTCCCCTCAACGCGCGTTTGCGGGGAGGGGGGGGGGGCCTGCGGCGTCACACACACTAACCCCCCCCTCTTGATATATTATTAATTCACTCCTTTTACCCCATCCTCCACCCTATCCACTCATGCATAGCCCCCAACTTTGCAGGCGTGGCTAGAGAGGGAGAGGGGAGGGGGTAGAGAGAGAGGGCAGAGAGAGAGAGAAAGAGTGGGGGCAAAGAGAGTGGCAGGGAGAGAGAGGGGGCAGGGAGAGAGAGAGAGAGAGGGCAGAGACAGGGAGAGGGCTGTGGTGTCACACACACTAACCACCCCCTCTTGATATTATATTAATATTATTCATTTGCTCCTTTTACCCCATCCTCCGCCCTATCCACTCATGCATAGCCCCCGACTGTGCAGGCGTGGCGAGAGAGGGAGAGGGAGGGGGGTGGGTAGAGAGAGAAGTCAGAGAGAGAGAAGGTAGAGAAAGAAAGAGAGAGAGAGGGGGCAGGGAGAGGGCAGGGACAGGGAAAGGTTGAGTAGGCTGGGGGGTCATCTTATTGGGGTGTATAAAACCATAGAGGAATAGATCGGGTAGATCACAGTCTCTTGCCCAGAATAGGTGAATCGAGGACCAGAGGACATACCTGTTAATTTACGGTGAAGGGGAATAGATTTAATATGAATCTGAGGTGTAACATTTTCACACAAAGGGTGGTGGGTGTATGGAACAAGCTGCCAGAGGAGGTAGTTGAGGCAGGGACTATCCCAACATTTAAGAAACAGTTAGACAGGTACATGGATAGGACAGGTTTGGAGGGATATGGACCAAACGCGAGCAGGTGGGACTAATGTAGCTGAGGCATGCTGGCCGGTGTGGACAAGATGGGCTGAAGGGCCTGTTTCCATGCTGTGTCACTCTATGACTTTATGACAGTTTTTTTTGGTAACTCTAACAACTATGAATAAAATGTATGGGCTTCATTAATGGTGGCACTGAAGTCTGAAGATGTGGAAGGAGATTGATTAAAATAGCAATAACTGGAGGAAGTAATTAAGTATTAGTTTATGAGAATTGCGTGGACATGCATGACATTTAATATGTCATATTGTGGTTGGCTGGTGCTTAACAGAAATGCTTGCAGCAAGATTATATCTCGGCAAATTAAATGCCTGAATATTTCCCAGTCTAGCTGTCTCCTGTGCAAATAAAGAATTTTAGCAGGAAGCCTTTGTTCGATTATTTGTATCTTGCCAAGCACAGTGGCACAGCTGGTAGAGTTGTTGCCTATCAGTGCCAGAGGCCCAGGTTCCATCCTGAGCTCGGGTGCTGTCCGTGTGGAGTTTGCATGTTTTCCTTGTGACCACATGGGTTTCCTCCCGGTGCTCTGGTTTCCTCCCACACCCTAAAGACGTGCGGAGATGTAGGTCAATTGCCCTCTGTAAATTGCCCCTAGTGTGTAGGGATTGGATGGGAAAGTAGGATAACATAGAACTAGTGTGAACGGGTGACCGATGGTAATAGCAGTGAGCACAGATACTGGAAAAACATATGGGCAGCACGCACGCAATGGGCATCAAGAGCTTGTATGTTCTCCCCGTGACTGCGTGGGGTTTTTTCTGAGATCTTCTGTTTCCTCCCACACTACAAAGACGTGTGGGTTTGTAGGTTAATTGGCTTGGGTTTGTGTACTTGTTATAAGTGTAAATTGTCCCTGGTGTGTGTAGGCTTTTGTTAATGTGTGGGGATCACTAGTCAGTGCGGACTCGGTGGGCCGAAGGGCCTGTTTGTGCATTGAATTTCTACACTAAAATAAAAAACATAGAACATAGCACAGTACAGCACAAGAACAGGCCCTTCAGCCCACAAAACCAACTTTTTTCTGCCTGCACACAATCCCTATCCCTCCATTCCCAGCATATCCATGTGTCCATCGAAAAGCTTCTTAAATGCCTCTATCATATCTGCCTCCACCACCACCCCTGGCAGCACGTTCCAGGCACCATCAGCCTCTGTAAAAAACTTGCCCCGCACATCTCCTTTAAACTTTCCACCTTAAGTCTATGCCCTCTAGTCTGACATATTTCTGCAGTTCTATAATATTTCTAAGAAAGAATTACACAAAGACAAACACAATATACACAAAACTACAGTTCTTTGTGAATAGTATTTCTATAGTACGATAAGAACGAAAGAGACTACAGAGAGTGGTGAACACTGCCTGGTCCATCACGAGTACTGCCCTCCCCACCACACACAGCCCGCTCCATCACGGGTACTGCCCTCCCCACCTTCGAAGGAATCTACAAGAATCGCTGCCTCAAATAGAGGTGGTGCTGCGGTAGAGTTGCTGCCTTACAGTGGCAGAGACCCGGGTTCGATCCTGACTACGGAGTTTGTACGTTCTCCCTGTGACCACGTGGTTTTCTCTGGGTGCTCCGGTTTCTCCCACACTCCAAAGATGTGCAGGTTTCTCGGTTAATTGGCTTTGCTTAAAATTGGAAATTGCATTATTGTGCAGGATAGTGCTAGTGTATAGGATGATTGCTGGGTCGGAGGACTGTTTCGTGCTGTATCTCTGAAGTGTAAAAGGACAACCAGCATCATCAGAGACCCACACCATGCTGGTCACATTCACATCTCACTCCTACCATCAGGAAGAAGGTACAGGAGCCTGAAAACCATGACCTCCAGGTTCAAGAACAGCTTCTTCATTATCCATTGAATTGAACTATTTTTGGTTTGCTTTTATTATATTATCTCTAATTCCTGTGTTTCCAGCCAGTCTGTTAAGCTGCTGCAAGTTAGAATTTATTTGTCCTGCTTGCTAATACCTATGACATTTGTTCAAAAAAATAAGTGTTCTTACTCCAGCGATAATGATTTAAAATCAACTGCTCAGATACTTGTTCATGTGTTATTTCGCTTCAGGCGTGTAGTATCAGCTTCCCAGCAGCATCGGGGCATGAAGGGGGAGATGACGATATTTGGGTGGAGTGCATGTTTAAGGGATATATGTTTAGTTTTAGGTTTATTACTGTGATACAATGGAAAGCTTTGTTTTCCATGCTCTCCAAACAGATCAGACAGACCGTACAGAAAGCCAAGCTCAAGTACAGTAGGTAGAGCAAAGGGAAACTGAAGAAGGGTCTCGAGCCGAAATGTCACAAAGAAACATAGAAAATAGGTGCAGGAGGAGACCATTTGGCCCTTTGTGACTTTGTCACCTATTCCTTTTCTCCAGAGATGCTGCCTGTCCCGCTGAGTTACTCCAGCTTTTTGTGTCTATCTTCGGTTTAAACCAGCATCTGCAGTTCCTTCCTACGCATAGCAAAGGGGAAGATTGCAGAATATAGCTCTCAGCATTGTAGCACATCAGTTCCAGAGACAATGTCCAATACTGCAATGGGGTAGAGGTGAATTGGACAGTGCCCTAGCTTATGGAGGAACCGTTCAGAAGCCTGATAACAGAGGGGAAGAAACTGTACCTGAGTCTGGTGGTGTGTACTTTCAAGCTTCTGTACCTTCTGCACAATGGCAGCGATGAGAAGAGGAATGACCGGGGTGGGGCCACTGTTAGAGACACATGGAACTGCAGATGCTGGTTTACAAAAAAAACTACTTCTCTTCCAGCTTTCCCCCCCCCCCCCCCCCATTACAATCAGTTTAAAGAAGGGTCCCGACCTGAAATGTTACCTATCCATGCCCTCCAGATGTGCTGTCTCACCTGCCTTCTTACTCCAGCACTCTGTGTATTTTTTAGGTTTAGGTTTATCATTGTCATGTATACTGAGGTACAGTGAAAAGCTTTGTTTTGCATTCTATCCAATCAAACCAGATACTATACATGAATAAAATCAAGCCAAACTCCAGTACAATAGCTAGAGCCAAGAGTGCAGGATATAGTTCTCAGCATTGTAGTGCACCAGTTCCAGAGACTAAGTCCAATGTCCCACTGAGTTACTCCAGCGCTTTGTGTCCTATTGTCTATCAACCAGCATCTGAAGAAGGGTCTCGACCCGAAACACCACCCATTCATTCTCTCCAGAGATGCTGCCTGTCCCGCTGAATCACTCCAGTTTTTTGGGTCTGTCTTCAGTTCTTTGTTTGAACATAATCATAGAAAGAGATACAAGGAACTGCAGATGCTGGTTTGCATAAAAAGAGACAATGTGCTGGAGTAACTCAGTGGGTCAGGCAGCATCACCAGAGAAAAAGGATGTGTGATGTTTTTCGATTGACCCATTCCTCAGACTTCGTGGGTCTTGTACAACAAGTCTAAGCTAGCATTCGTTTGGGTTTAGTTTAGTTTAGAGATACAGCACGGGAACAGGCCCTTCATCCCACCGAGTCCGCGCCGACCAGCGATCCCCACAAACTAGCACTATCCTACACACTAGGGACAATTTACAATCATACCAAAGGCAATTAACCTACAAACCTGGATGTCTGTGGAGTGTGGGAGGAAACCGGAGCACCCGGAGAAAACCCACGCAGGTCACGGGGAGAACATACGAACTCTGTACAAACAACAGCCCTGGTCACGATGGAACCACCAAGGGATGAGATCCACGCTGTTATAAGTGAATATAATGTCATAGATCATAGGAGCAGAATTAGGCCATTCAGCCCATCGACTCTACACCGCCATTCAATCATGGCTGATCTATCTCTCCCTCAAAACCCCATTCTCCTGCCTTCTCCCTATAACCCCTGACTCCAGCAGCGAGGAGCAACCTGATCACAACTCTCTCTCTCTCCACTCAAGGATTGTACTAATGAAGAATCCGTCAACCTCTGCCTTGAAAACCCAATGACTTAACCTCCACAGCCTTCTGTGGCAATGAATTCCACATTTTCACCACCCCCTCATCTCCTTTCTAGAGGTACGTCCTACGACTGAGGCTGTGCCCTGTAATCCAAGATTTATAATTGGAACAGGGAAAGGTAAACAGTGGATAGACACAAAGAGCTGGAGTAACTCAGCGGGACAGGAAGTATCTCTGGAGAGAAGGAATGGGTGACGTTTCAGGTCGAGACCCTTCTCCAGATCCATTCCTTCCCTCCAGAGATGCTGCCTGTCCCGCTGAGTTACTGCAGTTTTTTTGTGTCTATCTTCAGTTTAAACCAGCATCTGCACTTCCTTCCTACACAAGGTAAACAGTGGAATCTGAAGCAAGGTTGTACTCGATACGTTATATCCAGTAACAATCATTGGGTGGAGAGAGAGGGAGAGAGGAGAGCTGTTGTGATCAGGTTGTTCCGTGCTGCTGCAGGCAGCTTGTTCTCCATCCCCTGCTTAAAGGGGACGGTGTCCTGTGCAATTGTTATTTTCTGCCGGCGGAAAAGCAACCTGCAGTGTTCCTTTAACCTTGATAATCCAGGGGGAGGGAGCTGGTTGTAATGGTTGGATCATGGCGGCTGCCTTGAGGCGGGATCTGTTACCTGGGCTGTGGTCTTATGGAGTTTGCGAGGACGGCCGCATCTTTTTCATTGAGTAGGTGCAGCCCCCCCTCCTCCCCTCGCTGCCCCGCTCCAGCAGCGCTCGGGATTTCACAGTAAAACCACTTCTTTTGTTCACTGTCTGCTCTGCCCTTTTGTGTTTCTCTCTCGCAGCGACCAAACGCGGAGCACGACTTGGCTGCATCCCAGAACCTCTCTCCCTGTCAACACGGGCCACATGACTCTCTCAGGTGAGAGACCTTCCCCATAACTTTACCCCAAACTTTCCACTCCCCCATAGCCCCCCACCCCAAGCCTCTGCCCTTTGTTGTAAACTTGCGGCGACTAACCTCCCTCTCTCACACTGTTTCTAGATTTACCTCTGGGATGGGAGGAAGCCTTCACTGAAGAAGGAGCCAGCTACTTCATAAAGTGAGTGCTTTGTTGAACGTTTCTGTTTGTTTCCAAAACTTGTGACAATTTCCCCCACTTGCCGCTTTGATCCGCGCGGCCCTGGAAAGTTTCAGTTCGCAGTTCACCTTTTTGTTTTTACTAACTTCGAGGCACAAAGGTTAATCTTACAGGTGCCATTCACAGCCGGTTGCGTTTGGCATTGGCGTACAAATATTGATTGAATGGCGAGGCGGTGATATGATTGCGGGTTTCAAGCAACAGGTGAAATTCACATTGCAATGGACTTGTAGTGTTTCAACTACAGTCTTTTTCAAATAGCGGGTATTTTTATTTGAGGAATCGTCCAATGTCATTTCGTTGTTTTAAAATAAAGGCAGCAGTCTCAGATAGATGGGAGAAGGCTGGTAAACCCCCACTCATTTCAGTTCTAATGCAAATTCCATTCCAACGTGTTGCGTGTGTAGAGATTCAGTGGCCGTCGGTAAAAGATAGGAGTTGGTATGGCGGGCAAGTGAAGCTACACGATGCATAGGCTGCCCCAGCCTCAACCACCAGTCTCGCTGGGGTATTAAATCATCGCTTTATCGCTTCACAAACAACAAAAAAGGCAAAATATTTTCCAGCCTGCAATGTGTTTGGTTGCTATGGTGATAAATAGCCCCTAGTAGTGACCTGTTCAGTGTCGAATTTTTTAAAAGTGCTTTCTTCCCACAACTCTGCAAAAGCGCTGATTTTTAAATAGCTTCAGACAATCTCTGCCTCTATGTACACTGTAACCTTATGGGGTTGCATTGAAATTGTTTCACAGATTGGAGTCTGATTTGTATAATCCATCAAAACACTTGCAGCATTTTGTGTTGCCTGTCATTTTTGTTTAGCTGGCTGTGTTAAAAAGAATCGAGTTGCTCAAATCTATGTCGTGTTGCTAAACGTTTAAATTCAGTCATTTATAATGACTGTTTTATGCCTATCTTAGTAAACAGGTTATTTGTGGTGTTGGTTAATCCCTGTTTGTCTGTTAGTTGGAATGTGTGAGGTTATTTTGTGTTAAGGAGTTGGTGTAGACCCACACTGGCACATTGTTAGACCACACACTAGCAATCGTGTCGACTTCGCAGACTCCCTTGCCTCGAGTGTGGGAGGAACAACGTGCATGTAGGTAAAGATAGGCTTGCAATTATTTCTGATAATAACTAACTTCAGAAGTACCAGGTTTGGCTACATCTTCATTTCAGAGATCGATGATAGACTGTCCGTAAACTCTGGATCAAGTTGGTCGTTCCAGATGTTGTTGAGAGGCGGCAACTGATAATGGGCGGCCGGCACAATGGCGCAGCGGGTAGAACTGCTGCCCCACATCGCCAGAGATCGGGTTCAGTCCCGATCTCGGATGTTGTGTATGGGTGGGGTTTGCACGCTCTCTCTGTGACCTCGTGGGTTTCCAACGGGTGCTCTGGTTTCCTCTGTGCGGGTTATTATCCAATGGCCCTATTGTGTCGTGAGTGGATGAGAAACTGGAGAATGTACAAACTCCACACGCAGACAGCACCCGAGGTCGGGATTGAACCCGGGTCTCTAGCGCTGTGAGGTAGCAGCTCTACCAGCTGCACCACTGTGTTATGGTGTGATGATGGTATGATGTGTGAAATTATTGTTAATTTAAAGCCTGTGCCGCAATTGAATATTTCTGGATATATTTTTTTATGGAGCAGTTGGAGTCTTTTGAGTAAATCATTGCCTGATTTGTTAATTCACAAAACCTCTGGGAATAGTTTACTGCGGCTTGTATTAATCCACTTGAGATATTGAGTTGGGGGAAATGAGCGTGGCACAATTGTACATGACTGATATCTACAATCCCTCCAGTGGGAATCTGTGCCTGAGCCTTCGTTCCCTGCTGCCTCCTATAATTGGGACATTTACAACATTCTCTTTGGAAGTTTTGCATCATGAATTGCAAAGAGGAATGGATCTGGAGCTTAAATGTTATAAAATAAAATTTCCTCGTCAACAAGGATTCTTTTGAATAATGCAAACCATGGGTTGAGTTAACGGCTGCATATTGAAGCTATATTAAAAATGAACCATATTAAAAATAAATCCAGCCGCTGTAATAACATATTGAAAAGGCAAAAATTGCTGAGTGTAGATTGATTACAAAGCAGTTCGTAGTTCAGGAGTTGACAAGTGTTTACTTATAGTTTAAAGATACAGTGTGGAAACAGAAGTCTGCACGTTCTCCCTGTGACCACGTGGGTTTCCTTCAGGCACTCTGGTCTCCTCCCACATTCCAAAGATGTGCAGATTTGTAGGTTAATTGGCTTCTGTAAATTGTCCCTAGTGTGTAGGATAGACCTAGTGTATGTGGTGATCACTGGTCAGCACGGACTCAGTGGGCCGAAAGGCCTGCTTCCATGCTGTATATCTAAAGTCTAAAGATTAGCTCCAAACAAAGTGCTGAAGGAACAGTGTGTCAGGCAGCCTCTGTGGAGGAAATATATAGATTATGTTTTGAGTTGGGACTCTTCAGATCGATAGAGTTGAGGTGGGGAGTGGTGGGTGGGGTGGGGGGGGGGGGGGGGGGGGGAGGAAGCTAGAAAAGAGAGGTGGGGGCAGGACAAAGCCTGGCAAATGGTAAACAGAAATACTGGAGTAACCAACGGGTCAGGCAGCATCTCTGGAGAACATGGATAGGTAACGTTTCAGATCAAGGCCCTTCTTCAGACTGGGACACTCCAATTCACTGCTCCCCTGGCAAGTAATAGGTGGATACAGGTGGGGGGAAGGTGTTGCTTGGCAGATGGGTGGAGTAAGTGATCAAGGCTGGAGGTGAAAAGAAGAGAAAGCGTGTCGGATAAGGAGAGGAGTGAAATGTACCAAGCCGGAGAGCGGATGGGTGGACGGGAGGAGGGGGTGGTAGATGAAAGAGGAGGGATACAGGGGAGATATGTGACTCCGGAATTGGAGATGAGTGTATGGAGGAGAGGGGCAGTGTGACTCAGTGACGTGCGGTGAGGTCAATGGCTGGGGAGGCACTGGCTAGTGTCAGTGGCCCGGCCCTCCCTGCAATAATCCAATAATCACTGCGTCTCCCGCGGAGAGAGAGAGGTGGAGCCGGGGCTGTCTTTTAAGTGAAGCACGGCGACTGGAGGGGCGGGAGCGTTGCCCCGGGACCATGAGGGACCGACCCACCTCACCCTCCTCCATTCCCCTTCACACACCCCTCCCTGTGTACCCCTTGCTTCCCCCTCCACCCCTCTACTCTCTCCACCCCTCAGCACGGGGCCCATTTGGGCGCGGGGCCCAATTGGGAGCTCTCAGTGGCCCAGAGCCTCCGAATCGGCCGCTACAAATCAACGAATCAACCAACCAGTCAGCGCCGCCCACGGCTGGAAAGTCAGTGCCACCAGCGGTGGAATCCTGTGCTGTGCCGCAGACATTACATTGGTGACATACAGAGAGATAGTAACAAGCACACGCTTACTGCCCGCTCTCCATGCAGTTTCTGAGGGGTTGCACAATCAGAGGGGAGGCTCAGCTCGTCGCTGCCTCACCTCTCAACTCTCCCTGTATTTGCAGCAGAGCTGCGCAAATCTGACGATTTTTACTATTAAAAAATGATTAGATTCATATAGAAACGACATTTATAACACAGATCAGTGGAAAAATCTTTATATTTAGTTTATTTTATTATTATTCTTTACTTTCCTTAATAGCTATTTTCATTGGTAGTATGACAGGTGAAGCTCTGCCTCCCCCGACCGCACGTCCCTGGGGTGACTGGGGGAGTAGGAAATGGTGGGGGAAATATGTGCCTAATGGGGTTGTGGAGGGCAGGACAGGGGAAACAGTAAACCTGATCTCCTGAAGATTCCAGATTGTTGGTGTTCTGCAATTTAAAGTAAAAAGCCATCTGTGTAATATGTGATTATGTGTAAGTGATTAAATAAAGTGGAATATTTGACTATCAAATGGTTCCACTAGCAATATGTAAATGGTCAGCATCTCTCCAGTGTGAGGGTGGCACAGTGGCACAGCGGGTAGAGCTGCTGCCTCACAGCGCCAGAGACCCAGGGTCCATCCTGACCTTGGGTGCTGTCTGTGTGGAGTTTGCACGTTCTCCCTGTGACCGCGTGGATTTTCTCCAGGTGCTGCAGTTTCCTCCCACATCCCAAAGACGTGCGGGTTTGTATGTTAATCGGCCCCCTGTAAATTGCCCCTAGTGTGTAGGGAATGGATGAAAAAGTGGAATAACTCGGAATAATGCCTTTTTGGTGGTGAGTAGTCGTACCTATTTCTGGTCGCCGCTGGATTTTCAACATGTTGAAAAATTTCGGCAACCTGCTGCAACTATGACGGGTGTTGGCAAGTCGCTGAAAAAATCGCGTAAGTGGGACAGGCCCTTAGCACTCCTAATCCGAGTTTGAATTGCATTAAGTTCTTCTTCTTGCGTTTGGGGCAGCAGAAGTTATGTAACGCCCTCCAGGCGCCGTAGCCCATTAGGCCTTCCGCATTCATCTGCAGCAGGGTGATGCCATCCGGGTTGACATCCGAAGGTGCCCGTCCTAAAAATGGCGCACGCTCCAAGTTGGCGCCAAGCCGCGGCGACTGAGGTTGCATTAGGGCTGCAAGCTGCGGCGACTGATGAGGTCAGTTGGCAGGGCTCACCACGGGGAGGTCGACAACATGAGCCCCTGCATGAAGTTAAGAAACATCAATAGCAGAGCAGCTGTACTTTTGCACTGTATTCCTGTACGGTTTGTGTGAATTGTGATTATTGGTAGAAGGTCTGGGATTTAAACTTTGGTCACTATCTGAAAATTAATTGTCAGAAAAATATTTCCATATCTGATATTTAGTTGATAGAAGCAATTATTAAAGTCGGAAACTGAAACTGCTGGATACCCGAAGGAAATGATGGTTTAACACAATGTGAATGTTCAGAAACATTAGTGTGATTGAGGAGGTGAATTATTCCAACTTATTCCCTGGGTAAGATTAAACAGCCCAGCATGTGAAAAGTCAGCTTTTACTCCATTCCTTAAAAAGTTACATGAGTTGTTTTGATTATTATTCATACAAATAAAGGCACTACGTTGAGGAAGAAATTCCTTTTGAGACCTTCAGAAGTGGTGGCCAATGCCTGGTTGAGTATTGTATTGAAGAATGCTCTGAATGTCCTGGTCGTGTTGCAATGTAACTGCACTAACACAACTGGTATTTAATATGCCTTTGGCTTCTGAAGAAAGGATGATGAGTGATAACTAAGAGGTGTGAAACTGCACACATCCAGATTCGGGGATAGTTTCTTCCTAGCTGTTATCAGGCAACCAAACTATTCTATCACTAACTAGAGAGTGGTCCTGACCTACCATATACCTAGTTGGAGACCCTCGGATGATCTTTAAGCCCCCGAGTTCAGAGCCTATTTGGTGGTTGTAGTGTTTAATAGCCGAATGGCTGTAGGGATGAAGCTGCCCCTCCTTATCTGAGACCATTGTCTCCATTTCACCTCCAGCCTTTGTCACTTACTCCACCCATCTGCCGATCAAACCTCCCTCACCTGTATCCACCCATCACTCGCTGGACTGTACCCTGCCCCCATCTCTTCATGTTTTCAACCCCCCAACTACAATCAGGCTGCAGAAGGGTCAGATGCAACCTCTCCTGTCCATGGTCTCCAGAGATCCTGCCTGACCTGCGTTACTCCAGCAATGTGTGTTTCACTCAAGGTTTCAGTGTCTGCAATTACTTGTCTCTAAAAAAATCAAGTTACTTTGTCAGAGTGAGGCTAATGGTAAATTAGAGGAACAGCGTCGCATATTTTGCTTGGGCAGCATGAGTTTTGATTTCTCTATCTTCAAGTAACCCCTGCACTCCCTCTCTCTCCGCCACTCCCCCACCCAACCCGCACCAGGATCTCGTTTTCACCCAGCAAACAGCTGCTAACAATGGCCTGTTTACTTTGTCATCATTACTTTATTTGCATATCTTTCATTCATTGTTCTTTATCTCTCCACATCACTGTCTATATCTCTGATTTCCCTCTCCCCTGACTAGTTTGAAGAAGTCTTGACCTGAAATGCCAGAGATGCTGCCTGCCCTGCTGAGTTACTCCAGCATTTTCAGATTCAGATTCAGATTCAATTTTAATTGTCATTGTCAGTGTACAATACAGAGACAACGAAATGCATTTAGCATCTCCCTGGAAGAGCGACATAGCAAATGATTTGAATAAATAATAATAAGTGTCCGGGGGGGGGGGGTGATTGGCAGTCACCGAGGTACGTTGTTGAGTAGAGTGACAGCCGCCAGGAAGAAGCTGTTCCTGGACCTGCTGGTTCGGCAACGGAGAGACCTGTAGCACCTCCCGGATGGTAGGAGGGTAAACAGTCCATGGTTGGGGTGAGAGCAGTCCTTGGCGATGCTGAGCGCCCTCCGCAGACAACGCTTGCATTGGACAGACTCAATGGAGGGGAGCGAGGAACTGGTGATGCGTTGGGCACCCTCTGCAATGCCTTCCGGTCGGAGACAGAGCAGTTGCCATACCATACTGTGATGCAGTTGGTAAGGATGCTCTCGATGATGCAGCGGTAGAAGTTCACCAGGATCTGAGGAGACAGATGGACCTTCTTCAGTCTCCTCAGGAAGAAGAGACGCTGGTGAGCCTTCTTGATCAGAGTTGAGGTATTGTGGGTCCAAGAGAGGTCATCGGAGATGTTGACCGCCAGGAACCTGAAGCTAGAAACACGTTCCACCTCCGTCCCGTTAATGTGGATAGGGGTGTGCGTGCCGCCCCTGGACTTCCTGAAGTCTACAATGAGCTCCTTGGTCTTCTTGGAGTTACGGGCCAGGTTGTTGTCAGCGCACCATGCTGCTAAGTGCTGGACCTCCTCCCTGTAGGCCGACTCATCGTTGTTGCTGATGAGGCCAATCTCCGTTGTATCATCTGCATACTTGATGATGGTGTTAGTACCATGTACAGGTGTGCAGTCATAGGTGAAGAGGGAGTAGAGGAGGGGGCTCAGCACACAGCCCTGTGGAACGCTGGTGTTCAGGGTGAGGGTTGAAGAGGTGTGCTTGTCTAACCTAACAGACTGGGGTCTGTTGGTTAGAAAGTCCAGTATCCAGTTGCAGAGGGAGGGGTCGATGCCCAGGTTACCGAGTTTGGTGATCAGTTTTGATGGTATAATGGTGTTGAATGCTGAGCTGTAATCGATGAACAGCATTCTTACGTAAGTGTCTCTGTTTTTGTATCTATCTTGCTACTTTTAGCAATTTATTTCCATCAATACTCTCCCACTTTTGATTTTGTGACCATTTATATTCTAATTTAATAAACTAACAACTCAAAACTACGCAAGTATATAAAATTCCCCAAATATGAAGTTGTAGTTTGAATTGTTTGGAGATGCCACTTCACTGTAATCACAAGAAAACGAAAGTATTTTTCAACAAGAAATGACTCCACGCAAAGGAATAAAATACTATCACAACAGGATTCTGCTGCAATTGTACAACGTGCAATATGCTAGCATTTATTTCGAGAGGGCCAGACTATAAAACCAGGTATGCAAGGCTGAGGCTCTATAAGGCACTGGTCAGACAGCATTTGGGGCAGTTTTGAGAATGATCCCAGGAATGAGTGGGTTAACATATGATGAGCGTTTGAAGGCACTGGGCCTGTACTCGCTGGAGTGTAGAAGGATGAGGGGGTACCTCATTGAAACTTACCGAATAGTGATGGGATTGGATAGAGTGGTTGTTGAGAGGATGTTTGAGGGGAGTCTGAAGGCCATAGCTTTAGAACAAAAGGATGTACGTTTGGAAAGGAGATGAGGAGGAATTTCTTTTGACAGTGTGGTGAATCTGAGGAATTTGTTGCCACAGGGGACTGTGGAGGCCAAGTCAATGGATATTTTTAATGCAGAGATTGACAGATTCTTGATTAGTAAGGATGTCAGGGGTTATTGGGCGAAGGTAGGAGAATGGGGTTGAGAGACAAAGATAGATCAGCCATGATTGAATGGTGGAGTAGACTTGATGGGACAAATGGCCTAATTCTGCTTCCTATAACTTATGATTCACAATTCATAATGACTCGTATGATATTCCCACAATGTTACTTAACATGAGCAGGTGTGCATTTTGTTTAGGAAGATAGTGAAGCACTAATTGGTTTCTAACAGGAATTAAATTGTTAACATGGAACTCCTGTTCCACAGCAAACTACTGCTACTGATGGCTTATTTATGAAAAGGGTTGATTGTTTAGAGATTCCGCATGGAAACAGGCCCTTCAGCCCATTGAGTCCATGCTGTCCAGCGGTCACCCATTCACACTAGTTCTATGCTACCCTACTTTCTCATCCACTCCCGACATATCAGGGGCAATTTACAGAGGGCCCATGAACCTACAAAATCTGCACGTGTTTGGGATGTGTGCGTAAACCGGAGCACCCAGAGGAAACGCACACGGTAACAGGGTGAACGTGCAAACTCCACAAAGACAGCGGCCAAGATCAGGATTGAACCCGGGTCTCTGGCGTGTGAGGCAAGTTGAAATTGCTTTTGCAAAATCATAACTCACGTAGATAGATGTTTGTGCCTTCTGATCACTTCAAGTGAAGCATGACAACCACCGGGATTTGGACACTTTGTGGTTGATTTTGGAATGAGCTTTTCTGAAATCTACAGCTCACACACCTATGTGCCCATGTCAAAGCCTCATAAACACCACTGTTGCTCCACCCACCCACTCTCTGAGTGCAGTAAAACAAAAACATTCCCTGCACCTCATTTACACTTTTCCCCTCTCACCTTAAAGCTGTCCCTCCAGTCTTTGACATTTCCACACCACTATTGGAACTAGTCATACAGTTTTGAAACAGGCCCTTTGGCCCAACTTGCTCATACCGACCAATATCTCCCCATCAACACTAGTCCCACCTGCCTGCGTTTGGGCCATATCTCTAAACCTATCCTATCCTTGAATTTATCCAAAGGTCTTTATAAACATTGTGATAGTCCCTGCCTCAACTACCTCACCCAGCAGCTCGTTCCATATACCACCTCGGGTTCTGATTAAATCTTTCCCCCCTCACCTTAAACCTATGTCTTCGGGTTCTCAATTCCCCTACTCTGGGCAAAAAGAGTCTGTGCATTTGCCCGATCTTGCTTCGGACGACTGCGATTAATCTTGATATCTCCAAAAGAATGACTTCACAAGCAACGTGGTAATGCACTTGAGATTTCCAGACTCTGGATATCTGCAGTTTATATCTGCCAATCTACCTCATAACCTGGGGGTCACCTCTATCTGTTTTTGTACCTACTTCCTCCACCCCTCCAAATCCACCAGTGACGCAGTGTTAGTAAAACCATTGACTTGACAGCGCCAGAGACCCGGGTTCAATCCTGACGTTAGCTGCTGTCTGCGTGGAGTTTGCACGTTCTCCCTGACAGCGTGGCTATCCACCGGCTGCTCCAATTCCATCGACATGCAGGTTTGTAGGTTAATCGGCCCTCTGTAAATTGCCCCTCGTGAAGGATAGTGCTAGTGTATCACTGATCGGTGGGGACGCTGTATATCTGAAGTCTTGTCAACAACCAGCAACATTATGGAGCAACAGTAGAGTCGCTGCCTTACAGAGTGGGAGATCCAGGTTCAATCCCGACTTCGGGTGCTGTCTGTACGGAGTTTGCACGTTCTCCCTCTCTCCGGGTGCTCCGGTTTCCTCCCACATGTCAAAGACTCACGGGTTTATCAGTTAATTGGCCTCTGTAAATTGCCCTCTAACGTGTAGGGAGTGAATGAGAAAGTGGGATAACATAGAACTAGTGTGAACAGGAATCGATAGTCTGCAAAGACTCGGTGGGCCGAACGGCCTGGATCTCTATTTCTAAACTATACTTTGTGTTTTGTATAAGCCACTTGTATAATGAGGAAGTATAAATGTTGTGATGGAATCATTCCTTAGCAGATTTTCATTCAGTGGGAAAAATGCATGAATAAACCGGAGTGCTAGATTTTGTGTTCACTCAAGTCAATTAAAGAATTGGTGTTTGAGATTTTCCTCAGCAGAATAGAAATTTAAATGCTAGGAAATGTGGGCACAGTTAAATTAATTTAATGACACCATTAATTTGCAGTCATCTCTCTCTGATCTGAATATATGGAGATTTCACCTTCTTTCTATAATTAGTTAATCTGTATAATTACTTAATCTTACTTTGGTTTGAAAGGAAACAAGTATTTGTCCTTGTTTGGAACTAATGTTTCAGATAATGTTCTGGATTTGATCCCCATCTCATTCTTGTGTTGGGAAATATAATTTCCTTGTTCACTCATGCACAGCTTTATGAGTTGGCCTGCCAGTTATCGATCCGCTTTTTGATGTGCTCTCTTCCAATTTAATGTCCACAGAATTTGCTGGTCTGCACTTTCTTTTTGTGTGGTTTCATGATCTAACTAAGGCCCTGTCCCACTTTTCCGAGTTACTCACGAATTCTCCCGAGTTTTCCCCTTGATTCAAACTTGGAGAATTACGGTAATAGTCAGCCGTAGATACTCGGGGCTATTTTTTTTACTCGTGGACGTTTTTCAACATGCTGAAAAAACGTCCCGACTTAACTGATGCCCCGAGTACCTACGGCTGGCTTTATGAGCCGCTACTGACTTGCTACGGACATTCTCGGAGTTTGAATCATGGGGAAAACTCGGGAGAATTTGTGAGTAACTTGGGAAAGTGGGACAGGGCCTTTATGCAATCAATTGTACAGCGTTGGGGTCATAAGGTGCTGTCATTTGGGCGGCATGGTGGTGCAGTGGTAGAGTTGCAGCCTCACAGCGCCAGAGACCTGGGTTCCATCCTGACTACAGGTGCTTGTCTGGATGGCATTTGTACGTTCTCCCTGTGACCACATGGGTTTTCTCCGGGTTTCCTCCCACACTCCAAAGACGTACAGGTTTGTAGGTTAATTGGCTTTGGTAAAATTGTCCCTGTGCGTGTCGGATAGTACTAGTGTACGGGTGATTATTGGTTGGCAGGGACCCGGGGAAGGCTTGTTTCCATGTTCTATCTCTGAAACTAAAAAATAACCTGGATTGACTAAATGGCTTAACACTAAGGTATAGATTTATTATTGCCGTGTGTACCGAGGTACACAGTGTAAAGCTTTTGTTTTACTTGCCATCTAAACAGATCAATAATACTATCTAGAAATACAATCAAGTCAAACTCCAGTACAATAGGTAGAGCAAAGGGGAAGATACAGAGTGCAGAATATAGTTCTCAGCATTATAGCGCACCAGTTCCAGAGACAAAGTCCAATGTCCGCAATGGGGTAGAGGTGAATCGGACAGTACCCTAGCTTATGGAAGGACCGTTCAGAAGCCTGATAACGGGAAGGAGCTGTTCCTGAGTTTGGTGGTTTCAATTTATTAGACGTACACTTATGCAAACCTGAAGACAAGATACCCAAGTCAAATTTTCCCTCAATCACTTAAAGTCAGCACCATTAATTTTTACGGAATGCTGCATAAAAGTCTTTGCATTTGCTCTCTGAAGGCCCAGGGCTCGGCTAAATTTTATCTTGATTCATTAATGATCTTCCTTTGGTCATTAGATTAAAAGTGGAGTTGTTTGAAGTGAAGATGATTGCATTATGTTTTGTTCCATTGGCAATTCGGCAAATAAAGTCCATGGTTCTGACTTTATTTGATACAGCGTGGAAACTGGGGTGACACGGTGGCGCAGAGGTAGAGTTGCTAGCTGACAGCGCCAGAGACCTCAGTTCCACCCTGACTACGGGCGCTGTCTGTACGGATTTGTACGTTCTCCCTGTGACTGTGTGGGTTTTCTCTGGGTGCTCCGGTTTCCTCCCACACACCAAAGACGTACATGTTTACGGTTAATGGCCTTTGGTAAAAATGATAAATTGTCCCTAGTGCATAGGATAGTGCTAGTGTATGGGGATCGCTGATCGACGCAGAGCCACTGTAATGCTGCACCTCTGTGTGACGAGAAGTAGACATTCTTCAAGCATGAGTAAAACACAAAGTGCTGGAGGAACTCGGCATGTCAGGCAGCATCTGCGGAGGGAATGGGCTTGTAACATTTTAGGTCCAGACCCTTCTTCAGTCTGTCTATTCCCTCCGCAGATGCTGCCTGACTCACTAAGTTTCTTCAGCACTTTGTGGTTTGCTCAGAACAAAGATAATAATATGATGGAGACACAGGACCTGCAGATGCTAGAATCTTGTACAAAACATAAAATTCAAGGAGAAAGCAACGTGTCGAGCAGCATCAGTGGACAAATGATAGTCCCAACTTGCAATGTCTGTCTATTCCCTCCACAGATGCTGCCTGACCTGCTGAGTTCCTCCATCACTGTGCTTTTAAATAAAAAGTATGATTGTGCACTCGGTATTCTGAACAAAAGTGCCTATGTGTGTACACAGTACAACAGGGATACAGCTGTAGAGTGCTGTCTCACAGTGGGAGGGACCCAGGTTCGATACTAACCTCGGGCGCTGTCTGTGTGGAGTTTGTATATTCTCCCTGTGACCAAAGACAGATACGAAAAGCTGGAGTAACTCAGCAGGACGGGCAGCATCTCTGGAGAAAAGGAAAGGGTGACGTTTCTTCAGACGTCTCGACCCTGAAACGTCACCCATTCCTCTCTTCTGAGATGCTGCCTGCCCTGCTGAGTTAAGCCCCTGTCCCACTTTCCTGAGTTACTCACGAACTCTCCCGAGTTTTCCACTTGATTGAAACTCGGAGAATTATGGTAATAGTCGTTCGTAGGTACTCGGGGCTATTTTTTTAAACTCGTGGACATTTTTCAACATATCGAAAAACGTATCGACTTACCTGATGCCCAGAGTTCCTACGGCATTAGGAGCCGCTACGAAACATCTACAGGCTCGCTACCGACATTACCCGACATTCCCTGAGTTCGAATCAAGGGGAAAACTCGGGAGAGTTTGTGAGTAACTCGGGAAAGTGGGACAGGACCTTTACTCCAGCTTTTTGTATCTATGTTCGGTTTAAACCAGCATCTGCAGTTCCTTCCTACACATTTCTCCCTCCCGGTGCTCCGGTTTACTCCCACATCCAAAAGACTTGCTGGTTGGTAGGTTAATAGGCCCTCCGTAAATTGTCCGCTAGTGTGTAGGGAGTGGATGAGAAAGTGGGATAACTCTGAACTAGTGTGAACGGGTGATCAGTGGTTGCATGGTGGGCCGAAGGGCCTGTTTCCATGTTGCGTCTTTCAAACAATGCCTGTTAAAGCAAAGCAATGGGGCGCATTGAGCTGTCTGCTGGAGATGGCCTGTTTAGCTGCAGTGAATGACTCTTTGAAAAGGCATTGGAAAACAATGGAGAGACATTTCATTGGAAAACAAATGCGAGGAGCATTGCTACTTGGAAATTGCTATTTTAAGAGAGTGTGGCTTGCGTTTGCCCTTTCTTGTGTCCTAATGTGGTTTATTGTAAGTAATGGAGCTTGCCAGTGTCACTTAAAATAAAATTAGTCTCTGCACACTGTAGCTGTTGCATCCTGCCTCCATGAGAATGAGTCATGCTGCTTTCTGGATAGTTTTGGCCATTATCAAAATGTCATTGCAGCTGAATGATGAATTAATTCAGTTGCAGTTTCACTATTCATCTATTAACTACAGTTCCACATGTCAAGAGTTAAGAGTGTTTAATTGTCAAAATGTAGAAACAAGGAACTGCAGATGCTAGTTTACAAGACAGGGTGCAAAGTGCTGGAGTAACTCAGCGGGTCAGGCAATATCCCTGGAGAACATGGGTAGGTGATGTTTCGAGTCTGAAGAAGAGTCCCAACCCGGAATGTCACCTATCCATGTTCTCCAGGGATGCTGCCTGACCCGCTGAGTTCCTCCAGCACTTTGTGCCATGTTTAGTTGTCATTTATACTGAAAACTGAACCTTTAAATTCTTACTTGCAGCAACATAAAAGTCTTAACACTGTATTCACCGATAACACAATTCGCTAAAGAAAGTCCATTAAATTTTAAAAAGCAATTATTACTGCAAAACCAGAAGTCGCAAGTGCAACCTGAGGCAGTTGGTAGTTTGTAGTTTAGTTAGTGTTTGCAATAGTTGTTCCTGAACCTGGAAATGTGATCATTTAAACCAAGGAATAATCTCTCCTAAAGTCTTGAGAGAAATGTTTGGATTTACCTGTCGGGTACCTGAGATAGGAGACTATTGATGGGCAGAACAGCCTCACACATCCATTTAGTATCTGCTCTGCAAAGTCTGTTTGCAGTTGGAATATAATTTAACCTCTCAGCTGAATTTCCGAAATCACAGCTTTTAACTTCTGACAGAAGCACAGCTGGAAATAGCATCTGGAAACTGAATGTAGAATGGTGTTGTAAACATATTGATTCTTTGCCTTTTGTTGTTGTTGGTAAACTAGAATGTTTCCATTTATGTGGCTTAAAACGATTCTCACTAAACATATTATAACTTTGCCCCATCCCATGGCCACGGTGATTTAAGTCTGTCTTGGCAATGACTTTCATTCTATTTCAGTAAATAGAAATGTGGAGTGAAATGAACTCTCGGTTTCAGAGTTGTTCCACCAGTGCCAGTGCTGCCATTGACGTTTTTAAACTTGTTTTGGGATGAAATTAGCATTGTACGTCCATTATAATTGCCCTTGGAAGTGGAGAGACTTTGCCTCATTTAAACTACTTGCCATCCTTAAAAGTAAGAGGTAGTTCTTTGCACGTTTGTACGTTCTCTCTGTGACTGCAAGGGTTTCCTCCGGGTGCTCCGGTTTCGTCCACACCTCAAAGCCGTGCAGGTTTGCCGGTTAAATGGCCTTCAGTGAATTGCCCCCAGTGTGGGATAACAGTGGTGTGAACGGTTGGCATAGGCTTGTTGGGCCGAAGGGCCTGCTTCCACTCTAAACTAAACTAAACTTCCACCAATTCTTTGTAGACGGTTCCAGAATGTTCAGGTTTGTGATTGTTTCTCACAC
This sequence comes from Amblyraja radiata, assembly GCF_010909765.2. Lineage (NCBI taxonomy): Eukaryota > Metazoa > Chordata > Chondrichthyes > Rajiformes > Rajidae > Amblyraja > Amblyraja radiata. The sequence goes on from NC_045975.1 coordinate 41,082,705, forward strand.
ACACAGTTAGTAGCTGTGCATGGTCCTTCAACACCTGGTATTTATTCTTGGTGGTAGAGGTTGTGTCTGGGAGGTGCAGGTGAAACCTTGAATTACTGCAGTGAATCATGTAGCTGATGGGAGCAGATTTATGCTTGAGTAAAGGGCCTGTCCCACTTTCACAACTTAATTAAAAAACCTATGCCGAGTTTAAAGGACCTAAACAAAAAATCAAGAGCGTGATAATCTACGAACTCCTACAACTTTCCACGACTAGGGTTTGGACACGTACAAACTCCTACGAGTATGTCTACGAATTCCCACGACTATTTCGATGCCCTCCTTACGAGTAAAAAGTTGCAGTTTCATCCCAACCAATTATTTTACTCATGGACATTTTTTATCGGGCTGGAAAAAACGTCCCGACTTACCTGATGCCACGAGTACCTACGGCTGGCATAACGAGCCGCTACGATATATTTACGAACTCCTACGACCTCCTACGGACTCGTTACGAACATACTGCGAGATTGAATCAAGGGGAAAACTCGGGAGAATTCGTGAATTACCTCGTGAAAGTGGGACAGGCCCTTAACTCAGCGAGCCCGGCAGCAATTTGGTTTATTAATACATCACTCCTTGGAGCGCAAGAGGCTGAGGGGTGAGAGGATAGGTGGGATAAATGTACAGAGTATTTTACCCTGAGTTGGGGAATCGAGAACCAGAGGGCATAGGTTTAAGGTGAGAGGGGAAAAATGTAATAGGAACTCGAGGGACAACTTTTTTATGCTAAGTGTGGTGGGTGTTTGGAACGAGATCCTGGAGGAGGTAGTTGAGGCCGGGACTATTGCAATGTTTAAAAAAACATTTAGACGGGTACATGGATAGGACAAGTTTAAAGGGATATGGGCCAAACACAGGCAGGTGGGATTAGTGTAGATGGGGCATGTTGGCTGGTGTGGGCAAGTTGGGCCAAAGGGCCTGTTTCTACACTGTATGAGTCTACTTTATTGTCACATGCAGCTGGGTAGAGTTTAAATAAAAATTTGGAAATTCGGTATCCGTAAAATCTTACTAGACATACTTACGTACAAGAGTGTAAGAATAGTTTACAGTTGTGAAGGACAAGAGAAGGAATGTTTTGGGTTGAGACCCTTCCTCAGGCTGATTATACTAGAGGGGAAAAAGCTGGAAAAGAAAGGTGGGGGCAGGATAAAGCCTGGCGAGTGATGGGTGGACACAAAGTGCTGGAGTAACTCAGCGGATCATGCGGAATATCTAGAGAACATGGATAGGTGGCGTTTCACGGAGTGCTGGAGTAACTCAGTAGGTCAGGCAGCATAGAAACATAGAAACATAGAAAGTAGGTGCGAGAGTAGACCACCAGGTCCGTCGAGCCCGCACCGCCATTCGCTCATGGCTGAACACTAAACAGACACACTTACCCACAAACAGCAGACACAAGACACAGAACACAAGACACTACCCTCCCCTTTATACCGCTATCACCCCTCTCCACCCCAAGCATCTGTGGGGAATATGGATAGGTGACGTTTCACAGAGTGCTGGAGTAACTCAGTAGGTCAGGCAGCATCTGTGGGGAATATGGATAGGTGACGTTTCACAGAGTGCTGGAGTAACTCAGCGGGTCAGGCAGCATCTGTGGGGAATATGGATAGGTGACGTTTCACAGAGTGCTGGAGTAACTCAGCGGGTCAGGCAGCATCTGTAAGGAACATGGATAGGTTGTGAGCCTTCTGATAGGAGGTTAGAGGTGGGCGGTGAGATGTGATTAGCAGATGAGTGGAGTGAATGATGGCGGTGGGGGCCGTTATTGGGTATTTTTAAAGCAGAGATCGACAATTTCTTGATTAGTGAAGGCGTCAAAGGTTACGGGACTAAGGCAGGAGAATGGGGTTGAGAGGGAAAGATAGATCAGCCATGATTGAATGGCGGAGTACACTCGATGAGCCGAATGGCCTAAATCTGCTCCTATTTCAAATAGTCTTCGATCCAGGGATCGCAGTCGTCAGTGATGTTAAGCTATTGAGAACCACGATAAGGAGATATTTCCTCATGCACAGGGTGTTTACACTGAATTCCCCACCACAGAGGGCAGTGGAGACTCAGTCAATAAATGAATGCAAGTGAAGCGAAACTCTAATGTCAGCATGATCGAGGGATACTGTGTGAAGGCAGGAACAGAGAATGTAAGTGGACCGACAGCCACTAAGAGATCAAGTTGTGCAGCTACAGTTTTCAGTTTGGTTTTCACAGCAGAATAGCAGGCAGGAATCTTCTGGTAGAGTTGCTGCCTTACAGCCCAGAGACCCGCGTTCCATCCTGACTATGGGTGCTGTCTGTACGTTCTCCCTGTGACTGCGTGGGTTTTCTCCGGGTGCTCTGGTTTCCTCTCACATTCCAAGGACGTACAGGTTTGTAGGTTAATTGGCTTCGGTAAAGATTGTAAATTGCCTGTGGTGTGTAGGATAGTGCCAGTGTACGGGGTGATCGCTGGTCGGCACGGACATGGTGGGCCGAAGGGCTTGATCCTGGACTGTATCTCTAACGTCTGAGACCTAAAGTTTAAACATTGGTTTGCCTCTCAATGGAGGCTAATTGCTCCTATAAACTGTTTCCTACTGCTACCCAATCTGTGCTGAGGAGAAGTCAAGTGTGAAGCTGCTGGTAGAGCCAATGCCACTGACCCAGGTTCGATCCTGACTACGGGTGCTGTCCGTGTGTGTGGAGTTTACATGTTCTCCCTGTGGACTGCGTGGGTTTTCTCCGGGTGCTCTGGTTTCCTCCCATATCCCAAAGGTGTGCAAAGACTGCAGCTTAATTGGTCTCCTGTGAATTGTCCTTTGTGTGTAGGGAGTGAACGAGAAAGTGGGATAACATAGAGCTAGCATGAAAGGCTGTGCGATGGTTGCCGTGGAATGAGAGGGCCGAAGGGCCTGTGTACCTCGGTACACATGATGATAAACTAAACTGAACCAGGGTAGCGTAGGGACTGAGAGGCACCAAACTAGGGCTGAACTGGGGACACTATGTAAATACTCTGCATTGTTATCTTCTGACTGAAAGTTAATTGTTATTGTCACGTCTCCAATGACAACCTTGTACCTGAATTACAGATGGCCCTTCCTGCAGTGAGTGAAAGGAAATGGCAACAAATTCCTTTATTCTGTACAGAGAGGATAGCTGCACACTGACTATTAACCTCTCAGTGGAACATCTTGGAATCATAGATACTAATAGACAGAAGTCAATTGTTATGTAAGGCATCAATGGCATCCTAAGCAGCAAAGAATTTAATTATAGAAATAGCGCACAAAATCGGTTTGGTATTCCTGACTTAATCTATGGGGCAATTGGTGAGAGGAACGGACTTTCATCTGAGTTCATGAAGGTCAGAAATCTTCTGATTTTGTCTTTGAAGCATTAAGCAATGGTTGCTTTCCCTGCTTAAGAAATGGGTCGATCCTGCTGATGGGGGAACAGAGAACAGAGAGCAGTGCAACGCAGGAACAGGCCCTTCAGCCCACAATGTCTGTGCCAAACTTGATAGAACAGAGAACAGTACAACATTGGAACTGGCCACAATATCACAATGCCAAGTTAAAACCCATCTCCTCTGCCTGCACGCGATCCACATGCCTCCATCCATAAAGGTCTCTTGAACGCCACTATCCTATCTGCCCCCACCACCAGGGATGTGCGGGTAGGGGAGGCAGAGCCTCACCTGTCATACTCCCAATGAAAATAGCTGTTAAGAAAAGTCAAGAAAAATAATAATAAAATAAAATAAATATAAAGATTTTTCCACTGATCTGTGTTATAAATGTCATTTCTATATGAATCTAATCATTTTTTCTAGTCAAAATCGCCGAATTTGCGCAGCTCTGCTGCAAATACAGGAAGAGATGAGAGGTGAGGCAGCGACGAGCTGAGCCTCCCCTCAGAAACTGGATGAAGCGCGGGCAATAAGCGTGTGCCTGTTACTATCTCTATGTATGTCACCAATGTAATGTGTGTAAACCCATTTATTACGTCCTTGCCTTCCATAATCCAGGAGGCTCCCGACCCTCCAGTCGCCGTGCTTCACGCACACAGCCCCGGCCCCACCCCTCTCTCTCCCCGGGGAGACGCGGTGATCAATACAGGGAGGGCCGGGCCACTGATACTAGCACGTCACTGGCCATCACCACCCCTGGCAGTGTGTTCCAGGCACCCACCACTCTCTGTGCAAAAAGACTTGCCCCGCCTAACTACTTCAAACGTTACCACTCTCACCATAAAGCTCTGCCGTTTAGTATTTGTCAAATCCACCATGGCAGGGGTCAAAGTTCTGTGTTTACCCTATCTCTGCCTCTCAAAAGCACCAGCTAATGGAAATGGCACAGGTGTATGTCCAATTCGTGCTTCATCTGGACAAAACGTTTATCCACATCATTAGGTTCAAATATGTAAACCTCCCACCCAACAACTTTGGCGGTACCATCACAAGAAAAACAGCAGCAGTTCAACAATTAGATTGGGATGATAGTTGATATGTAATATCTAGATTTTCAGATAACACACATAAACTAAATGTTACAGTTGTTATTGAGCGTGCGTGTGTGCGTGCGTGTGTGTGTCCGACAAAGTCCCCTTCATCGTCACTGAGTGCTTAAAGTTGCTGCCTTTCAGCACCAGAGACCCGGGTTCCATTCTGATCGCAGGTGCTGTCTATGTGGAGTATGCTTGGAATACTCCATGCTATGTGGAATATCCTGTACCTGCTTTCTCTCCGTACCCCCTGATCCCTTTTGTGGCTAAAGGGATCAGGGGGTATGGAGAGAAAGCAGGTACAGGATACTGAGTTGGATGATCAGCCATGATCATATCGAATGGCGGTGCAGGCTCGAAGGGCCGAATGGCCTACTCCTGCATCTATTTTCTATGTTTCTATGCATGTTCTCCCTGCGACCGTGTGGGTTTCCTCTGGGTGCTCTGGGTTTCTCCCACATCCCAAAGACGTGCGGGTTGTAGGTTAATTGGCCTTCCGTAAATTGCTCCTAGTGTGTAGGGAGTGGATGAGAAAGTGGGATAACGTAGAACTGGTGTGATACTCAGCATGGACTCAGTGGGCCTAAAGGGCCTGTCCCACTTATGCAACATTTTTAGACGTGTCGTGGACGACGTCTGTATGGTCGTGAGTAGTCGCCCAAAAAGTCGTATCTATTTTTGGTCGCCGCTGGATTTTCAACATGTTGAAAATTTTCGGCCACCTGTTGCGACTGTGACGGGTGCCGGCAAGTCGGCGAAAACAACGCGTAAGTGGGACAGGCCCTTAAGGACTTGTTTTCATGATGTATGTCTGCACGAAACTAAAGGGTCTCGACCCAAAACGTCGCCTGTCCATTGCCTCCACAGACGCTGCCTGATCCATTGAGTCACTCCAGCACTGTGTTACTGAGATACAGTAATCTCTGCTCAAATCAAGCTCCAAACTAAGGTTGTTTCTTTCTTATCAGTTTGTGCAGTGAACTAAGTTTAGTTTAGGGATACAGCATGGAAACAGGCCGTTCACTCCAGTTCCAGGTTATCTCATTTTCTCATCATTTAAAAGCAGTTCTGATCTCTGTATTTGTGTGGCTCGGAGCCAAATTTTATTTGGAAAGGAACATTTTGCAGATGCTTGAAATGCTTGGCAGGTCAGGAAGCATCTGTGGCTTGGTGGGCAGTGGTGTGGAGGAAGAACATTGATGGCCTTTTCCCAGAACCTTGTTGCAGAAACATCTCCACAATGCATGGGGTGGAACGTGTCACTGATATCGGCTGTTTCTGCTTAATAATTGTGCCAGGCAGTCAATTTTAAACTTATCTAAGATTAAGAATTTTGTAAACTCAACATAACTTTGTGGATAATTTAAAGATTTGGAATGCTTGTTATTAACAACAAGAATGTGTCAGTATTGAGTGTCTTCAATTCATTTAACGTGTGAATATAGAACAGTACAAAAGACATTTGGACAGGTCCATGGACCGGACAAGTTTAGAGGGGTATGGGCCAAGTGCAGGTAGGTGGGCCTACGGAGACGTGGCATCTTGGTCGGCATGGGTAAGTTGGGCCAAAGGGCCTATTTCCGTGCTGTCTGAATTTAGTACAGCATAGGAACAGGCCCTTCGGCCCACAATGTCTGCTGAACATGATGGCAAGTTAAACTAATCCCTTCTGCCTGCACGTGATCCATATCCGTCCATGTGCCTATCAAAAAGCATCTGAAACATCACTGTCATGCCTGCCTCCACCACCAGCCCTGGCAGCATGTTCCAGGCACCCTCCACTTGTGTGTTTTATAAAAAAAACTTGCCCCACACAGCTCTTTTAAACTTTGCTCCTTTCACTATGAAGCTTTGCCCTCCAGAGTCATAGAGGATCAACTGGAGGAGAAAAAATGCCAAAATAAATCAGGCCCAGAAACAAATAACCTGATTTGGCCTTCCCTCCAGTTTATTAGTCCCCCCCCCCCCCCCCCCCCCCCTCCGTCCTCCCCACTCCCAACTTGAAACGTCACCTATTATTTTTCTCCAGAGATGCTGCCTGACCCACTGAGTTACTCCAGCACTTTGTGTCTAACTTTGGCATAAAGGATGTACTTCCTTTATACCAAAGATGCACTTCCTACGGCAGCTGAGGAAGCACAATTTTCCACATGTAATGATGGTCCAATTCTACACGGCCATCGTAGAGTCTGTTCTCACCTACTCCATCATGGTCTGGTTTGGCTCAGCCACCAAGCACGTCACCTGGAGGCTGCAGCGAATCGTCCGATCAGCCGAGAAGGTTATTGGCTGCAACCTTCCCTCCATTGATGAACTGTACATTGCAAGGGCCAGGAAGCGAGCGGGCAAGATCATCTCTGACCCCTCTCACCCTGGTCACAAACTCTTTGAATCACTTCCCTCTGGAAGGCGACTCCGGACTGTCAAAGCTGTCACAGCCAGACATAAAAACAGTTTTTATCCACGAGTAGTTGCTCTACTCAACAGCCAAAAATCTGAAGCCTCCCTGTGATCTGGTATTTTGTTGGTTCACATGCTTGATCAATGGTGTTTTATCATTAATGTTTTATTATTATTAATGTTTAGTGTTTTCTGAGTCATTCATAACTGCCATAGCCTCTGGTCCAGCCAGGTTGAGCAGGAGCGATGCCTTGTCATTCGTAACCTGCCCATACCCCTCTAAACTTGTCCGGTCCATGTATGTCATGTTGTTACTTGTGGGCGGAGCACCAAGGCAAATTCCTTGTATGTGAATACTTGGCCAATAAACTTACTTACTTGCACCAGCATCTGCAGTTCCTCCCTGCACAGTGCTCCCGTTCCCTCCCCCATACTCCAAAGATGTACAGGTTTGTAGATTAATTGGCTTCGGTAAAGATTGTAAATGTGTAGTGTGTCGGATAGTGCTAGTGTATGGTGATCGCTGGTAGGTACGGACCTGGTGGGCCGAAGGGCCTGTTTCTACACTGTACCTCTAAACCAAACTAAACAAATTTCTTGAAATGTATTCACAATTTGATTAACTTTCAGGATGTTCTCATTCCCACCATCTCTGTGGGGCCAGTCTAATCCATTGACAATTAAAAGTCTTGGTGTATCCAAACCTATCATTATAAGCAGTAAAGGTAATGAGAAGCCTCTTTTGTCAAGTGTGTGAGTGTTTAACAAGATTAAAGGCTGTTGGCAAAAGAGCCACATTTACCTGGCAATTTCTCAACTGGAATGTATTGGAAGCAGATTCAGCTGCACCGCTGCCTTCTACAAGGAATCAAATATATAATTGCAAGCCTTTTTTGGGTGACGGGGATGGGGGGGTGAGGTTGGGGTGGATGGGGGAAAATGTTTGGGACTAAATAGCCAAAAGGACACAAAGTGTTGGAGGAACTCAGCGTGTCAGGCAGCATCTCTGGAGGACATGGATAGGTGATATTCCGGTCGGGACCCTTCCTCAGACCCTTTGAAAGAGCTGAGAGTAGCATCATCTGAAGAAGGGTCCCGACCTGAAACATCACCTAGCCACCTTCTCCAGAAATGCTGCCTGACCCGCTGAGTTACTCCAGCACTTAGTGTCTTTTTTTGCAAACCACTACCTGCAAGTCGTTGTGTCTCTATTAGTTGTTCCCTTGTTCAATTCAGTATTGTTATTTAATTGAAAAATTGGATAACTCAGTTCATCTCTTCAAGTCAAGTCAAGTGAGTTTATTGTCATGTGTCCCTGTATAGGACAATGAAATTCTTGCTTTGCTTAAGCACACAGAAAATAGTAGGCATTTACTACAAAACAGATAAATGTGTCCATACACCATGATATAAATATATACACACATGAATAAATAAACTGGTAAAGTGCAAATAACAGAAAGTGGTTGTTAATAATCAGAGTTTTGTCCGAGCCAGGTTTAATAGCCTGATGGGTGAGGGGAAGTAGCTATTCCTGAACCTGGTTGTTGCAGTCTTCAGGCTCCTGTACCTTCTACCTGAAGGTAGCAGGGAGATGAGTGTGTGGCCAGGGTGGTGTGGGTCTTTGATGATACTGCCAGCCTCTCTCTGGGAAGAAGACTCCAGTTTATCTAGTCTCTTGGTAGAGTTGCAGCCTTACAGCGCCAGAAACCTGGGTTTGATCCTGACTACAGGTGCTGTCTGTACGGAGTTTGTACGTTCCCTCCGTGACCGAGTGGGTTTTCTCTGGGTGCTCTGGTTTCCTCCCACATTCCAAAGGTGTACCTGTTTGTCGATTAATTGGCTTGATAAAATTGTACATTGTACCCAAGTGTGTGTAGGATAGTGTTAGTGTGCAGGGATCACATAGCTCACGGAATTTACGTAGCAGCACGTTAGGGATGCACATCGTCTCAGCTGGGACCATCACCTGGCCGCTCCCATCGAGTACAGCTGGTGCAAAGTCGAAGGTTTGTGCGCGAATCATAGCCTCTGGTCCAGCCAGGTTGAGCAGGAGCGATGCCTTGACTTCATCAGGATCATTGCGATGGACGATATTGATGTAATGCTCATAGTCAATTTCAAAGAGCCTCCATCGCTCGCCTATGTCTGCATCAAAGATGAGCTGGGTTGGCTTGCAGCATGAGTGAGCCATTGGAGTAAAAGATTAAGACTAATAAAATGCAAATAAAACCCTATAGACAGAAGCAATGGGTAATTTCCAGATAGTCTGACACCATGTAGAGATTTGTACAGACACAGTCTAGTGTTCAAAGTCAGCTTTAATCATCAGTCATGGTGGTGCAGTACAATACGTTGTTAGGTCATCTCTACCACCGGTGTAACTACATAATGTGGGAAGTAGGTATTAATATAAAGTGTACAGGAAGGTGGAGCTAGTGTTAGTACATTACTCTGATTGGTGCACATGAACTAACCAATCTACATTAATTTTGCTTTTGTGTGCATTCTGTGCCCACGGTGCAGTGAATCTGGGCATCACACAACGTCTGTGGAATTCTCTGCCTCAGAGGGCGGTGGAGGCAGGTTCTCTGGATGCTTTCAAGAGAGAGCTAGATGGGGCTCTTAAAAATAGCAGAGTCAGGGGATATGGGGAGAAGGCAGGAACGGGGTACTGATTGGGGATGATTAGCCATGATCATATTAAATGATCATGAACCCACCGACGAATAAAACTGATATTGATATTGATTTTGAAATGGCGGTGGTGGCTCGAAGGGCTGAATGGCCTACTCCTGCACCTATTGTCTATTGTCTTTCTGATGCTTTTAGCATTTGATCGGGAGTTATTTCACTTACTTTGTCTGTACATGCGTTTGGTCATTTTGTAGGTATGTTACAATACTTGCCTTCAGCAGCGCTGCAGTTCTGCCACTGGCCGTGTGCGCAATTTTGGCGCGTTTAAGGGGGGGGCGGGGTTAAAACGCGATTTTCTCTTACCTTGTCTTGGATTATATTTTGTCGGAGTCCAAGCGTTTGCTGAAGAATCGTTCCAACGAGCGTTCTGTGTATTTTTTTTTTTTTTTAATCGCCCGACAATTTCAACGCTTGAGTCATTTTAAAACCAGCTACTAAAGCCGTAAACGCCGACAACGGGGACGGATTTCATGTAGGTGACAGGTAAAAGAAAGTAGTTTATTTTTATGTATAAAAGTGTTTCTTAAGATGCCTTTAGTTCACATTTTATGTTGCGAAACGGCGATTTAGTCCCCATACGAAACGGCATGCCGATATGGGGGTATAAATCACCACAACCTCAACGTTCCAAATGGTCCCGTTCCAGTAAAACCCACTCGCAAGTTGATTTAAATGGCCATTAATTTACAGGTATTAAACATTAAATTCCTTCCATTTGGCCTATAAACCCATGACAATGAGATTTAAAAAACATGTTTTATTGTGAATTCTTGTGTGAATGTTATTTGGACACTTAGGCTATTTAAAAAATGTTAATCTATTCTTAAGAAATTGATAGATGTTTAGATCTAGTAATTGAATTTTGTAATTAGCTACAATTAGGTAACTAACTAATTATATGCTTTAATTTCAAGTCATCTAAGTAAGATTGTTTCATATTTGTTTCAGAATGCTTCAATCTATAATAACTGAAATTGTATTTCAGTTCTCTTAATTTTTAATAAAGTTATAGGCTTTTGACTGACCTCGATCACAGCTTTTGTGTTCAGCCAATGGAAAAGCAACAAGATGCTTATTTCCGAGTATGAAAATGGCCATAACCTTTTTAATACTGAAGATATGAAAGTGAATGAGGTGTCAAATTAAACTTCTTTTTATGCTTTATCGGATGGGATAAATTACAGCCTTGATTTTTAAAATCTCATAATTTTGTAACATTGCTACGTTTTGGTCACCCACCTGACCCCCAATTCCATGTTGTGATTATATTTGCATTTCTTCTGTTCAAAGCATGTCCTTGCCTTTCATGAACCTCCGGTCTATTGTTCACTCACTTTTTTTTGTCCAGTTGTGCTGAACCTGTTTTCTGGTACTTGTCACAGCCTTGCAGTGCTGTCAAAAATATTCCCAAATGTAATCGTGAAAATGTAGTGAGAAAAAGATCAAAGGCAGCCTGAGTGTGGCTGGCAGTGCTTGTTGCTTGTTTTTATTTTGCTTTCCCTTTTTGAAGCTTTCATTGGTCATAATGTGACAATCTATACATAACTAAAACTCTGATCTTGTGCCCTTCCGGTTTGAAGGTCTTTTTCTAATGACATGTCATAGCACTATGGTTTTTCACCAGGTTACTCACCGTTCTCCTGTGCTGTGGGTGCAACAAGTTTCGTTCCAATCGGTGGTACATTGTAAAAGTTATCCAGCGGCTGTGGAGGAGAGTTCAATGGAGGCCCTGGTCCCATCTCTCTCTCTCCTGCATCACACACCCCTCTCCCCCCCCCACCCTCTGCGGCAATGTCGGTCCTGCCTACCCGTCCTCCCGGGTCCGTCTCCTCCGCCCCCGCCGTTGCGGTAACTCACCCTCACGGCCTTCTCGGAGGAGATCTTTTCCACCAGCTGATCGAAACTCGTGGTGCCCACCGTGCAGGCGGGTGGGCATGGCCGAGCGGCAGCAGCGGCGGGCATGCAGGGCGGGGATGGGCCGAGCGGTAATGGTGGGCGGTCGAACAGGACGGGGATGGGCCGAGCGGCAGCTGAGCTGGAGTGGGCAGAGGTAGGGTGGGAGAGGGGGGCTGCAGGGTGGCCGAGCAGTTTGCGCGGAGTTTGAGGTAGCACGCGACCACACTGGTGCAATCGTCAAGTCAACGGGATTTAAACCACAGCTAACAATGAATGACCTGTGGAGGAAGGAACTGCAGATGCTGCTTTTTATGGAGGGAGGGAGGGAGGGCCGGGGAAAGGGGAGTTAGGGGGAGGGAGGGATTGGAGAAGAGGAGAAAGATCCTGGAGAGATGGGCGGGGAGAGTGGGGGCATTGAGGGAGTGGAAGGGGTAGGGAGGGAGAGGGGGGAAGTGGGGGAGGTGAGGAGGGATAGTGGAGGCAATAATAAACCGTTGTGTGTCAGTGTGTGTGTGTCCATCCGTGTCTATGTCTGTGTGTGCATGCACGTCTCTCTGTCTGCATGCACGTCTCTCTGTGTGCCTGTCTGCATGTGTGTCTGCGCATGTCTGTGTGTGTGTGTCTCCCCCCCCCCTCCCCCCCTCTCCTCTACTCCCCCTTTGCCCCCCCCCCCCCTCCACACAAAGAGGGGGGGGTGAGAGACACGAAGAGTGAGAGACAGGACAATTGTAAAGCTGGAGAAAGGACGATAAAGGGAAGGACAGAGGGAGGTTTATGTAGTCACCTAAATTGTCAAACTGTTACCTAAAAGCTACCCAAACAGAATATGAGGTGCTGTTCCTTTGGTTTGCGTGTGGCTTCACTCTGGCAGTGGAGGAGGCCCAGGACAGAAAGGTCAGTGTGGGAAGGGGAGTTAAAATGGTTAGTAACAGGGAGATCCAGCAGGCCAAGCACAAGTGTGGAGCCTACACTTGGTGTGCAGGAGTTCCATGTACATGAAGGTAAAATTGTATATGAACTAATGCTGTTGAAGCTAAATCGCGTGTTAAACTAATCCCGCCTGTTTGAATGTGTCTGAAGAAGGGTCCCAACCCAAAACGTCAACTATCCATATTCCCTAGAGATGCTGTCTGACCCAGTGAGTTACTCCAGCACTTTGTGTCCTTCTGGCTATTTTAAATTTGTTGTTGAACTAGTCAGGGTGGCTGAGATGCACAGCATTGGAGTTGCTGCCTCACTGCGCCAGAGACCCGTTGGATCCTGTCTGTAAAGAGTTTGCACGTTTTCCCTGTGATCGTGTTGGTTTTCTCCGGGTGCTCCTGTTTCCACCCACACTCCAAAAGCATACCGGTTTGCAGGTTAATTGGCTTCTGTAAATTGTAAAATTGTCCCGAGTGTGTGTATAGGGTAGTGTTCGTGTGCGAGGATTGCTGGTCAGCGCGGACTCGGTGGGACGAAGGGCCTGGTACCGTGCTGTATCTCTGAAGTCTAAAGTAAAGTCTAAAGAGGCCAGTGTCTATCTGTAAATGGCCAACATGTTTTCAAAGAGAACAATTGAAATGTGTGCTTGCTCATGTCTGGCTGTTAACAATGAGGCTTTGTTTAAAGATGTAAGGGATAGTGTCTTTATTCTTCAGCGCATGGATTAATGATTAACAAATGACATTCATAATGAATGATTTGACGGGGTGGGGGGGAGCGGGTTTGCTCAAAATCTTTGCATAGTTTTTTAATTGAAAATCTGAATAGTTTAAATGATTTTTAGCAACTAGTGGATATCTTCCCCTTTCCTTTGAGTGATGTTCATGAGTTGTGTTTAATATCGGACACAGCGTGCTGGAGTAACTCAGCGGGCCAGGCAGCATCTCTGAAGGACATGGATAGGCGACTTTTCCAGCTATCTCTCCTATCCGCCCCCACCCTCTCCAATTATAATCAGCCTGAAGAAGGGTCCCAAAACGTCACGGATCGATGTTCTCCAGAGATGCTGCCTGACCCGCTGAGTTACTCCAGCACTGTGTGTCTTTTTAACCTGACATATTAGAATTAGACAAGGTTGGTTTAAAGAAAAGCCAATATTTTGATTATTTCTGTAGCGTTTACATAAGTTCAATGTCTGTGTTGATTGGGTCTAAAAGGTTATGGATTGTAGGATCCAGAATAAGTTGACACATTGGATCTAAAATTGGCTTTTAGCATGGGAATCGTAAAACCAAATGAATCTTCACAGATTGGCTGAGAAGGGTCTCGACCCAAAACGTCATCTGTCCATTCCCTCCACAGACGCTGCCTGACGTGTTGAGCTCCTCCAGCACTTTGTATTTGGCTCAAGATTCCGGCATCTGCAATTCCTTATGTCTTTCTTCCTTCAGTATCGCACTGACTGCACTCTAATAGCACGATTCTTGACTCGACGAACATCCTTTAGTAATTCTCTGTGCTTTAAATGTAGAGATTTCTATTGGGATACTTCTGACAAACTACTGTTGCCTGGCATGGGATTGACTAGTCTAAACTAGGAACTTATTTATTTCCCCTGAAATGTTGCAAACATTAACTAAAACTTCTGAAGTCCCTGCAAAATGAGACAAGGTGAAATGCTGGGATTTATTTTCTCTGCACCAGGTGTGAGGGGAAGCGTACTTCATGTGTTGTCAGCTGGTTCTTGGTGTCTTGTTGGAATTGCTGAACTGTTGAAATTTAATCTGGAAACCCTCGAGTTGTGGGAATTGTGATGGAAATGGCCCGCTTTCAAGTTGCACAGTCAGAGTAGGTGTACACGTTAGCATGACAGTTACACTGTTAAACTACAAGTCTGCATTAAAGAACGAGTGCTTTGCAATTTTCGTCATGTTCATAAGTCGTAAGAGTCATGTCATTGGTCATCCGACCCATCGAGTCTTCTTTGCCATTCAATTATGGTTGGTCTACCTTTTCCTGTCAACTCCATTCTCCTGCCTTTGCCCCATAACCCCTGACACCCGTACTAATTAAGAACCCAACAATCTCTGTCTTAAAAATACCTAATGCCTCCACAGCCATCTGTGGTAATGAATTCCACACATTCACCACCCTCTGACTAAAGAAATTCCTCCTCATCTCCTTTCTAAAGGAATGTCATTTTATTTTCTGGCTATGGTCTCTGGTCCTAGTCTCTCCCACTAGTGGAAACATCCTCCCCACATCCACTCTATCCAGGTCTTTCACAATTCAGTAAGTTTCAATGAGCCCCCCCCCCCCCCATCTTTCTACACCCCAGCGAGTACAGGCCCAGTGCCTTCAAACAGTCATCATATGTTAACCCAGTTATCCCTGGGATCATTCTCGTAAACATCCTCTGGACCCTCTCCAGCGGCAGCACATCCATAGCAGACTAAGACATTTGGGCTTTGTTAAATTGTAATTGTTAAGTTGCAAGTATTGTCTGCAGATCTGGTTGCCCCATTATTGGAAGAGTGTGGGGGCTTTGGAGAGGGTGCAGAGGAAGTTTCCGAAAATGCTGCTTGGATTAGTGGGGGTATTAGCTACATGATATGGATTGTTTTCTCTGGAACACAAGAGTTAGAGGGGAAACGGATAGAAGTATATAAAATAATGAGAGGGGCAGATAGGGTAGACAGTCAGAACCTTCTTCCCCAGGGTGGAAGAATCAAATACTAGCGGGCAAAGCTTTAAGATGAGAGGGACAAAGTTTAAAGCAGATATGTGGGGCAACCTTTTTGTACACAGAGGGATGGTGGTGGAAGCAGATACCATAGCGGCATTGAACATGTTATTAGATAGTCCCATGTGCATGGAATAGAGGGATATGGATTATGTGCAGACAGATAAGGGATGGTCTTTACATCATGTTCAACACAGACATTGTGGGCTGAAGTCATTGCAGGCTCTTGTGCTGTACTGTTCTATGTAAGACCAGTAAATCCCTGCATTTTCAGAGGCAGGGCTTTGTGCAGGTGATTTTGGAGCGGAGCTTGTTTTCTGTGGTTTATATTAAAACCCTGTGGGGTGTTTGCAATGATAAAGCACTTCAGTGAAGTCAGACAGACTTGGATAGTTGAGATGCAGGAAAGAAGAATGTGCTCAAATGCAAAATTGGTGCTTTTGTAAAGAGCAAAGAGAATTGTAAAGAGAATTTGGGGCAGTGGAAATGGGGGGAAATGAGAGTTCAGGTTGCATGCTGTTGGAGATATTATCATGCATGGAAATTAATGTTCTCTTGACCTTGAAGCCACCTGGCCATGTTCTTCAGAGAAGCTGCCTGACTTGCCGAGTTACTCAACACTTTGTCTGTTGGTAAACCAGCATCTGCAGTTCCTTGTGTCTATATTTCACTAATACTAGTTGCTTTGTTTTGCTCACCTTTTGGGAATTACCTCTCCTCATGATCCCTTTCTAATTAACTGTTGCAGTCGTAGAAGACGTTGGTGAGACCACATTGAGAGTATTGTGTTCAATTTTGGTCACCATCTTATAGGAAACTATAAAGGGTGCTGAGAAGATTTACAAGCACGTTGCTTGGTCTCTAGGGCCTGAGCTCCAGGGAGAGACTGAGCAGACTTGGACATTATTCCTTGGAGCACAGAAGGATGAGGGCTGATCTTGTATAGGTGTATAACATCATGAGAGGAATAGATTGAGTAAATGTGTTTTGTGCCAGATTATGGAATAGAGACCCAGAGAATATAATTTTAAGGTGTGGTGGGGGGGGTGTTTAATAGGTGCCTGAGGGGTAACTTTTTTTACACACAAATGGGTAATACATTTGAAGGCTGATAAATCCCCAGGGATTTGATGGTCTGCATCCCAGGGTACTCAAGGAGGTGGCTCTAGAAATCGTGGACGCATTGGTGATCATTTTCCAATTTTCTATAGATTCTGGATCAGTTCCTGTGGATTGGAGGATAGCTAATGTTATTCCACTTTTTAAGAAAGGAGGGAGAGAGAAAACGGGGAATTATAGACAAATTAGCCTGACATTGGTGGTGGGTAAGATGCTGGAGTCATTTATTAAAAATGTAATAATGGCATATTTGAATAGCAGTAACAGGATCGGTCCAAGTCAGCATGGATTTATGAAGGGGAAATCTTGCTTGACTAATCTTCTGGAATTATTTGAGTATGTGACAAGTAAAATGGATAAGGGAGAGCCAGTGGATGTAGTGTATCTTGACTTTCAGAAAGCCTTTGATAAGGTCCCACACAGGAGATTAATGGGCAAAATTAGAGCACATGATATTGGGGGTAAGGTATTGACATGGATAGAAAATTGGTTGGCAGGCAGTGGTGTGTGGGACCACAGCTATTTACAAAATATATTAATGATTTAGATGAAGGAATTAAAAGTAACATTAGCAAATTTGTAGATGACACAAAGCTGGGTGGCAGTGTGAACTGTGAAGAGGATGCTATGAGGATGCAGGGTGACGTGAATAGGTTGGGTGAGTGGGCAGATGCATGGCAGATGCAGTGATGTGGATAAATGTGAGGTTATCCACTTTGGTGGTAAGAACAAGAAGGCTGAATGGTGTTAGATTAGGAAAAGGGGAAGTGCAATAAGACCTGGGTGTCGTTGTGCATCAGTCACTGGAAGTAAGCATGCAGGTACAGCAGGCAGTGAAGAAAGCGAATGGCATGGTAGTCTTCATAACGAGAGGAGTTGAGTACAGTTGAGTTGGGAAAATGGCGGCGGCGGGAAATTCAAATTAACAACGGTCCCTTACCGCGAATCGGCTTCATCTCCTTCAATTGCCGACTGCGGTATATTTTCATCCCGGACGAGGTCTTGATCTACCACCTGTCGTGGGACCACTGGAGGGTCACTCCAGTTGAGGTGGTCTGTGGTCTTTTTTGACCGTTTTCGGCCGTTGAACGATCGTCCCCCTGCGGCCTATACAGCTAGCCGCCAGAACCGCTTGAATCCCTGCACGCTGCCCGGAGAGGACGCTGGCGTTGACTGTTCGCCGCTTCTCCGCCCGCTGTCCCCCACCCCGACGTCTGTTACCTACCTGCCTGTACCTGTGCCTGTGCACCATCGACGCTGGACACCTCCTGTGCCTGTTCTCCATCGATGCTGGACGCTGGATGCTGGGCACCTCCTGTGCCTGTGCACCATCGACGCTGGACGCTGGACACCTCCCTGCACCAGCTGGATCATCTCTACACCTGCACCACTGGACAACCTCTCTACACCTGCACTGCTGGACAACCTCTCTGCACCTGCACTGCTGGATACTCTCTGCACCCTCATCACTGGACTACCTCTGCACCCTCATCACTGGACTACCTCTACACCTGCTCTGCTGGACAACCTATTTGCTCCCTCAATTGCTGGACACCTCGCTGCATCTGCATTGCTGGTCAACCTCTTTGCTCCCTCACTGCTCGACACCTTGCTGCACCCGCTCTGCTGGACAACCTCTCTGCTCCCTCACCGCTGGATACTCTCTCCACCTGCACCTGCACCGCTGAACACCTCTCTGCACCCTCACCATCATGCTCAAATACTCAACTCTGCAGATGGCTGGTTTCTGCAACAACCACATCCCATCCTGCATCCAGGTCGTTAAACAGCTTGGACTTCTGCGTCGACTCCGTTACATCCACAGAGGCTCTCGGCGCAGGCTTGTTTGCTTCAACCACGGACATTCCATTCCCTCCGTCTGCTCATTACCACGCTCTGCCCCCCCTCAACCGCGTCACCCCCCATCCCAGCTGACCGCACGCACTGTCAACCGGGACAACCTCAGATCTCTCCAGCCTGCCCCCATCCCTCCACCCTCTCACAATGCCAACTTTGCCCTCCTCAACACCAGGTCGCTCAACAACAAAGCCCTTGCCCTCCATGAACTAATCCTTGACAACACTCTGGACTTCCTTCTGCTCACTGAGACCTGGCAACAACCCAATGTCTTCTTCTCCCTCAATCAAGCATCCCCACCTGGATTTAATTACATTTCCAAACCCCGCCCCTCCCGCCATGGAGGTGGCCTCGCTGTTATTTTTAACCAGAATTTCCGTATCACTGAACTCACCTTCCCCCCAGTAGCATCATTTGAATTCCTCGCCTTCAAAGCCCTTTCCTCCATGACAGTCATCCTCATTTACCGGCCACCTAAACCAAACCCCTCCTTCCTATCTGACTTCACTGAACTCCTCACACTTGCCTCATCCCTCTCCT
This sequence comes from Amblyraja radiata, assembly GCF_010909765.2. Taxonomy (NCBI): domain Eukaryota; kingdom Metazoa; phylum Chordata; class Chondrichthyes; order Rajiformes; family Rajidae; genus Amblyraja; species Amblyraja radiata. Next base: position 41,101,408 of record NC_045975.1, read on the forward strand.
CACGTCTGCTGCTACTTGGTGACTTAAATATTCACATGGACTCCCCCACCTGCAAGCTCGCATCTGAATTCGCCTTTTTACTGGACAACTTCTCTCTCTCTCAGCACGTCACCTTTCCCACCCATGACAAAGGTCACATCCTTGATCTGGTCTGCTCCATAAATCAACCGGTACTCGACCTCCATCCTTGCCTCTTCCCCCTCTCTGATCATAAGCTTATACGGTTCACCATCCCTTCTCCGACACCTCGCCCCCGCTTCCTCCGAGAAATCACCTTCCGGAATCTAAAATCCATTGATCCCCTCCATCTCTCTGACCTGCTCTCCACCACTCTCCCACTGGACTCAACCCCCATCTCACCTGATGATCTCACAAACCATCTCAACTCCACCTTGTCTACCTCCCTCAACACTCTGGCCCCCCTCAAAACAAGAACCGTAACTTTCAACACATCCTCACCCTGGTACACACCTGCACTTCGTAAACTGAAACAGACTGGTCGCCAACTCGAACGACTAATAAAGAAATAATCTCTCACAGTCCACCTTGAAGCTTACAAACTCCACCTCACTGACTACAAAGATGCCCTCATTGCTGCAAAATCTGCCTACCTCTCCTCCATATTCACCGATCCCTGCCTAAACCACAGAACCCTCTTCTCCACAGTGGGCAACCTCCTCAAGCCTCGAGCCAACACTCTCCCTACCTCTACTCCGGATCTCTGCAACTCATTCCTCCACTTTTTCGCTGATAAAATCAGCACCATCTATCAATCTTTATCCCCTGTACCCGACTCCCCAGCATCTACTCCACCACCTACCAAGGCCCCTCCTTTCAACATCTCCACTGACCTCCTTACCCCTCCTCCACACTGCTTCCTCTCCCAGTTTGACCTGGTCACCCCTATTGAAATCTCCAAACTCATCAGCTCTTCCAAACCCACCACCTGCTCCCTCGACCCTCTCCCCACTCCCCTGTTGAAGTCCTGCCTCCCCGTACTCTGCCCCTACCTCACTAATCTCTTCAACTCCTCATTGTCCCAAGGAATTGTCCCCTCCGCTTTCAAAACTGCTGCCGTTACACCAATCCTAAAGAAACCTGGTCTTGATCCCTCCTCTCTCATTAACTACCCGCCCAATCTCAAACCTCCCCTTCCTTTCAAAAACCCTGGAGCGTATCGTTGCGTCGCAACTTCATTCCCACCTCCTTGCGTATAACCTACTTGAACCCCTCCAATCTGGCTTTCGCCCCCTCCATAGCACAGAAACTGCTCTCCTCAAAGTCCTCAACGACCTCCTCACCTCTGCTGACACTGGTTCCCTCAACATCCTCATCCTCCTCGACCTGAGCGCAGCCTTCGATACAGTGAACCATACCATCCTGCTCACCAGACTCAAGGACCTCGGCATTGAAGGCTCTGCACTCAGCTGGCTCCGTTCCTACCTTTCCAACAGATCCCACTTCATCTCTCTCCACAACCACACCTCTGCTACAGCCGCAGTCACTCAAGGCGTTCCCCAAGGCTCCGTACTCGGCCCCCTCCTCTTCATCATCTACATCCTCCCCCTTGGTCAGATACTCCGCCACTTCAATCTGGACTTCCACTGTTACGCTGATGACACCCAGATTTACCTTGGCACCAAATCCCCCCACAACCCCCCCCTCTCCCATATCAACTCCTGTTTGTCAGCTATAAAAACCTGGATGCAACATAATTTCCTCAAACTCAACAGCGATAAGACAGAATTCCTCCTCATAGGCTCCAAAGCCACACTCAGCAAAATCAATAACCCCACTCTCACCATCGACGGCACCACTGTCTCCCCATCTCCCCAGGCCCGCAACCTTGGCGTGATCTTTGATTCCACCCTCTCCCTTGAGCCTCACATCCGCCATGTCATTAAAACCTCCTTCTTTCATCTCCGCAACATCGCCAAACTCAGACCCTCTCTCACTCCGCCTGCTGCTGAAAGACTCATCCATGCCTTCATCTCCTCCCGACTGGACTATTGCAACTCACTTCTCCTTGGCATCAGCTCCACCTACATCAACCGACTCCAACTGGTCCAGAACGCAGCCGCCCGACTCATCACCCACACCAAATCCTGGCATCACATCACTCCAGTCCTCAAAAAACTTCACTGGCTTCCCATCTCCCACCGGATCACCTACAAAATCCTGGTCCTCACCTACAAAGCCCTCCACCATCTGGCCCCCACATATCTCATTGACCTCCTCTCCCCCTACCAACCCTCACGGTCCCTCAGATCCACATCAGCCGGTCTCCTCTCCATCCACAAGTCCAACCTCCGCAGTTTTGGGGACAGAGCCTTCTCCAGGGCAGCTCCCAGGCTCTGGAACTCCCTCCCCAACTGATCCGCAATTCCGTGTCCCTCCCCATCTTCCAGTCCCGCCTCAAGACCCATCTCTTCACCTCTGCCTATCCTTAGCCCCACGTCCCCGTCCCTTTTCATCTGTGCATTAATTGCCTCATGCTGTGTTTTGTATTGAATTCTGTCTTTACTTTGTGTACTAGTCATGTCTCTACTATTTATTTCATTCCCCTTACATGTTTTTCCTATACATGCTCAATTTTTGTAAGGTGTCCTTGAGACTCTTGAAAGGCGCCCATAAATAAAATGTATTATTATTATTATTACAGGAGCAAAGAGGTCCTTCTGCAGTTGTAATGGGCCCTGGTGAGTACAGAGCCACATTTGGAGTATTGTGTGCAGTTTTGGTCTCCTAATTTGAGGAAGGACAGTCTTGCTGTTGAGGGAGTGCATCGTAGGTTCATGAGGTTAATTCCTGGGATGGCGGGCCTGTCATATGATGAAAGAATAGAACGACTGGGCTTATATACACTGGGATTTAGAAATTAGAACGTGTTACCCATGTTCGGGGAGTCCAGAACCAGGGGCCACAGTTTAAGAATAGGGGATAGGCCATTTAAAACTGAGATGAGGAAAAACTGTTTCACCCGGAGAGTTGTGTATTTGTGGAATTCACTGCCTCAGAAGGCAGCGGAGGCCAATTCACTGGATGCATTCAAAAGAGAGTTAGATAGAGCTCTTAGGGCTAACGGAATCAAGGAACATGGGAGAAGGCAGGAACGGGGTACCGATTGTGGATGATCAGCATTGAATGGCGGTGCTGGCTCGAAGGGCCGAATGGCCTTCTCCTGCACGTATTGTCTGTGTATCTATGTGGTGGGTGTATGGTACGAGCTGCCGGAGGAGGTAGTTGAGGCAGGTACTATCATTACGTTTAGAAAATCTTTGGATGGATATATGGATAGGACAGGTTTGGAGGATATGGGACAAACGCAGGCAGATGGGACCAGTGTAGATGGGACATGTTGATCATTGTAGGCAAGTTGGGCTGATGGGCCTGTTTCTGTGCTGTATCACACTGAGTAACATGAGCTGCATGCATCCCTGACATTGTGACCAAATGCTTGCTCTTCGTCAGTGCACTTTGACTATAGCACACTATCGGTGGCCGATTAGGAAAATGGGAGATACGACGAGACCTGGGTGTCATGGTACACCAGTCATTGAAAGTAGGCATGCAGGTGCAGCAGGCAGTGAAGAAAGCGAATGGTATGTTGGCATTCATAGCAAAAGGATTTGAGTATAGGAGCAGGGAGGTTCTACTGCAGTTGTACAGGGTCTTGGTCAGACCACACCTGGAGTATTGTGTACAGTTTTGGTCTCCTAATCTGAGGAAATACATTCTTGCCATAGAGGGAGTACAGAGAAGGTTCACCAGACTGATTTCTGGGATGTCAGGCCTTTCATATGAAGAAAGACTGGAACTCGGCTTGTACTCGCTGGAATTTAGAAGATTGAGGGGGGAGATCTTACAGAAACTTACAAAATTCTTATGGGGTTGGACAGGCTAGATGCAGGAAGATTGTTCCCGATGTTGGGGAAGTCCAGAACAAGGGGTCACAGTTTAAGGATAAGGGGGAAGTCTTTTAGGACCGAGATGAGAAAAACATTTTTCACACAGAGTGGTGAATCGGTGGAATTCTCTGCCACAGAAGGTAGTTGAGGCCAGCTCATTGGCTATATTTAAGAGGGAGTTAGATGTGGCCCTTGTGGCTAAAGGTATGGAGAGAAGGCAGGTACAGGATACTGAGTTGGATGATCAGCCATGAACATATTGAATGGCGGTGCAGGCTAGAAGGGCCGAATGGCCTACTCCTGCACCTATTTTTTATGTTTCTATATATTTTAATGAGTCATCTCAGCTGAGTACTTGCCCTTGCTACTTGTCAAGATGTGCGTGGAGAGTAATTGTGAAACGTGTCTGACTCCGATCCCACATCAGGAAACTTGCCGCATTCTCCATGACCCTGGAGTACTGACCACTGAAGGGGGGGATGAACGGGGACACTACCTGGTGTGTGACACCCAGTAAAAGTTCACTGCTTCATTGAATCCATGTTGTGTTTCTAAAGGCATCTGGAAATTAATCAGATGTTGCTGGTTGAAGCTGAGGCAAACTGCCTGTCTTTAGTTTCCTTTTGCAATAAATCGTGATGTTATATGAATAATTCACTACTACGACAAATTCATGATTAAATGATGGTATGCGAGTACTGTTTGTGAAGCTGATGTTTCCCAGCATGGTGTAGGTATAGCAGCAAACATCACTCAATTGGTTATCTCATAGTTCCGTTTCAGATGGGTTTAAACAGAATTAATTTTGATATTTTCACATTTCGTTGCATGCAAATCTTTATTTCATAATGCTCCTCAGTAATGCACCTGTGGTCAAAAATAGTATTAAGGATTGAATGGACTAATGGTCTTGTGATTCTTTTCAATTTTGAATCGAAGCTGTCCTTGTAATTTAGGTTAGAGATCCAGCATGGCAACAGGCCCTTCGGCCCACCAAGTCCACACCGAGTCTGACCAGTCATCACCTGTACGTTAGTTCCATCCTACACACTTGGAGGCAATTTACAGAGGGCACAATAACCTACAAACCTGCATGTCTATGGGATGTGGGAGCACCTGGAGAAAATCCGTGTGGTCACACGGAGAATGTGCAAACTCCACACATACAGCACTCACAGTCAGGGTTGAACCCGCGTCTCTGGTGCTGTAAGGCAACAACTCTACTGATGTGCCACTGTGCCCCCCCTCCCCCCCCTTAATAAAATGGTGACGAAAATCGTCAATCCTTTCTCCTGTGTAAATCCTTAATCTGTCCAATGTTTCACTTTGTTTAGAGCAAAGTCAACCTGGTAAATATAGAACAGTCCAGCACAGGACTTTGGCCCACAGCAGTTTCTGTTTATTATTATCATGTGCACTGAGGTACAACCATTGTTTAGCATGCTATCTAATCAAATCAGATAATGTTGTACACTAATATAATTAAGCCAAACTCAAGTACTATAGGTAGAGCAAAGGTGTAGGCAGGAACTGCAGATGCTGATTTACACCGGATATAAACACAAAATGCTGGAGTAATTCAGCGGAACTCAGCAGCATTAGAGATATGGAAGGGGAAGGTGTGAAAACATCAGATACACAAACACCTTACCCTTCCATACCTCTAGACTCCATCTCCCCTGACTCTCAGTCTGAAGAAGGATCTTAACCCGTAAGGTCACCCATTAACTTCTCTCCAGAGATGCTGCCGGTCCCGCTGTGTTACTCCAGCATTTTGTGTCTATCTTAGATAGAGTAAAGTGGAAGATACAGAGTGCAGGACATAGTTAAAGAGATATTAATACAAAAATATTTTTTCACGGGTGTAATACCTGTTACTAAGTTCTCAGCATCGTAGCACATCAGTCCCATAGACAAAGCACAATGTCCGCAACAGGGTAGAGGTGAATCGGGCAGTACCCTCGCTTATGGAAGGACAGAAGCCTGATAACAGAGGGGAAGAAGCTGTTCCTGAGTCTGGTGGCTGAGACTACAGAGCCAGGCTTGTTTTTAGACTTGCTACATCTGCTAGAGACGACAGTTAGAGCCTTTGTTTAGGTTCTTAACAGCAAACGGGACAGCAGTGGTGATGCTCAAACATACGGCACATTGAGATCCCTCTTTGAAAATAGAGTTTGATGATAGTCAAAAGATATTTTGTATCTAAATAAGTTACTGAATTGTGTATTAAATGCAATGTGGTGGATATTCCCCATCTCAGTATTTCTGGTGGAACTATGGTTTTTATTTATGTTTGGGGATACAGCATGGCAACAGGCCCTTTGGCCCACTGAGTCCACGCCGACCATCCATCACCCGTTCACACAAATACCATGTTATCCCATCGTCTCATCCACTCTCTGCAAACAAGGGACAATTTACAGAAGGCAAATTTAACCCACAAACTCAGCACGGTGGCGCAGCAGTAGAGTTGCTGCCTTGCGGTGCCAGAGACTTGGGTTCGATCCTGACAAAAGGTGCTGTCTGTATGGAGTTTGCACGTTCTGGTTTTCTTTGGCATCTCCGAGTGGGAGCACCATCGAGTATGGCTGCCCTGCCTGCAGCTGTTTGTCCTTACATCCTTTAAAAAAAATGTAGTATGTTAAAAAGTTTTGTTTTGGAAGTCTACTCTTTTTATGTGGGGGGTGGGGGAAAGGGGGAAACTTTTTTTCTCAGTCCCTACCTGGTCGGAGATGCATCCTCCGAGCTGCATCTTCGCCCCCTCCTCGCGGCCTACCACCTGGACTGGAGCAGCGTTTCCTGCCGGGACCGACCAGGATCTTCAGCGCTGAAGCACCATCGCGGAGCGGGCGATGCTTTACCGAGGGCCGCCGTGTGGTAGGCTCCGGAGTGCTGAGACCGCCGACTCCAACATCGCGGAGCTGTGGAATTCGGGACCAGCGCGGCCTGTGGAATTCGGGAGCCGCGGTCTCCGGCAGCAAGCGGCAGTTTCAGACACTCCAAGCCGCTGAAGAGTGTTCTTCCGACGCTGGAGCTCCATCATCCGGCGAGAGGGCCTGAAACATCGGGCCACAGTTGCGGCGACTGCGGAGGCCTCAAATAGGCCCCGACCACGGGGTGAACACAGAGGAAGATGACTGGACTTCCTTCCCTCACAGTGGGAACCATTGTGGGGGGATGTTTTATGTTAAATTCTTCTTTAATGTTGTGTTTTATATTTATTGGTGTGCTGCAATGGCAACTCAAATTTCACTACACCCCCAATTGGTGTATGTGACAATAAATGGCCTTTGTCCTTTGTTTTCTCCCACACGCCAAAGACGTGCAGGTTTGTAGGTTAATTGACTTTAGTAAACTTGTGAAATTGTCCCTAGTGTGTACTCCAGTGCTAGTGTATAGGGTGGTCGCTGGTCGGTGGGCCGAAGGGCCTGTTTCCACACTGTATCTACGTCTGAAGTTAAAGTCGAAATATGAGCAAATTGGAGCACCCGGAGGAAACCCAGGGAGAATGTACAAACTCCACACAGACAGTAACTGAGATCAGGATCAAACCCGGTCTCTGGCACTGTGAGGCTGCAGCTCCAAGCATTGGCCAAAACAATGTGCTTGTCACTTGAATGGAACTTAAACGCACAACTGTCTTAATCTACGACAGGATTTGTGGCTGAAACTTAATCTTTAAATACACCTTTGTGGAGGTATGCGCTGAGTTGGCAGTGTACCAGCCTGCCTGCTCTTGGCCTTGGCTGGGAATGTTTTTGGGATGATTATAAAACATTTGCAGCACAGAATGATAGTGCTTACTCAGTGAATTGGTTCTGCAAAGTCTGGGAAAATGCTGGAGCCGTTTTCAGTCTTGTAATGTTATTGATTTGAGCTGTGAAGCTGCTGATTTCAGCTGGAGATGTATTAGTAACCCCCCCCCTTCCCAAATCTCCGTCCACACCTGGACTTGCGCTTATCTCCCCCCCCCCCCCCGCCCCCACCTGCCACATTCCTTCCTCCACCTTCACAATTTGTAACTTCAATCTTTTCTCGCACCTTTTCATCTTTAGCCTTATCAGGACACAGGATGTTGAAGTAACTCAGCGGGTCAGGCAGCATTCCTGGAGAACATGAACAGGTGACATTTCAGTTTGTAGCAAGAAGCATCCCGTCCCGAAACGTCACCTACCCATTTTCTCCACAGGTGCTGCCTGACTCGTTGAGTTGCTTCAGCACTTTGCGTATCGATTTGAAATGTTTGGATTTGGGATTCGAGGCCAAATTACAGCTCCATGAGCAAGGTCATTGTTTATTCTCCCCTATATTGGGAATGCTAAAGCTTACCCCTCAACTGGAGCAGACAGTGCACCAAAGGAACAGGCCCTTCAGCCCACAATATCTGTGCCCAACATGATGCCCAGCTAAACTGATCAAATGTACCTGCATGTAATCAATATCCCTCCATATCCACATGCTTATACAAAAACCTCTTAAAACTGCTAACATCACCACCACCCCTGGCATTGTGTTCCAGGCACCCCCCACCCTCTGTAAAAATCCTTGCCCTGCATATCTTTCAACTTTGTGTAGGAAGGAACTGCAGATGCTGGCGTATACCAAAGATAGACACAAGGTGCTGGAGTAACTCAGTGGGTAGGGCAGCATCTCTGGAGAAAAAGAACGGGTGACGTTTCATGTTGGGGCCCTTCTTCAGACGGAAGAAACGTCATCCTTCCTTTTTCTCCAGAGATGTTGCCTGACCGACTGAGTTATCTTTAAACTTTGCAACTCTCACCTTCACGCTACGCTGTTGAGTGTGGTTTGGGTTTGATAGACCACGCGCACACATGCACACATGCGCGCACACACACTCATTAGAAGCCTCATAATCATCTGCTTTAAATATAAAGGAAGAATTTGAATGGAAACAAGTGGTATAAATTACAGGGTCTCGACCCGAAACACCACCCATTCCTTCTTTCCAGAGATGCTGCCTCACCTGCTGAGTTACTCCAGCATTTTGTGTCTACCTTTGATTTTACCAACATCTGCAGTTCTTTCTTACTACCCTGGCTTTGTGATTCATTTCACTCCACGCAATGTACAAACACATATGCATGGGAACAAATAACTCAAGTTGTGCATTAGGTCTCTGAATCGCTGTATGGCAGTAAACTCCTGCCCAGGATTTCAAATCTGTGTAAAAGGTGTCATCTAGACCAGTGCTGCTTAAACTGGTGAATGGTTCAGCCAAGGGTGAATAAAATTATTTTTGGATGAATGAAGGGTTAATGACATAATTTATTCAGATATTTAGTCTGTGGAATTCTCTGCCTCAGAGGGCGGTGGAGGCCGGTTCTCTGGATACTTTCAAGAGAGAGCTAGATAAGGCTGTTAAAGATAACGGAGTCAGGAGATATGGGGAGAAGGCAGGAATGGGGTACTGATTGTGGATGATCAGCCATGATCACATTGAATGGCGGTGCTGGCTCGAGGGGCCGAATGGCCTACTCCTGCACCTATTGTCTATTTATATTTTTTTCTATACTTAAAAAAGGCATTGCCATTAAAGTGGTTAGTAAACTCTTATTGGTTTTAATGGCAGTGGAGCTGGAAATTTGATATGTTTTTCTCTCTCTACCTATGGTTTTCTAATTTCAAAGTAGCAGGATATTTCCCAAATTTACTGTAATATAACTTTTTTGGGAAGACCATGGTTTTTTTAGCACAAAATCAAAGCACGAAAGGGTAGGATGGGGTTGAAGCCCAGTGTTTAGACATTGGAATATTTTTTTATCAATCTCATCAAATGATTTTCCAACTCCAGTGTTAATTAAACGTTTTATTCCACTCCTAGTTTTCTTTCCATATTTTTAAGTTATTCAAAAAGTTCAATAAAATAAACACTTAAGAAATGAGTTAATTTTGCTCACGTGACAATAAATTATAGATCAAATTCTACACAAGGGAGAATGAGACGAAAACTACCAAAAAACATCAGAAAATTTAGTCGAGTGTGATTTAAATGTTGTGATAAAGACTCAAGGCTGAATGACACTGAAATAGTTTAAGAAGCACTGGTCTAGACACTCGGGAAATGAAAATGATTCACTTAATGAAGGGGAAAACTAATGGTGACACAAACCACAGATGCTGGAATCTTGAGCAAAACACAGAGTGCTCGGGTAGTCAACGGGTCAGGCAGCATCTGCGGAGGGAATGGACAGGCGACGTTTTGGGTCAGGAACCTTCATCAGACTGTTTGGAGGGGGGGGGGGGGGCTGGAACACATGTGGGAGCGGGACAAAGCCTGGTGAGTGATAGATGGATACAGGTGAGGGGTGTGGGTGATAGAAGTATATACAATTTATGAGAGGCATAGATGCGGTGGATGGTCAGAACCTTTTCCCCCCAGGGTGGAAATGTAACAGACTAGAGGGCTGGGCAAAGTTGGAGGAGATGTGTGGGGCAAGTTATCTTACACAGAGGATCGTGAATGCCTGGAACGTGCTGCCAGGAGTGGTGGTGGAGGCAGACATGTCTACTGACCAAGAATACTTCCATACACCACAATGAAGTACTTTGAGGGGTTAGTGAAGGTATGTATCAACTCCTGCCCCAATGATGCAGCTGGTCCAGTTGCTGCCTCACAGCGCCAAAGAACCGGGTTCGATCCTGACCTCGGGTGCTGTCTGTGCGGAGTTTGCCCGTTCCCCCTGTGACTCTGGGTGCTCCGGTTTCCTCCCACATCCCCAGGTCATGCAGGTTTGCAGGTTAATTGGTCCTCTGTAAATTGTCATTCGTGTGCAGGGAGTGGATGAGAAAGTGGAATAACACTGAACTAGTGTGAATGGGTGATCGATGGTCGGCATGGACTTGGTGGGCTGAAGGGCCTGTTTCCATGCTGTATCTCGAAACTCAACTCTGAACTCAAGCTGCTTATGATTTTTGTCTCCTGCAGATATTTCCCTTATCCATCAGTAATCTGTGCACAGAATCAGCAGCCGCAGACCACACAATCTTCCCAGCTTGAAATCAAATTGAGTTTGAATTGTGTTGTCAAATTCTGCATGTGATTATGCTTGAAATAAAGGCAATCCAGACAAAATAATTCAGCTGTACTTTGGGTTCTTAGATGCCACAAGAATGGCACTTACACGTTTACTTGGAGACCCTTGGAAGCATTGAAGTCAGTCATTCTGCTTTTAAATGGGTTGAGATGTATGGTAATTCTGTTGGTGGATAATATGCTTTTTGTTCAGAACTAAGCTTGCTTTCAGAGCCTGACATTTCTGATCATTGAAATGTGACTGTTTATGTATTAGTAATCACTCGGTTACATAAAGAGAGTGTTGAGTTTCTTGAGCAGTGGGTGTTGCTTCAACAATGATGGAGACTTTTATTTTTGGTCGGATCATATCTTTGTGGGTTTAGATGTGGAATACATTAGCCGTGTTTTCAAAAATACGCAATCCAGCCGTGTATATTATGCAAGATAGGCTGTCTCTCAAGCAGTAGCTAAAGCAAAAAGGCAGAGTACAAGTTGGGGAGAAGACACAACACGATAGAAAATGTCATTTTATTGTAGCTGTCTGCCATTCGGACACTGGAGGACCAGCAATGCCTTTGGACGTGGTCGTTTTGGTCGAAATAAGCGACGCAAGACTTTTATAAACTCTGCTATATTGGGGTAAGACAAGTGTTTTATGTAGGATTTCTGCCAAGTGCAAGTTAGTTTAGTTAGGGTGGCACGGTGGTGCAACGGTAAAGCTACTGTCTTGCAGCGCCAGGGCCACGGGTTTGATCCTGACTATGGGTGACGTTTGTACCGAGTTTGTTCGTTCTCCCCATGACTTGCGTGTGTTTTCTCCGAGATCTTCAGTTTCCTCCCACGCCCCAAAGACGGTTTGGTATAGATTTAAAATTGTCCCTACCGTGTGTGGGGTAATGTTAATATGCGGGGATCGCTGGTCGGTGTGGGCCGATGGGCCTGTTTCCGCACTGTATCTCTAGACTAAACTAAACTAATTTTTTATTGTCATGTGCAGTGATAAGATTGGATGTGTGAAATGTTTGACATAGCTGGCTCAACTTCATTCAATGAGAAGTGAAATTCGCAGTGTGTAGGAAGGAACAGCAGATGCTGGTTTATACCAAAGGATAAATACAAAGTGCTGGAGGAACTCAGAGGTCAGGCAGCATCTCTGGAGAAAAGGAATGTCTGACATTTTGGGTCAGGACCCTTCTTCAGACTGAAAGTAGATGGGAGGGAGGGGGGGGGGGGGGGGGGGAGAAACTGGAGGTAGTTAAAGGCCAGAACAAAGTAGGGCTGGCAACAGATGTCCATAATGATCCATTGTTGGCTGGGGAAGAGGTGACATTCTCAGTCTTGGGTGTAATGCTGTCATTGGGCCAGTTGACGATGAAATGGTGGGACTGGTGAGAGACAACAGACAATAGGTGCAGGAGTAGGCCATTTGGCCCTTCGAGCCAGCACCACCATTCAATGTGATCATGGCTGATCATCCCCAATCAGTACCCCGTTCCTGCCTTCTCCCCATATCCACTGACTCCGCTATCTAGCTCTCTCTTGAAAGTATCCAGAGAACGAGCCTCCACCGCCCTCTGAGGCAGAGAATTCCACAGACTCACAACTCTCTGTGAGAAAAAGTGTTTCCTCGTCTCCATTCTAAATGGCTTACCCCTTATTCTTAAACTGTGGCCCCTGGTTCTGGTCTCCCCCAACATCGGGAACATGTTTCCTGCCTCTAGCGTGTCCAAACCCTTAACAATCTTATGTTTCAATAAGATGCCCTCTCATCCTTCTAAACTCCAGAGTATACAAGCCCAGCTGCTCCATTCTCTCAGCATATGACAGTCCCGCCATCCTGGGAATTAACCTTGTAAACCTACGCTGCACTCCCTCAATAGCTAGAATGTCCTTCCTCAAATTAGGGGACCAAAACTACACACCATACTCCAGGTGTGGTCTCACTAGGGCTCTGTACAACTGCAGAAGGATCTCTTTGCTCCTATACTCGACTCCTCTTGTTATAAAGGCCAACATGCCATTCGCTTTCTTCACTGTCTGCTGTACCTGCATGCTTACTTTCATAGACTGATGAACAAGGACCCCCAGATCCCGTTGTACTTCCCCTTTTCCCAACTTGACGCCATTTAGATAGTAATCGGCCTTCCTGTTTTTGATACCAAAGTGGATAACCTTACATTTATCCACATTAAACTTCATCTGCCATGCATCTGCCCACTCCCCCCAACCTGTCCAAGTCACGCTGCATTCTCATAGCATCCTCCTTACAGTTCACACTGCCACTCAGCTTTGTGTCATCTGCAAATTTGCTAATGTTACTTTGAATCCCTTCATCCAAATCTTTGATGTATATTGTAAATAGCTGCGGTCCCAGCACCGAGCCTTGCGGTACCCCACTAGTCACTGCCTGCTATTCTGAAAAGCACCCGTTAATCCCTACACTTTGTTTCCTGTCTGCCAACCAATTTTCTATCCATGTCAGCACTTTACCCCCAATACCATGTGCCCTAATTTTGCCCACTAATTTCCTTTGTGGGACCTTATCAAATGTTTTCTGAAAGTCCAGGTACACTACATCCACTGGCTCTCCCTTGTTCATTTTCCTTGTTACATCCTCAAAAAATTCCAGAGATAATAGATTTGTTGATGCAGTGAAGCAAATGGCTTTACTGTTTCTCTTATTGTAACTACTATATGAGCAAGTGGTATGAACATTGACTTCTCAAACTTCAGGTAGAGTTTGCTTTCTCTCTCCATCCCCAGCTCTCCCACAAGTCTTACTGCCTCTGCCTACATTCGTTCACTGTCCTCCCCTGATATCAGTCTGAAGAAGGGTCTCGACCCGAAACATCGCAAATTCCTTCTCTCCATAGATCTGGATCTCTGACGAGAAGGAATTGGTGACATTGGGGCTAAAGAAAGGCCTCGACCCGAAACGTCACCCATTCCTTCTCTCCAGAGATGCAGCCTGTCCCGCTGTGGTACATCTAATAACTGAACAATATACTGATCAAAGGTGAAGGGAAGCCATGCAGATTTATTGAATGCAACAGAGCTGTAAGTTTATAACTAGAGGGACACAAAGTGCAGGTGTAACTCAGCAAGTCAGGCGGCATCTCTGAAGAACATGGCTAGGTGACGTTCCTGGTCGGGGCTTTTCTTCAGAACTTGTTCAGAACTATCTTCAGACCCCCCCCCCCCCCACTTTGTGTCTTTCATAACCGTTCTTTTGTGTGGAAAGGAACCGCAGATAGATACAAATGCTGGAGTAACAAAGCGGGTCGGGAAGTATCTCTGAATAAAAAGATAAGTGACGTTTTGGGACACCCATTTATTTTCTCCATATCCTTGTTTCTACAAGTTTATACCTCGACTGGAACTTAACTTGAAGGAAACAATTAAATGAACTGCAAGTTGGAAGACGCAAGAAACAACAGAAAAAGAGACAAAGTGCTGGAGTAACTCAGCGGTCAGACAGCATCTCTGGAGAACATGGATAGGTGATGTTTTGGGTCGGGACCCATCTTCAGACTGAAGAAAGGTCCCAACCGAATACACCTCTTATCCATGTTCTCCAAGATCAGTATGGGAATGGGAAGGAGAGTTTTAAATGGTTAACAACGGGGAGATCCAGCTTGGTGGACCAAAAGCAAGTGTTCAGCAAAACGATCGCATTTCAGTCCCTAGTTTACCAAACAAAGACACAAAGCACTAGAGTAACACAGTAGGTCAGACATCACCTCCGGTAAACATGGATAACTGACGTTTAGGGTCGGGACTCTTCTTCATACGAGTTGCCAGCTTGGTTTATGATCCAAATATTTCTGATCCCGCATGCAGTTAGATCACAACACAAAATGCTGGAGGAACTCAGTGGGTTAGGCAGCATTTGGAGGGAATGGGCAGGTGACGTTTTAGGTCGAGACCCCTCCATGAACTCTGGAGAAGACAAGTGTAGAGGAAGGATACGTGGCTATGGAGTGAGTCTGGGTCAACATGGTGGGAGAGCAGCAGCAAACATCGAGGGGGAGCAGTGAGAGAGGGTCTCATAGAACTCGTGTCGGAAGGAGGAGAATGCAGGAGAATGGGAATGGGAGCAAAAAAACAATTAGCCGCAATCGAATGGCGGAGTAGATTCAATGGGCCAAGTGGCCTAATTGTGCTCCTATGTCCTATGGTTTTAACTTCTTAAATATAGGCATCCTTTGTTGAGGTTTAACAGTTGAGCAGTTCAATGGAGGCGCAAGGAACTGCAGATGCTGGAATCTTGATCAAAACAATGTGCTGGAGGAACACTGGGCAGCATGGTGGCACAGCGGTAGAGCTGCTGCCTTACAGCACCAGAGATCCAGGTTCAATCCTGACTCTGTACGGAGTTGGTACATTCTCCCCGTGACCCCGTGGGCTCCGGTTTCTCCTCACTTTCCAAAGACGTACAGCTTTGTCGGTTAATTTGGCTTTGGTAAAAATTGTAAATTGTCCCTCGTGTGGATAGGATAGTGTAGAGGGATTGTTTGTTGGCGCAGACTCGGTGGGCCGAAGGGCCTGTTTCCGCACTGTATCTCTAAACCAAAATTAAACTGTAGATGCTGCTTGACCCACTGAGTTCCTCCAGTACTTTGCTTTGCTGAAGATGTACCTGCAGTCCCTTGTCTCTCTTATTTACAAAATGTTCAGTCCTTGTAGGATTTGAGGAAGCTTACTGCCCGGAATTCTAAAATATAAAATGTACTGTACATTGTGTGTAGGATGCATACTCGCCAACGGACCAGTATTTGCCATCTATGTTTAATGCGGGGAGTGTTTCAGAAGTTAGTATTTGAAAAACACCAGTAATTTATTGAACATTTAAACTGCAATTAGTTCTCCTGAATATTCAGTAGTATGGGGTCTACAATAACCCTGTGCCCAGTTAGTGCATGACTGCTTTGTAAATGTAACATGTTGTATTGGGGGGGGGGATACACACATTTAATGCTTGACAAATGATGTTGAAAGTTATTGATCTTGAATGCTTGAGTTTGGACACACATCATAATCCACATTTTCACTCAAAGGCAATGGCCCATTAGTGTTGTAATGGAGCTGGCGAGAGTAATTTTGACATAAATTGCTGTCAAGTTTGACATGGGTAGATTAAAACAGCAGGAATGAAAAGTCTGTTCATTATTCAGTGCATTTGTGGAAATGGTGAACTTGTTGTGTTGCAATTACTCTGAAAGTGAGAATTACAGAACACAAAATGAATGTAAGTCGGCATATATGACGCAGTGAATCTATACATCAACATCTCGGAACTAAATGTAGACATGGCAAATGTGAAATGTATCACTTTGGCCAAAATGTTGCTGGAATGAAAATAAATATGTAACAATTGTGCTGTGTACAGGAAGGAACTGCAGATGCTGGTTTAAACCATAGATAAACACAAAAAGCTGGAGTGACTCAGCGGGCCAGATAGCATCTCTGGAGAAAAAAGGAATAGGTGGCGTTTTGGGTCGAGACCTACACTCATTTTATAACTTTGCATCCGGCTCTCCATAGTGGAGAAATGATATGATTGTTGGCTTCTTGAAGATAGATGGATTGGTTATTTTTAAAGTAGAGATTTATAGGTTCTTGATTAGGAAAGGTGTCAAAGGTTACAGAGAGGAGGCAGGGAGAATGGGGTTGAGACGGAAAGATAGATCAGCCTTGATTAAATGGTGGAGCAGACTTGATGGGCCGATTGGCCCAATTCTGCTATGTCATCATCTAATGGTCTTATGATTGGCACAATTAGGGGCGGTACAGTGGGTTCGTGGTAGAGTTGCTGACTCACAGCCCCAAAGACCCAGATTCGATCCTGACCGAGGGTGCTGTCTATGTGGAGTTTGCATGTTCTCCCCGTGACCAATTGGATGATGTCTATGTGGAGTTTGCATGTTCTCCCCGTGACCTTTGGGTGCTCTGGTTTCCTCACACACTCCAAAGGTCTACAGGTTTGTAGGTTCATTGGCTTTGGTCAAGATTGTAAATTGTCCCTTGTGTGTAGGGTAGTGTTAGTGTACAAGGGGATCGCTGGTCGGTGCAGACTCAGTGGGCCCAAGGGCCTGTTTTTGCGCTGTTACTCTGAACTAAACAAACAATTGTGAAAAAGGAATGCTGTTGGGTGTCGGAATTTACTGAGTGTGCACTAAAGTTATAGTTAGAGTTTCTGCATGGTTTAGCATTTGGATTATTTTCTTGTGATTTAGAGGAATGGCAGGAAAATTGATGAAAGATGGCAAACCAAAAGTAAGATAAACAATGGCTGCCTCGCCAACAGTCTGTCTGTCCTTTCCTTTGTGTCTGTTTTTTAATGTTCTTTAGCTTGTTTTGTGTGGGGGGGGGGGGGGAGTTGGGGGAAACTTTTTTTAAATCTCTTACCTCGATGGAGATGTGATTTTCTTTTTTTTCCGTGTCGTATCTCCGTCCGCACTATGGCCTAACATCGTAGAGTTGGCAGCCTTTGCTGGAGATCGACCGAGAGCTCCATCGCGGGAGCCTGCGGACTTCCCATCACGGACCTCGCAATCTCTGTCGGGGGGACGTCTAAGGGGCTCCAACCGTGGGAGCTATGGGACTCTAACATCGTGGAGCCCGCGGTCTCTGGTCAGAGACCGACTTCGGGGAGTCCAAGCCGCAGGAGCTTTCGACAGCCCTGATGCGGAAGTTTCGACCGCCCCGACGCAGGGGGTTTGACCGCCGGCTACGGGAGCTTCGATCGCCCCGACGGATGGTTCAACTGCCCCGACCACGGGAGAATAAAGAGGAAGGAGATTGCCTTCCATCACAGTGAGGAACATGGGGAATCTCCTGTGGAGGTTGTTTATGATAACTTTATGTAGTTGTGTGTTTTGTTGCTTTTTGTTTTAGTATGGCTGTATGGTCATTTGAATCTCACTGTCCAATTGGTACAGGTGACAATAAACTGACTTTGAAATCTTGAACGCTCAGCAAATCGGGCAGCATTTGATGAGGGAAGTGATAGGCCCTTTCAGATGATGATCTATCCTGCCCAAGATGGAATCCGAGCATGGCGACTGGTTACATCCTGGTCCCAGAGGAGGGTTTGCTATCATGCAATATAATGGCTCCACTTTTGGGCAGTGGGCAGGTGCTATAGACCTGCAGGAGAAGGTAGCCGCACCCGCCCCCACGAGTCTTGAGCAGATGGGGCTCGTCAGCCTGGGAAGGCGGTCCATCTAGGAGAGGGAAAACTCTGATTTAAAACCTCCACTGCCTTGTGGCCATATCCAGTCATGGAAAAGGCTCCTGGAGTAAACCTCAAGAAAATCCGGAGTTGGAGCCCCTAAGGCAGTTTGTCGTTGTCTACAACCTCGCTCTGG
Source organism: Amblyraja radiata (assembly GCF_010909765.2). Classification (NCBI taxonomy): domain Eukaryota; kingdom Metazoa; phylum Chordata; class Chondrichthyes; order Rajiformes; family Rajidae; genus Amblyraja; species Amblyraja radiata. Next base: position 41,119,722 of record NC_045975.1, read on the forward strand.
CAGCTCCTGCAACGGCTGGTGCCAAAGTGTAACGGCCCTGCTGTTCTTTTGGATCAATCAGCCCGACGTGGAGAGGGGGGACGTGCTGCATGGGCAACATATGACATCGCCCATGCTTGCATCCGACCACACATCACCTGCTGCTCGAGCCGAGGTTTGGAGCAAGCAGCCAACAACTCAGATGCATCACCCATGGTCAGTCATGACTGAGGGGGGCCTACAAAGAAGAAGCTCCACCTTTGAATGCCTCTCCAACCTGTAAACCCAACGCTATTTGTAATTGCTGCTCTATCTTCCTATTTGCTGTGTGTATTGTATGCGAGTTTGGTTTGATTGGATTTGTGTATGGTATGTAATTTAGTTGAGAGACGCAGCATGGAAAGAGGCCCTTCAGCCCACCGAGTCCATGCCGACCGTCGATCACCCGTTCACACTTGTTTTGTGTTATCACACTTTCTCATCCACTCCATACCCACCAGGGGCAATTTACAGAAGAACGATTAACCTGCAAACCCACTTGTCTTAGGGATGTGCGGAGGAGACTGAAGAGAAAGATTTAATAGGAACCTGAAGGGCAACTTTTCCCACTCGGCGTGGTGGGCATATGCAACAAGGTGCAAGAGAAAGTAGTTGAGACGGGTACAGTAACAGCATTTAAATGATATTTGGACAGATACATGGATGGGAAATGTTTAGAGGGATATGGGACGAGCTCGGCCGAAGGGCCTGTTTCTGTGCTGTATGATGCTATGTAAAGATACAATTCCCCAATAGTTGGAGTGTAACATAGTCTTGTTCCAAACATGAACCTCGAGATTCTGTGCGTCTTTGTGGCTTGGAGCAGCGGTATAGTCGCTGCCTTACAGCTCCAGGGACCTGGGTTCGATCCTGACCTATGGGTGCCGTCTGTACATAGTTTGTACGTTCTCCCCGTGACCTGCGTGGGTTTTCTCCAAGATCTTCAGTTTCCTCCCACACTCAAGACATACAGGTTTGCAGGTTAATTGGCTGGGTGTAAATGTAAAATTGTCCCTAGTGTGTGTAGGATAGTGTTAATGTGCGGGGATCGCTGGTTGGTGTGGACTCGGTGGGCTGAAAAACCTGTTTCTGTGTTGTATCTCTAAACTAACTAAAGCTAAATATATTAAACTGCATAGAAATGTGTCGAAGTCCCGCGATCTAATCCACAATCGCCAATGAATGTGTTTGGACGGCACATTCAGTGGGCAGACTGTAATGTTTTAAAACTCTCTTTCCATGGGAGAACAAGGAAAGGTTTCTGCCTGGAAGGACATGAGAGGAAGAAACACTTGCTTCTTTCAGAAAACACTTGTGCATGAGCCTATAGGCTGTGGAGAGTGAGCTGGGAAAGAGATGAGGCTTCTACCCCTCTACTCTGGCAAGATGCCAGAAGGGGTTTAGTGTGCGCTCCATTGTAATTGTATTAAGTGACGATCAAATTCATCACTGAAAGATGCAATCATGGAAGCACAGTGTTCCTCTGATTCTGCTGTACATGTTCATTTGCCAGTATGAGTTTGAATAAGGTTTATGGAAAGAAATGCTCTCCTTGATTAGGGGTGTTTAAACTGTGGTGGCAGGACTGCAAATAGACTTGGAATTATTAAACTGCTTTCAGTTCACTGTGTGAATTCTGCTTGTTGACTAGAATCTAGGTCAAGTACATTCCTTGGCATATCTGCTCAAGTTCCACCGAGCTTGCATGAAATGGTGGTCAGATTTTAATTAACGTGTCCAAGCAATTTTACATTGGAAAGCAGTTATGCTGTGTTATTCAGTGGCGTAGGGAATAACTGCAGAAAGGCATGAGACTGGATAAGTAAGGCACGGTGGTGCAGCGGCGGAGTTGATGCATCACAGCACCAGAGACCCAGGTTTGATCCTGACTATGGGTGTTGTCTGTACGGAGTTTGTATGTTCTCCCTGTGACCACGTGCGTTTTCTCTGGGAGCTCCGACTTCCTCCAACACTCCAAAGAAGTGTAGATTTATCAGTTAATTGGCTTTGGTAAAATTGTAATTTGTCCCTAGTGTGTAGGATAGGGCTAGTGTACGGGGATCGCTAGTCGATGCGGACTCAGTGAACCTAAGGACCTCTTTCTGTATCTCTAAAGTTGTACATACAGTGCCCTCCATAATGTTTAGGACAAAGATCCATCATTTTTTTTATTTGCCTCTGCAATTTGAGATTTGTAATAGAAAAAAATCACATGTGGTTAAAGAGCACATTGTCAGATTTTAATAAAGGCCATTTTTATACATTTTGGTTTCACCATGTAGAAATTGCAGCAGTGTTTATACATATGCTTTGTTTGATGATGTTCTGACTGTGACTCTATTTATATGTTCTCTGTTTTAAAAAAAAAATTATTGTCTGTAACTGTGGATCTGTGCTGCTGCCTGTCTTGGCCAGGACTCTCTTGTAAAAGAGATTTTTAATCTCAATGAGACTTATCCTGGTTAAATAAAGGTTAAATAAAAATAAAATAAAAAAACATAGTCCCCCCATTTCAGGGCAACATAATGTTTGGGACACACCAATGTAATGTAAATGAAAGTAGTCGTGTTTAGTATTTTGTTGCATGTCCTTTGCATACAATGACTGCTTGAAGTCTGCGATTCATGGACATCACCAGTTGCTGAGTGTCTTCACTGGCGATGCTCTGCCAGGCCTGTATTGCAGCCATCTTTAGCTTATGTTTAAGAAGGAACTGCAGATGCTGGAAAATCGAAGGTAGACAAAAGTGCTGGAGAAACTCAGCGGGTGCAGCAGCATCTATGGAGCGAAAGAAATAGGTAAATAGGAAACCCTTCTTCAGACTGATTAGCTTATGCTTGTTTTGGGGGCTAGTGCCCTCAGTTTTCTCTTCAGCATATAAAAGGCATGCTCAATTGGGTTCAGATCGGGTGATCGACTTGGCCACTCAAGAATTTACCATTTTTTAGCTTTGGAAAACTCCTTTGTTGCTTTAGCAATATGTTTGGGATCATTGTCTTGCTGTAGAATGAACCGCCGGCCAATGAGTTTTGAGGCATTTGTTTGAACTTGAGCAGATAGGATGTGTCTATACACTTCAGAATTAATTATACTACTGCCATCAGCAGTTGTATCATCAATGAAGATAAATGAGCCAGTACCTTCAGCAGCCATACAAGCCTAGGCCATAACACCCCCACCACCGTGTTTCATAGATGAGGTGGTTTGCTTTAAATCTTGAGCAGTTCCTTCTCTCCTCTATACTTTGCTCTTGCCATCACTCTTGATATAAATTAATCTTCGTCTCATCTGTCCACAAGACCTTTTTCCAGAACTTTTAAGTATTTCTTGGCAAACTGTAACCTGGCCATCATATTTTTGCGGCTAACCAGTGGTTTGCATCTTACAGTGTCGCCCCTGGATATCTGCTCATGAAGTTTTTTGCGGACAGTGGTCATTGACAAATCCACACCTGACTCCTGAAGAGTGTTTCTGATCTGTCGGACAGGTGTTTGGAGATTTTTCTTTATTCTAGAGAGAATTATTTTGTCATCAGCTCTGGAGGTCTTCCTTAGCCTGCCAGTCCCTTTATGATTAGTAAGCTCACCAGTGCTCTCTTTCTTCTTAATGATGTTCCGAACAGTTGATTTTGGTAAGCCTAAGTTTTGGCTGATGTCTCTTAACAGTTTTATTCTTGTTTCTCAGTCTCATAATGGATTCTTTGACTTTCATTGGCACAACTTTGGTCCTCATGTTGATAAACAGTAATAAAAGTTTCCAAAGGTGATGGAAAGACTAGGTGCTGAGAGCTCTCTTATACCTGCATTAAGGAGGCATTTAAACACACCTGAGCAATTACAAACACCTGTGAAGCCATGTGTCCCAAACATTATGATGCCCTGAAATGGGGGGACTATGTATAAACACAGCTGTAATCTCTACATGGTGAAACCAAAATGTATAAAAATACCCTTTAATTAAATCTGACAATGTGTACTTTAACCACATGTGATTTTTTTCTATTACAAATCACAAATTGTGGAGTACAGAGGCAAATACAGTGCATTCAGAAAGTATTCAGACTCCTTCACTTTTTTCCACATTTTGATATGTCACAGCTTTATTCTAAAATGGATTAAATTCATTTTATTTTTTATCACCAATCTACACACAATACCTTGTAATAAAAAAGCAAAATCAGGTGTTTAGAAATTTTTGCAAATAATTAAAAATAAATAACAGAAATATCACATTTACATAAGTATTCAGGCCCTTTACTCAGTACTTTGTTGAGGCACATTTGGCAGCGATTACAGCCTCAAGTCCTCTTGGGTATGACACTACAAGCTTGGCACACCTGTATTTGGGTAATTTCTCCCATTCATGTCTTCAGATCCTCTCGTGCTCTGTCAGGTTGGATGGGGAGCGTCGATGCACAGCTATTTTCAGGTCCCTCCAGAGATGTTCAATCGGGTTCAAGTCCGGACTCTGGCTGGGCCACTCAAGGACATTCATAGACTTGACACGAAGCCAATCCTGCGTTGTCTTGGCTGTGTGCTTAGGGTCGTTGTCCTGTTGGAAGGTGAACCTCCGCCCCAGTCTGAGGTCCAGAACGCTCTGGAGCAGGTTTTCAACAAGGATCTCTCTGTACTTTGCTCCGTTCATCTTTCCCTTGATCCTGACTAGTCTCCCAGTTCCTGCCGCTGAAAAACATCCCCACAGCATGATGCTGCCACCACCATGCTTCATCGTAGGTATGTTATTGGCCAGGTGATGAGCAGTGCCTGGTTTCCTCCAAACGTGACGCTTGGCATTCAGGACAAAGAGCTCAATCTTGGTTTCATCTGACCAGAGAATCGTGTGTATCATGCCTTTTGGCAAACTCCAAGAGGGCTGTCATGTGCCTTTTACTGAGGAGTGGCTTCCATCTGGCCATTCTACCATAAAGGCCTGATTGGTGGAGTACTGTAGATATAGTTGTCCTTCTGGAAGGTTCTCCCATCTCCACAAAGGAACTCTGGAGCTCTGTCAGAGTGACCATCGGGTTCTTGATCACCTCCCTGACCAAGGCCCTTCTCCCCTGATTGCTCAGTTTGGCCGGGCGGCCAGCTCTATGAAGAGTCCTGATGGTTCCAATGTTCTTCCATTTAAGAATGACGGAGGCCACTGTGCTCTTCAGGACCTGCAATGCTGCAGAAATTGTTTTATACCCATCCCCACATCTGTGTCTCGACACAATCCTGTCTCGGAGGTCTACGGCCAATTCCTTGGTCTTCATGGCTTGGTTTTTGCTCTGACATGCACTGTCAATTGTGGGACTTTATATAGACAGGTGCGTGCCTTTCCAAATCATGTCCAATCAATTTAATTTACCACTGCTGGATTCCAATCAAGTTGTAGAAACATCTCAAGGATAATCAATGGAAACAGGATGAACCGAAGCTCAATTTTGAGTGTCATTGCAAAGGGTCTGAATACTTATGTAAATGTGATATTTCAGTTATTTCTTTTTAATTACTTTGCAAAAATCTCAAAACACCTGTTTTTGCTGCTTCATTCTGGGGTATTGTGTGTAGATTGATGATTTAAAAAAAAATGTTTTAATCAATTTTAAAATAAGGCTGTAACGTAACAAAATGTGGAAAAAGTGAAGGGATCTGAATACTTTCTGAATGCACTGTAAATAAATGATGGGTCTTTGTCCCAAAGATTATGGAGGGCACTAAGTTCCAATTGAAGTCACTTGAGTCACTATTTAAAATTGTCGTAAAGCTTTAGCGATAAGGAGAGGTTGCACAAACTTGGATTGTTTTGTCTGGAACACCGGAGGCTGACGGGAGACCTTGTAGAAGTATTTTAAAATTATGAGTCATCAATAAGATAGTGAAGAAGGTTGTGATGAAGGATCTCGACCCAAAACGTCACCTATTTCCTTCGCTCCATAGATGCTGCCTCACCCGCTGCGTTTCTCCAGCTTTTTTGTCTACCTTCGATTTTCCAGCATCTGCAGTTCAGGAGATCCTTCATCCCTGCAGCCATTAGATTTTATAATTCGGACCGCTAGGCTGTAGGGGGATGCATTTTGCAATTACTAATTTTTAACTGTTAATTATTGGTCTTTTTAAGTATTTATTGCTCTCAGGTAGTGTCCACATTGTATTCTATGTATTTTCTGTCTGCGTTCGTTTTGAATCTGTGGGTTTGTTGGTTGGGAGCTTCTGGACATCTGAATTTCCCTGAGGGGATCAATAAAGTATTTATTATTATTATTATTATTATTAAACAATATGATAGTCAGAATCTTTTTTTCCCTCTTTATGTCGCTTTATGGCGAGATGAGCAAAGGTTAAATGAGATGTGCGGAGCAAGTTGTTATTTCTACAGAGTGTGGTGGGTGTCTGGAATGTGCTGCCATGGGATAGTCATAGTTATAGTGCACAGAAACTGGTCCAGCTTGTTCATGCCCCATCTACACTAGTCCACGCTTGTCCATATCCCTCGAAACCTGTCCTATCCAGGTGCCTATCCAAATGTCTTTAAATGTCGTAATAGTACCTGCCTCAACTACCACCTCTGGCAACTCATACTATACCCACCACCCTCTTATTGAAAGTGGTGGTGAACAGATACAATAGTTCTATTTCAGAGACTTTTGGATAGGCGCATGGATATGCATGGGATGGAGGGATTTGGATCACGTGCAGGCAGACGACATTGGTTTCACAACATCACGGACAGTGTTGTTTCTGTGCTCTGTGTTCTGTCATCTCCTGATGCGCGTTACATTTAGTTTAGTTTATTGTCTCGTGTACAGAGGAACAGTGAAAAGCTTTTTCTTGCATGCTATTCAGTCAGCGGAAAGGCTGATATATATGATACATTATATATATGATGCTCGATGCAGTTTAAAATATTTTGTAATTTTCTGAACACAGCTCATCGATGAATATGTATTTTTGTTAATTAAGGTGAAGGGGAAAAGACAGGCATCTGAGGAGTTATGTTTTCACACAAAAGATGATGGGTGTATGGAACAAGCTGCCAGAGGAGGCAGTTGAGGCTGGGACTATCTCAACGTTTAAGAAACAGTTAGACAGGAAAATGGATAGGACAGGTTTGGAGGGATATGGACCAAACACGGCAGGTGGGACTGGAGTAGCTGGGGCAAGTTCGGCCGTAGGGTCCGTTTCCATACAGTGTCATTCTAATATTCTCAGAAATGTACTTTTGTCCCTAGTAGCTCATTGAAAGTGACTGAGTTACAGACCACGTGTGGTCATGGGTTAGATCCAGGTATCTGCAGCTCGGATAGCCCGAGAATTTGGACCATTGTAACTGGGGAAGGAGGACTGAGAACCAGCCAAAGTCCCGGCACTTGATTATGTTCTATCAACTCCCAATTAGCTGAGGAGAAAGAGTCAAGGTAGACCAAAAAAATTCTGGAGAAACTCAGCGGATGAGGTAGCATCTATGGAGAGAAGGAATAGGCAAGACCCTTCTTCAGACTGATGTTGGGGGTGGATGGGAAAAAGAAAGGAAGAGGCAGAGACAGTAGGCTTTGTGGGAGAGCTGGGAAAGGGGAGGGGAAGGAGGGAGAAAGCAAGGGCTATCTAAAATTAGAGGTCAGCGTTCAAACCGCTGGGGTGTAAACTACCCAAGCGAAATATGAGGTGCTGTTCCTCCAATTTACAGTGGGCCTCACTCTGGCAATGGAGGAGGCCCAGGACAGAAAGGTCAGATTGGGAATGGGAGGGGGAGTTAAAGAGCTAAGCAACCGGGAGATCAGGTTGGTTAGTACAAAATGAGTAGAGGTGTTGGGCGAAGCGATCGCCGAGCCTGCGTTTGATCTCGCTGTTGTAGAGAAGTTGACACCTGGAACAGGAGAAGCAGTAGACGAGGTTGGAGAAGGTGCAGGTGAAACTCTGCCTCACCTGGAAAGACCTTGGATGGAGTCGAGGGGGGGAGGTAAAGCGACAAGTTTAGCATTTCCTGCGGTTGCAAGGGATGTACCCGGGAGGGGGTGGTTTGGGGAGGAAGGGACAAATTGTCCAGGGAGTTATGGAGGGAACTATCTTTGCAGAAAGCAGAAAGGAGAGGAGATGGGAAGATGTGGCCAGTGGTGGGATCCCGTTCGAGGTGGTGAAAATGTCAGAGGATTATATGTTGTCTGCGACAGCTGATGGGGTGGAAGGTGAAGACAAGGGGGACTCTGTCCTTGTTACGAGTAGGGGGATGGGGAGTAAGAGTGGAGCTGCGGGATATCGAGGAGAGCCTCATCTATAATAGAAGAGGGAACCCCCGTTCCCTAAAGAATGAGGACATCTCCGATGCCCTGGTGTAGAGAGTCGTGCGTGTTTTATTGTCATATATCCCAGATAGAACAATGGAATTCTTACTTGCACAACAGTATATGTAAACATAGTACACTGTAAATGATATAATAACCAAAAGTGTGTTCAGTATATATGTATACATGCACACAATAGTGCAAAAAAGACAAAAAACAATGCTGTGAAGTCTATTGTAGTTCAGAGCTTATTTGAGGTTGTAGCTTTTAATAGCCTGATGACTGTAGGGAAGAATTTGTTCCTGAACCTGGACGTTACAGTTTTCTGGCTTCTGTACCTTCTTCCGAATGTCAGGGGTGAAATGAATGTGTGGCCAGGGTGGTGTGGATCTCTGATGATGCTGGCTGCCTTTTTGTAAATTCCTTCGATGGTGGGGAGGTCAGTACCTGTGATGGACTGGGCAGTGTTCACCACATTTTGCAGTCTGGGCCAAAGATCCTATAGGATCCGTTATAGGATCTTTGGTCTGGGCGGTTAAGTTGCCGAACCAGGCTTTGATGCAGCCAGTCAATATACTTGGTGTTTGGATTTGAAATAACTCATTGTTGAAACTACCACAGATATCTCCCATTGCCAAACACTTTAATTCCCTTTCCCATTCCCACACTGCCCTTTCTGTCCTCGGCCTCCATTGTCAGAGTGAGGCTAAATGCAAATTGGAGGAACAGCATTTCATATTTTGCTTGGGCAGCTTACAACCCAATGGTATGAACATTGATTTCTCTAACTTTAAGTAATCCCTGCATTCCCTCTCTCTCCATCCCTCCCCATCCAAGTCACACCAGCTTCTCGTTCTCACCTTGCATAGAGCTACCCATGGCCTGTTTCCTTTTTCATTGTTACTTTTTTGCATATCTTTCATTCATTTGTTCTATATCTCCTCTACATCATCTACAATATCTCGTTTCCCTTTCCCGTGAATTTCAATCCGAAGAAAGGTCTCGACCTGGAATGTCACCCATTCCTTCTCTCCACAGATGCTGCCTGTCCTGCTGAGTTGCTCCAGCTTTTTGTGTCTATCGCCCTGTTACTTGTCAGGGTTTGTCCTGCCCCATCCTCACTTCCAGCATTCTAACCCCCCCCCCGCCACAATCAGTGCGAGGAATGGTCCTGACATAAAACGTCAACTCTCCTTGTAAATGTAAACGTTACAGGAAGTGGCGGCGCTGCCCAAGTAGCTGCGGCTCACCTGCAGTCCGTCTGTCCTTTTTTTTTTTTTTCTTTTGTCCTGTTGTTTAGTTTATTTCATCTATTTTAGTTGTGTATGTATGGGTGGGGTGGGAGAAACTGTTTTTAGTCTCCTCCTTCGGGGGGATACGACCTTTTCTTGTCGTATCCCCCGTCTCCGTTTGCGCTGAGGCCTAATCGTGCAGCTGGCGGCCTCCAACTGGGACCGACCTCAAGGCTCCGAGATAAATCGGAGCCAGGACTTACCAACTTCGGGGCTGTGGTGGCGTTGCGCCGGCAGCGACCCGACATCGGAGCCTCGGAGGTTCGGCCGCGGGCCCAGTGGACGACAACGTCGGGAGCTCGCAGGTCCCAGGTTGGTGACCGGTTCTCCGGAGCTCCCGCAACAACAGCTTCGTCCGCTGGACTGGAGGGTGGCAGCTTCGTCAGCTTCGACCACCCCGGGCCGCGGAGTTTGAACCGGCCCGTTCGCGGAGCTCGGATGCGGCCACTGGACTTACCCCATCACCTGGTGGGGTCCCTACATCGAAAGTTGGATCGCCTCAACGCAGAGGGAGACGAGGGGAGAAGAGACAAGGACTTTAAGACTTTAGCCTTCCATCACAGTGAGGAGGTGTTTGCTAGACTCACTGTGGTGGATGTTAAACTGTGTTAAGTGTGTGTTTTGTTATTTTGTTCTGTTATGACTGCAAGGTATACCATTTTGTTCAGACTGAAATGTCTGAATGACAATAAAGGATACTTTACTTTACTTTTGGGTCAGCTGTAATCACACAGATTCCACAAGGTGTTCTAATCATATATTATTTAGTGATTGAACATAGAACAGGAATGGTGCAGAACATGGAGCCAAGCTATTAATGATCTGGATGAGGGAATTGAAGGCAATATCTCCAAGTTTGCGGATGACACTAAGCTGGGGGGCAGTGTTAGCTGTGAGGAGGATGCTAGGAGACTGCAAGGTGACTTGGATAGGCTGGGTGAGTGGGCAAATGTTTGGCAGATGCAGTATAATGTGGATAAATGTGGATAAATGTGAGGTTATCCATTTTGGTGGCAAAAACAGGAAAGCAGACTATTATCTAAATGGTGGCAGACTAGGAAAAGGGAAGATGCAGCGAGACCTGGGTGTCATGGTACACCAGTCATTGAAAGTGGGCATGCAGGTGCAGCAGGCAGTGAAGAAAGCGAATGGTATGTTAGCTTTCATAGCAAAAGGATTTGAGTATAGGAGCAGGGAGGTTCTACTGCAGTTGTACAGGGTCTTGGTGAGACCACACCTGGAGTATTGCGTACAGTTTTGGTCTCCAAATCTGAGGAAGGACATTATTGCCATAGAGGGAGTGCAGAGAAGGTTCACCAGACTGATTCCTGGGATGTCAGGACTGTCTTATGAAGAAAGACTGGATAGACTTGGTTTATACTCTCTAGAATTTAGGAGATTGAGAGGGGATCTTATAGAAACTTACAAAATTCTTAAGGGGTTGGACAGGCTAGATGCAGGAAGATTGCTCCCGATGTTGGGGAAGTCCAGGACAAGGGGTCACAGCTTAAGGATAATGGGGAAATCCTTTAAAACCGAGATGAGAAGAACTTTTTTCACACAGAGAGTGGTGAATCTCTGGAACTCCCTGCCACAGAGGGTAGTCGAGGCCAGTTCATTGGCTATATTTAAGAGGGAGTTAGATGTGGCCCTTGTGGCTAAGGGGATCAGAGGGTATGGAGAGAAGGCAGGTACGGGATACTGAGTGGATGATCAGCCATGATCATATTGAATGGCGGTGCAGGCTCGAAGGGCCGAATGGCCTACTCCTGCACCTAATTTCTATGTTTCTATGTTTCTAAACTAATCTCTGTCTGCATGTGGTCCACATCCCTCCAATCCCTGCATATCCATGTGCCTCTCTAGAAACCTATTAAACACCACTATGGTATCTGCCACCAGCACCACCCCTGGCAGCGCGATCCTGGCACCCACCACCCTCTGTGAAACAAACATGCCCTGTACATCTCATTTAAACATTGCCCTTCCTTCAAGTCTTTGACAAATACACCCTGGGAAAAGGTTCTGATTCTATCTATGGTTCCCATAAATGTTATATACTTCTTTAAGATCTCTCCTTGGCCTCCGGCACTCCAGGGAAAACATTCCAGTTTATCCAGTTTCTCCTTGTAGCCAAAACTCCCTAATCCAGGCAGCATTGTGACTGATGCTTGTGGGAGCGGGTTGCTAATGTTTCCAGTGACGAAACGTCACTGAGATTTGGGCTAATCCATGCAAGTAAACACTGCGTGCAGAGGATTGTCACAAAGTGCTGGAGTGACTCAGCTAGGGTGACTCAACCCTGACAGGTAATATGTTCAAGAAGGAACTGCAGATGCTGGAAAATCGAAGGTAGACAAAAATGCTGGAGAAACTCAGCGGGTGAGGCAGCATCTATGGAGTGAAGGAAATAGGCAACGTTTCGGGCAGAAACGCTTCTTCAGACTGATGCAGGGTGAGGGGGCGGGGGGCGGGGGGGTGCAGGAAAAAGAAAGAAAGAGGAGGAGCCAGAGGGAAGAGGGAGAGCTGAGAAGGGGAGGAGACAGCAAGGGCTACCGGAAATTGGAGAAGTCAATGTTTCAGGTCGCTGGGATGCAGACTGCCCAAGCGGAATATGAGGTGCTGCTCCTCCAATTTCCGGTGGTGCTCACTCTGGCCATGGAGTAGGCCCAGGACAGAAAGGTCGGATTCGGAATGGGAGGGGGAGTTGAAGTGCTGAGCCACCAGGAGGTCAGGTTGGTTAGTGCGGACCGAGCGGAGGAGTTGGGCGAAACGATCGCCAAGCCTACGCTTGGTCTCACCGATGTAGATCAGCTGACATCTAGAGCAGCGGATGCAATAGATGAGGTTGGAGGAGGTGCAGGTGAACCTCTGTTGCACCTGGAACGACTGCTTGGGTCCTTGAATGGAGTTAAGGGGGGAGGTAAAGCGACAAGTGTAGCATTTCTTGCGGTTGCAAGGGAAAGTGCTCGGGAGGGGTTGGTGCGGGTGGGAAGGGAAGAATTGACCAGGGAGTTATGGAGGGAGCGGTCTTTGTGGAAAGCAGACAGGGGGAGATGGGAAGATGTGGCGAGTGGTGGGGTCACGTTGGAGGTGGCGAAACTGACGGAGGATTATTTGTTGTATGTGACGGCTAGTTGGGTGGAAGGTGAGGACTAGGGGGACTCTGTCCTTGTTCCAAGTGGGGGGATGGGGAGAGAGAGCAGTGTTGCAGGGTTTTGGAGAGACCCTGGTGAGAGCCTCATCTATAGTAGGGGAGGGGAACCCCAGTTCCCTGAAGAATGAGAACATTTCCGATGCCCTGGTGTGGAACACCTCATCCTGGGAGCAGATGCGGCGTAGACGGAGGAATTGGGAGTAGGGGATGGAGTCCTTACAGGAAGCAGGGTTGGAAGAAGTGTAGTCTAGATAGCCATGGGAGTCAGTAGGTTTATAGTGGATGTCGGTCAGAAGTCTATCACCTGCGATGGAGATAGTGAGGTCAAGAAATGGTAGGGAAGTGTCGGAAATGGTCCAGGTGTATTTGAGTGCCGGATGGAAATTAGTGGCAAAGTTGATGAAGTTAGTGAGTTGTGTGTGGGTGCAGGAGGCGGCACCCATGCAATCGTTGATGTAGCGGAGGTAGAGGTCGTAGATGGGGCCCTGGTACATCTCCAACAAGGATTGTTCGACGTACCCGACAAAGAGGCAGGCATAGCTGGGGCCCATGCGCGTGCCCATAGCTACGCCTTGGGTTTGGAGGAAATGGGAGGAGTCCAACGAAAAGTTATTGAGGGTAAGGACCAGCTCCGCTAGGCAGAGGAGAGTATCAGTGGACGGGTATAGGTTGGTTCTCCGGTCCTGGAAGAATCGGAGGGCTTTGAGACCCTCCTGGTGGGGGATGGAGGTATAGAGTGACTGGACGTCCATGGTGAAGATGAGGGGATGGGGGGCCTTCAGAATGGAATGCCTGGAGACAACGGAGAGTGTCTGAGGTGTCGTGAACATAGGTAGGGAGGGATTTAACCAGGGGGGATAGGATGGAGTCAAGCAGGTAATAGGTTGATGGAACATGGATGGATGACATCACCCATCCTTTTTCTCCATAGATACTGCCCTACCCACTGAGTCACTCCAGCACTTTGTGTCTATCCTTGATATAAAGCAGCATCTGCAATTTCTATGTTCCAACATGACGTACACTTCAGTATGGGAGCTCTAGCTGTTCATTTGTTTCCTTGCCCCTCCTTACCCTGGGATATTAGGCAGAGCTCTATTGTTCCATCTTACTCATAAAATATCCAGTGTATCTCAACACTGATACACTGACATATTTTGCTATTATGACTTACAGCACAATTTGTTAATAATCTTTGGATCTATTTAAATCGGGTAATGAATACTTGGACTGAACACTGTACGGCTTTTCCAATAGGTGAACTAGTTGAATGCAATGCAGCTTTCAGACTGTAAGGTGAGCTTGGTTAAAAGCTGCTTTTAGTGTTGTGTGCCACACATATTTGTTGCCATGCTGATGTCATATTGTAAAGGGTTTGGCAACTGTTGGTGTGGGTTTGATGTAAAGGATTGTTTTTCTGTGCTTTTCTGTGTTTGGGGTCTATTGCTTATCGAGCAGCTATGTCACATTATGACCTATTAATTTAAATTTCATGAGAGGCTTTCTTCTCATTAGTCGTGGCTTGGCAGCCAAGGACAAAATAACATCATGAATGCCCAGGATCCATGACATGAGGACTTACTAAGCAAGCCAGCTTTGACAGGGCAAAATAACAAACATTTCCTCAGTTCTTCAACCAAATGAGTAAATCAAAATGTTTATCATTGGCATGTAATTAATTCTGTTTTATCCATTCTTGTGATAGGAGACAGGAGACCTGTGTGTGCCCATTCTCCTGCCTTCTCCCCGTAACCCATGACACCCGTACTAATAAAGAATCCATCAATCTCTGCCTTAAAAATATCCATTGACGGCCTCCACAGCTTTGTGTGGCAAAGAATTCCACAGATTCACCACCCTCTGACTATAGAAATTCCTCCTCGTCTCCTTTCTCAAGGTACATCCTTTTATTCTGAGGCTGTGACCTCTAGTCCTCGAATCTCCCACCAGAGGAAACATCCTCTCCCCATCCACTCTATCCATGCCTTTGACTGTTTGGTAAATTTATTTGGGAGTGAGAAAGTTGGCAACCCTACTCTGCTCTGCGCACACGCTGGGCGATTCATGCATAGTTTACACCAAGCCCTGGACCAACTTCACGACCCAGAGCTCCCCGCTCCCTCCCCTTCACAAGTTCAAATTAGTTTTGTCTTTTTTTAGATCTAACGAGAGGCTGTTAAAACGATGTTAATTTTCATTAAAAAAAAAAAAGCCAAATTGTTGGAGGAACTCACTGGGTCAGGAGACAGACAATATTTCCCCCACCTTCCCCTTCCACTCATATCCCTCCCTCCAGCTTTACATTTCACTCCTCTCCTTGTCTGACACCCTTTTGCCCCCGACTCATCTCTAGCCTTTGTCACTTCCTCCACACAACTGCAGTTCAACTCCCTCATCTGTATCCACCTATCACTTGCCAGGCTTTGCCTCCTCTCTTCCAGCTTTCCTTATTCCCCCTTCCCTTCCACCCCCTCCTCAACCATCTATCTGTAGGGGGGTGGTGGAGGCAGATATGTTGAAGAGGCTTTTAGATATGCGCATGGATATGCAGAGATGTGCTTAACTTGCCGGTAGAGGAGATTACTTCAATTTGGCACCAGTTTGGCATGGACATTGTGGGCCGAAGGGCCTGTTCTGTACACACTATTCTGTGTTCTATGGTAACTGAGGTGGTTGGGGATTTGATTCAAGTCTGGCAACTGGCAAGTGGAATTCATTGCCACAGAAGCACATGAAGACCAAGTCAAAGGTGGAGATAGACAGATTCTTTATTAGTATGGGTGTCAGGGGTTATGGAGAGAAGGCAGGAGAATGGGGTTAGGAAGGAGAGATAGATCAGCCATGGCGTAGTAGACTTGATGGGCCAAATGGCCTAATTCTACTCCTATCACATGAATTTTTTGGACAAGAATGCATATAAATTAGCTTTAACTAAGTTTGCCTATGTGCCAGCATTGCAATGGTCTACAATTCAATAGAATAGAACAGAATGCCTTTTATTGTTATTCAAACAGCTTGGTTTGAACAAAATTGCATTTCTACAGTCTTACGATACAAAAAAAACACAAGACCCACACTTAACACAGTTTACACAAACATCCATCACAGTGAATCTCCAACACCTCCTCACTGTGATGGAAGGTAAAAGTCTTATCTCTTCCCTTTGTTCTTCTCCCGCGGCCCAGTCCAACTGCAACGTCGAGGCGATTGGGGTTCCCGATGTTAAAGCTCCCGGCGGGCGATGGTAAGTCCCGCGGCCATTTAAGCCGCGCGGGGCGATGTTAGGCCCCGCTCCGAGTCCTTTAAACCCCGCGATTCCGCGGGAGAAGTTGCCGTTGCGGGAGCTCCGAAAAGCGGTCTCCCACCGGGGACCTGCGAGCTCCTGATGTTCCTGTCCACCAGGCCTGCGGCCGGAGCCTACGAAGTTCCGAAGTCGGGTCGCAGCCGCGCGTCACCACAGCTCTTCCCGTTCCGAAGTCGGCCAGCTCCACGATGGCGAGTCCGCAGGCTCCACGACTGGAGCCCTCAGGTTGGTCCGCAGCCGGCTCCACGATGTTAGGCCCAACGACATCGGAGACCCTACAGGGAAAAAGTCAGGCCCCTGTACAGGGAAGAGATTTCCCCCCCCCCCACCCCCCACATATACACAGCTAAAAAATAATAAAAAATAGAATCAAAAACATACATTTAACGAGACAAAAATTAAAAAAAAGACGGACTGCAGTCGAGCCGCTGCCGTTAGGCACCGCTGCCGTTAGGTGCCGCCACACTCCAACAGGCGAGACCCACAATTAAGTCTCTCTCAGTTAATGAGAAACCAATATTTTGTGCCTTTGCATACTGATCTTTGATTAGTTATTATTGTCACGTATAGTGGAAGCTTTTTTGTTGCGTGCTATCCAGACAGCCAAGAGACTGTACATGATTACAATCCATCCGTCTACAGTGTACAGGGTAAAGGGAACAACGTTTAGTGCAAGTTAAAGTCCGATTCAAAATAGTCCGAGGGTCACCAATGAGGTAGATGGTAGCTTAGGACTGCTCTCTAGTTGGTGATAGGATGGTTCAGTTGCCTGATAACAGCTGGGAAGAAACTGCCCCTGAATCGTGATGCTGCCCACTTTATGATGTTTGTGGACAATATTCATCTTGAAAGATCCTTGTGTTTGAGTGGCCATTATCACGTGGAGATACTTTGATGGAGAGAGTTCTGCTTCACTTCCAGTGTGAAGGACACCTGTTCAGAGTTCACTCCTGAGCCTTAATGTTCCTAAAAGCAAATCGGTCTAAATCCCTACTAGGTGGAGCCTGGTGTGTAATGACATGTTGGCCATCATAGCGAGAGGATTTGAATTTAGGAGTAATGCCCCTGTCCCACCTAGGAAACCTGAACGGAAACCTCTGGAGACTTTGCGCCCCACCCAAGGTTTCCGTGCGGTTGCAGGTGGTTGCCGGAGGTTGCAGGTAGTGGAAGCAGGTAGGGAGACTGACAAAAACCTCCGGGAACCGCACTGAAACCTTGGGTGCGGCACAAAGTCTCCAGAGGTTTCCGTTCAGGTTTCCTAAGTGGGACAGGGGCATAAGGAGGTAATACTGCAGTTCTACATGGCCCTTGTGAGACCATACCTGAAGTATTGTGTGCAGTTTTGGTCTCCTAATTTGAGGAAGGACAGTATTGCTATTGAGGGAGTGCAGCGTAGGTTCACCAGGTTAATTCCCAGGATGGCAGGAATGACATATGATGAAAGAATGGAGCGACTAGGTTTGGATTGACTGGAATTTAGAAGGATGAGAGGGATTCATATAGAAACATAGAAAATCCTCAAGGGATTGGACAGGCTTGATGCAGGAAAAATGTTCCTGATGTTGAGGGAGTCCAGAACCAGGGGTCACAGTTTAAGAATAAGGCCATTTAGGACTGAGAAGAAGAAAAAGGTTTTCGCTCTGAGAGTTGTGAATCTGTGGAATTCGCTGTAGTGGATACTAATTCACTGGACGTTTTCAAGAGAGAGTATGGGGGCTAATGGAATCAAGGGATACGGGGAAAAAGCGGGAACAGGGTACTGATCAGCCATGATAATATTGAATGGAGGTGCTGGCTCAAAGGCCGAATGGCCTACTCCTGCATCTATTTTCTATGTTTCTATGTTATGTGCTCTGCAATGTGGAGAGGATCTTTCCACTAGTGGAAGAGTCTTGGACCAGAGGGCACAACCTCAAATGTACCTTTAGAAAGAATGATGATGAGGAATGTCTTTAGTCAGAGGGTGGTGAATCTGTGGAATTCTTTGCCACAGACTGCTGTGGAGGCCACGTCATTGGGTATTTTTAAGGCAGAGATTCACAGATTCCTGATTAGTACGGGTGTCAATGAGTTATGGGGAGCAGGCAGGAGAATGGGGTTGAGAGGAAAAGATAGATCAGCCGTGATTGAATAACGGAGTGGACTTGATGGGGCGAATGACCTATTTCTGCTCCTATGATTTGTAAACATATGAACTGCAGATGCTGATTCACTAAAAACGACAAGGTGTTGGAGTAACTCAGCGGGTTAGGCAGCATCTGTGGGGAACATGGATAGGCGTTGTTTCAGGTCTTCTTCAGACTGACCCGAAATGTCACCTATCCATGCTGATAACTTGATTCATGTTTAATCTTTGAGGAAAAACATTTTAAGAGTTTTCAATAAGGAATGAAATTGGTGAAGCAAAAGCAAATTTAGCCAGGGAAGTCATGGTAATATCTGAACATGCCAGAAAGTGGTACAAGAGGGATTTTGCTTTTAATTTAGGTTCATGATTCCTATAAAATTTTAATTACCGTTATTGCAATGTTTATGTAAAACTTGTAAGACTGTTATCTTGTAAAATATGGAGAGAATTTTCCAACTGAACCGAATTTTGGACATTTTAATTCTGGAAAGGGTACTCCACAGTGTAAGTAATGAAAGTATTTAAGTGATGTCTTTATAAATAGCTTGTTGCAATAAGGGTGCAATAATAATATAGAATAGATTGGCTGTGGCAGAATGAAATGGAGTAGCAGTGATTTCAGGCATCAAAGACTTGGAAAAACTTACAGTGGAGAATACAATAAAATGGCAATTATCGGTACTTTTTCAGCCAAATTTCAATTACCAGGTGGAGATTCATCCAGCCATGTGATTTGTTGCAGTACCAGATTTGTGCCAACACAACTTGCTTCTATTCCTCATTGTCTTTAAGCCCCTGTCCCGTTACAGATTTTCAATCTGCAACAGTGGCGTGTAGAAACAACGAACTGCTGGTTTACCAAGGAAAAACACGGAGTGCTGGAGTAACTGCGCGTCGGGCAGCATCACTGGAGAACATGGACAGGTGACGTTTCAGGTCGGGATGTTTCTTCAGTCTGAAAAAGGGTCCCGACCCAAAACATCACCTATCCACATTGTTCAGCGATACTGCTTTACCCACTGAGTTACTCCAGCACCTTTTCTTTACAACAGTAGTATGTCTAGCAGCTATTTCTATCCATCCGATCTGTGTGTCGTAATTTCTGGTCTGATAACAGCGCATCATAGAGTCATACAGCACGGTAACAGGCCCTTTGGCCCATCTAGACCATGCTGACCAAGTTGCCATCTCCGCTAGTCCCATTTGCCCACATTTGGCCCGTACCTGTCCAATTGACTTTTATTTGTTGTTATTGTTTCTGCCTCATCTACCTCTGGCAGCTCGTTCCATAGGCCCACCACCTTCTGAGTGAAAAAGTTGCTCCTCGGGTTCCTTTTAAATTTTTCCCCCCTCATCTTAAACCTATGTCCTCTCGTTCTTGATTACCCTACCTTGGGTAAAAGGCTGTTCATTCACCCTATGCATTCCTCTCATGATTTTTGTGCACCTTTATAAGATCAGCCACCTGCACTAAGGAATAGTCCTAGCCTGCCTACCTGCCGCTGTAGCTCAGGCCCTCGAGTCCTGGCAACATCCTCAGAAAGGTGCAGTGCAGCTTTACAATGTCATTGTGAAGGCACCATGACATCTAAGCTGCTGAATATTGCAATCATTCCATGCAATGTATGGAATGAAATGACTGCACTAAGCAGGCCTATTATTGGTAGCATTAAATGGTAAATTGAAATGATTTACTGAATTATTGGTGAACATTAACTAGTAACTCAGCTGTCTATAATCCAGCAGTGTAATGGTACAATTCATCAACTAAAGATTGTTTTCAGTTTAAGAACACCAGCCATTAAATTTCATGAATAATTGCTTATGTAATTCATCACTTCATAGCTAAATTACATAAAACTGGAACTTTCTTCAGTTTATAAGGACAGATAAATTACTGTACACACGTATTGAACTGAATAGAGTCCTGAGTCAATCTGAAGAAGGATCCCGACCCGAAACATATAACCATATAACAATTACAGCACGGAAAACAGGTCATCTCGGCCCTTCTAGTCCGTGCCGAACACTTACTCTCCCCTAGTCCCATCTACCTGCACTCAGACCATAACCCTCCATTCCTTTCTCGTCCATATACCTATCCAATTTATTTTTAAATGATAAAACCGAACCTGCCTCCACCACTTCCACTGGAAGCTCATTCCACATAGCTACCACTCTCTGAGTAAAGAAGTTCCCCCTCATGTTACCCCTAAACTTCTGTCCCTTAATTCTCAAGTCATGTCCTCTTGTTTGAATCTTCCCTACTCTCAATGGGGAAAAGCTTATCCATGTCAACTCTGTCTATCCCTCTCATCATTTTAAAGACCTCTATCAAGTCCCCCCCCTTAACCTTCTGCGCTCCAAAGAATAAAGACCTAACTTGTTCAACCTTTCTCTGTAACTTAGTTGCTGAAACCCAGGCAACATTCTAGTAAATCTCCTCTGAACTCTCTCTATTTTGTTGACATCCTTCCTATAATTAGGCGACCAAAATTGTACCCCATATTCCAGAATTGGCCTCACCAATGCCTTGTACAATTTTAACCTTACATCCCAGCTTCTATACTCAATGCTCTGATTTATAAAGAAACGCCACCTATCCATGTTGTCCACAGATGCTGCCTAAGGCAGTAACTCTGGAGAGAAGGAATGGGTGATGTTTTGGGTGAAGACCCTTCTTCAGATTGGTTCGGGATAAGGGAAACTAGAGATATAGACGGTGATGTGGCGAGATAAAGAACAATGAATGAAAGATATGGGGAAAAAGGTAATGATGATAAAGGAAATGGGCCATTGTAAGCGAGAGAGAGAGAGCACTCAGCAACCAGGAGATCAGGTCGGTTCACCCTGAGCAAATTTATTCAGCGAAATGATGGATGTGCAGGTGAACATCTGCCTCACCTGAAAGGACTGTCGGGGTCCCTGGACAGAGTCGAGGGAGGAGGTATAGGGGCAGGTATTGCATCTTCTACGGTACCTGGGGAGGGGGTGGTTTGGGTGGGACGGGATGAGTTAACCAGGGAATTGTGGAGGGAACCGTCTCTGCGGAAGGTGGAGATGGGAAAATGTGGTTAGTGGTGGGATCCCGTTGGAGGTGACGGAAATTTCGGAGGATTATGTGTTGTGTGAGATGGCTGATGTGGTGGAAGGTAAGTACTAGGGGGACTCTGTCTCTGTTGCGACGAGGAGGAGCAAGGGTGGAGGTGCGGGGTACCGAGGAGACCTGAGTGAGAGCCTCATCTATGATGGGAGAGGGGAACCCCCGTTCCCAAAAGAATGAGAACATCTCGGATGTCCTAGAATGGAACATCTCATCTTGGGTGCAGATGTGGCGTAGACAGAGG
Source organism: Amblyraja radiata (assembly GCF_010909765.2). Classification (NCBI taxonomy): domain Eukaryota; kingdom Metazoa; phylum Chordata; class Chondrichthyes; order Rajiformes; family Rajidae; genus Amblyraja; species Amblyraja radiata. The sequence goes on from NC_045975.1 coordinate 41,141,234, forward strand.
AATTGGGAGTAGGGGATAGAGTCTTTGCAGGAAGCAGGGTGGGAAGAAGTGTAGTCGAGATAGTTGTGGGAGTCAGTGTGTTTATGTTTGTGTTTTCCTCCAGATTCCATCATCTGTTACTCCAAGCCAAATTATGACGTTGCATTTGGATCTGTCTGAAGAAGGGTCCCGACCCGAAACGTCACCAATCTGTGTTCCCCAGAGTTGCTGCCTGACCCGCTGAGTTACTCCAGCACTCTGTGTCCTTTTCTATAAACCAGCATCTGCAGTTCCGTGTTCTACATCGTGGTTTTAATTGTTGAATTGCCATCACAAAACCATGGAGATGTTTGACCTGGCAGCAAATCCAGCATTTGTACGTTGGTGTTTTATCACTGGCAGAATTCCATTTTATTCATGGCATAACAAAATGGAGGGAAATTGATCACATGCAGGCAGAGGAGATTAGTTAAACTGGGACAGCACAGTGGCGCAGCGGTAAATGGTAGATTTACAGCGCCAGAGACCCAGGTTTGATCCTGACCTCAGGAGCTGTCTGCGCAGTTTGTATGTTCTCTCCGTGACCCCGTGGGTTTCCTCCAGGTGCTCCGGTTTCCTCTAGCGTTCCAAAATTGTAGGTTAATTGGCTTCGGTAAAAATTGTAAATTGTCCGAAGTGAGTAGGATAGTGTCAATGTACAGGCTGGTTGGTGAGGACTCGGTGGGCCGAAGGGCTTCTTGCCACACTGTATCTCTAAACTAAACTAAATTATGCTTGGCACAGACATTATGGGCTGAAGGGCCTGTGCTGTGCTGTTCTATTTTTGATCTTTCCAGCATTTTTCTCTGCTCATTTGGAATCCTCGCTGTCAAAGTGGTGTCCGACTCGTCAGTCCCACAGTGTTTGGAAATTATTGATCGGGAGTTTTGTGTGGCTCAGCGGCTCAGCCTGCCCATGACGTGTGTGTTTGCTGGACTTGTTTAGTTCTGTGGCCGACAATCGTCTCAGCACTGAAACAAAACTGTGGATCCTGAAAACCGGTGAGCTGTAGACAATTGATTGAAAGGTCGAAGCAGCAACGTCTTGGTGTTTGAACAAGTCTGTGCTTGCTAAATGGAAACCAAAGGAACTGGCTGTCTGTTGGTGTGTTGGACCTGTACATGGGTCAGTGTGTCATTGTTTTTGAGTCTTGCTTTGTATCAAATGAAAGTTGTTAATTTTTAACTTTTTTTACAACATGAGGAATCTGGGGAAGGGCACTTGTGGAGGCCAGATCACAATGTCGGAAGAAACTGAACTAAATCCAGTCTCTTGACCTGACTGAACATTGCTAACATGCAGCGGTAGATGATTGTGCTGCAGTGGCTGATCCAGTTAGGCTAAAATGTGTCTGCTTGCTGCTACATGGAACATAGAACAGTACAGTGCACGATGCCAAGACCATCACTTTCCACAGCCAACAATGGACCATTGTGGGCTCCTTTGGCTATCGGTGCCTGATCTGATTTGTTCTGAACCTTTTCATACCTCTAGTTTCCCTCTCCCCTGACTCTCAGTGTGAAGAAGGGTCCCGACTCAAAACATCACCTATCCATGTTCTCCAGAGATGCGGCCTGTCCTGCTGAGTTATTCCAGCACTTTGTGTCTTTGTGTTTTGTCACGATTTGGATTGAGATGGCTCTGTATTTTTCAGGGTGGTGTTATGTATTGTTGATTCAGTGTGTGTATGAATGAGTTTGTCGAACGCTGCTCTCGGTATAGTTTGAGCTATTGTTTTGAGCATTATCATTCCAGATGGAATTTAATTTATGATTATTGTCACATAGAAACGTAGAAAATAGGTGCAGGAGTAGGCCATTCGGCCCTTCGAGCCTGCACCGCCATTCAATATGATCATGGCTGATCATCCAACTCAGTATCCCGTACCTGCCTTCTCTCCATACCCTCTGATCCCCTTAGCCACAAGGGCCACATCTAACTCCCTCTTAAATATAGCCAATGAACTGGCATCGACTACCCTCTGTGGCAGAGAGTTCCAGAGATTCACCACTCTCTGTGTGAAAAAAGTTCTTCTCATCTCGGTTTTAAAGGATTTCCCCCTTATCCTTAAGCTGTGACCCCTTGTCCTGGACTTCCCCAACATCGGGAGCAATCTTCCTGCATCTAGCCTGTCCAACCCCTTAAGAATTTTATAAGTTTCTATAAGATCCCCTCTCAATCTCCTAAATTCTAGAGAGTATAAACCAAGTCTATCCAGTCTTTCTTCATAAGACAGTCCTGACATCCCAGGAATCAGTCTGGTGAACCTTCTCTGCACTCCCTCTATGGCAATAATGTCCTTCCTCAGATTTGGAGACCAAAACTGTACGCAATACTCCAGGTGTGGTCTCACCAAGACCCTGTACAACTGCAGTAGAACCTCCCTGCTCCTATACTCATGTACTGAGGTACAGTGATAAACCTTTGCTTGCGTGCAAACCAGTCTGATAAAACACTATCCACGAATACCATCAAGCCGTCCACGGATAAAGGATAAAGTTACAGCATTTAGTGCAAGGTATAATTGTGAGATCCAAGTAAAGATTGTTCAAAGGTCTCAAATGAGGTAGATGGAGGTCAAGACCACTCTCTAGTTGGTGAGAGGATGGTTCAGTAGCCTGATAATAGCTGGGAAGAAAGTCCTTGAATCTGGTGGTGTGCGTCTTCATACTTCTATACCTCGTGCCTGATGGGCGAGGGGAGAAGAGAGAGTGGCCGGGGTGAGACTAGTCCTTGATTATGTTGGTGGCCTTGTGGAGGCAGCGTGAAGTGTAGATGGGAGCTTTAGGAGGATGGATTGACAAAGTTTGGGCAGCTCGGGCATCTGGAATTCTTTATACTGTAACAGCTTCAACAATGAGACTAGCAGGAGTTGCATTGAGACACAAGAAAACTGCAAAAGCTTCAATCTAGAGCAAATATAATCAGTCTGAAGAATGTCCCTGACATAAAACGTCGCCCATCCATTCCCTCCACAGATGCCGCCTGACCCGCTGAGTTCCTCCAACATTTTGTGCCCTGTAAGAGTTAAATTTTATTTGTCTCAATGTCAATATTTAACTTTGGAAGCTTGCATTTATTTAGGGCTATTTTATGTTCATGACGTTAATCGCTGTCAAATAAACATCCATATATTGCAGGCCGCTTCTTTAATCGTGTGCTTTTGACTTTAAGATGCGGTTAAGTTTCATTGGAGAGTTTGGGTTTCCACCTGACTAGATGGGCAAGGGATAAGCATGGCAGTCAGCAAGGGGGAAGCTGTCCACCGTGACAGTGTGTAGGGAAGGTTCTTGTATGGGAACGATTTAGACATGCAAGATAACAAGGGAGGACTGAAGGTCACAGTCTCAGAATTAAAGGACGCTCTTTTAGAAAGGAGGTGAGGAAGATCTTCTTTAGTTCATCTGTGGAACTCATTGCCACAGACGACTGTGGAGGCCAAGTCAGTGGATATTTTTAAGGCAGAGATAAATTCCTGATTAGAACAGGTGTCAAGGATTATGGGGAGAAGGCAGGAAAATGGGATTAGGAGGCTGAGATCAGTCATGATTGAATGGCAGCGTAGACTCGATGGGCTAAATGGCCCAATTCTACTCCAATAACTTGTGAACTTGCGAGATTGTGTGGCATCTGGTTTATTGCGAAACGTGAGAATAGGCGATGGGTCTCGTGAACAATGTACATTCGCAGATCCTGGAGGAAGATTTGAAATAGAAATTCAGCCCATGAGTTCTGGTCTCCTGAGTGGGACAAACGTTTGACCTGCTGGAAAGGAGGGTTATCGAGCTGTCACAGTCTGAGTCTTTGTGGTAAGTCATAGAGTCATACAGTACGGAAACAGGCCCATCGGCCCAACTTGTCCATGCTGTCGAAGATGTCCCATCTATGCTAGTCCCATGTAACCCATATCCATCTAAACTGTTCCTATGCATGTCCTTGTCCAAGTGTCTGTAAGCTCCTTGCCCTTGACACTGGAGGTGAGGGTGGAGCAGATGGGGAAATGTGGTGAGCTGTAGCAGGAATTAAACAGAAATGTCAGGCAACATCTGTGGAAAGAGAAATGTTTCAGGCTGAAGGGCTGTTGTCACGTCTGGAAGCTTGAGGGGATAAAAATATTGCTTTGACATTTCAGAAAGGCTGTGGGAAGAATGAGGATGGGTCAAAGGGAGCATGTCTGGGTAAGGCCCGGTTGCCATGGTGATTCTTGATTCATGAAGCTGACTAGTTGGTTGATTAATCGGTGCAATTTAATGCGAAAATAAGCAAAGCGCTGGATGTAAAAGTTGTGAAGCAGGTCGCAGCTGGTGTAGAGAACCAAACCCAAATGAAAAATGTTGAAAAATGTTGGAAATGTCCAACCGATCAGGTCTTATCTAATCTGGGATAATGTCCCTGACATGTGAAAGCAGGGACTCCACCAAGGAAAGTACTGGACAACATTCCTAATGCATGATAGACACAAAGTGCTGGGGTAACTCAGCGGTTCAGGCAGCATCTCTGGAGAAAAAGGATGGGTGACATTTTGGGTTGGAACTCTTCTTCAGACCTGAAACATCATCCATCCTTTTTCTCCAGAGATGCCACCTGACCCGTTGAGTTACTCCAGAACTTTGTGTCCATCTTCGATAGAAACCAACGTCTGCAATTCCTTCCTACACATGCTTAATGGATGAATTGAGGGAGTTAGATGTGGCCCTTGTGGCTAAGGGGATCAGGGGGTATGGAGAGAAGGCAGGTACGGGATACTGAGTTGGATGATCAGCCATGATCATATTGAATGACGGTGCAGGCTCGAAGAGCCGAATGGCCTACTCCTGCACCTATTTTCTATGTTTCTATGAATTGACAGAAAGTTCAAATACAGTTTTTTGTTTTTTTTGCACTGTTCTTGTTTGGATTAACTTTTTATTCTGAATAAAGTTTCATTTTGGGAAAAGAAAAAGTTTAGTTTAGTTCTATTTGACTTATTATTGACCTGTGTACCAAGGTTCAGTGAAAAACGTTTTTGTTGCATACTGTCCAGTCAAAGAAATGACTATACATGATTATATACATGGTACAGGATAAAGGGTACAACATTTAGTGCAAGATAATAATGTACGATTAAAGATGGGAGGTCAGGACCGCTCTCTAGCTGATGTGTGGACCAGTCACAGTTGCCCGATAACAGCTGGGAAGAAACTGTCCCTGAATCTGGAGGTGTGCATTCTGAGCAAAGTCAGTTCAAAGTCAGACTGAGCATCAGGGATTATTTATGCTTTGACAGCCTCAACAGCAGAAGTTGCAGAAGTTAAATGGAGACTCAAGAAACTTCAGATGCTGTAACCCTGAGGAAAATAGATCAGCCAGAAGAAGGGTCCCGATCCAGAACGTCATGTGTCCATTCCCTCTATAGATGCTGCCTGACCTGCTGCGTTACTTCGGTACTTTGTGTCTTGCTATAGGAATGAATGGTTGACCAAAGAACATTCTGTGGATTCTGCAGAGGGTGACAAAGGCAAAGTGTGTCCCAGACAGTGAGAGGCACAGAAGGAAAATCACCTTGAAATTCACAGACGCTTATTTTGAATGTGAACCAGGAAGGCAAAATAAAACGGCTCCAAATGTATTTACAATTCATCAGTGAAGCTTTACTGCACTAAGTCAACAAACTAATGGTTCCAGGAAAATATTCAACCCTTGAAGGTCAAAAGACAAATCAAATCTGAGCAGCAACTTTTTCACACCGAGGGTGCAGGGTGTATGGAACCAGCTGCCAGAGGAGATAGTTGAGGCAGGTACTGTAACAATATTTAAAAGACATTTGGACAGGTACATGGATAGGAAAGGTCGAGAGGAATATGGATCAAACGTCTGCAGATGGGACTAGTGTAAATGGGGCATGCTGGTCAGTATGGATGAGTTGGCTCAGAGGGTCTGTTTCTGTGCTGTATGACTGAGGGACATAGATGGGGTAGATAGTTACAATCTATTCTCCAGGGTAAGGCAGTTTACAATAAGAGGACATGGGCTTAAAGGGAGGAGAGGGGAGGAGGAGATTTAAAAGAGGTGTTAAAGGTAACTTTTTCAAACAATGTGATAGGCGGATGGACTGAGCATCCAGGGGAGGCAGCAAAGTCATGTACTACTACAATCTTCAATAGACATTTGGACAAGAGTATATGGGCCAAATGCAGCCAAATGGGATTAGCTTGGACGAGTTGGGCCGATGGGCCTGTTTCCGTGCTGTCTGACTCGATAAATCTCTGAAGAAAACAACTCTCCCTGAATATAAAAGCTAACGTACCTCTGGGCACCGTGTTCATTGCAAAATGTGGATTTCTTAACCAGGTTCAAAGTCTATGTTTGGGTACGTTCCCTGGAGTAAATGGGAAGCACGCTGGCTTTAGAGCAGAACGTTATGGGAGATATTGATTTAAGCATGCCAGTCTATCCATTCCCCTTCCAGTACAGCATCTGACCAACCCACATTGTATACCATTGGCAATCATTCATCTCCCTCTCTTTATTGATCCCTGTCTGTCCACAAAAGATCAGCTCCCGGTTTGACGGAACAGTCACCAGCAAGTCAAATGTGTTTGCAAGTACATGAAGTGTTTGCCAGCATTGCAAACTGTAGATGATTTATACTTTGCGTTGACTCCGTTAACCTTGTTTTGAAAGATATGTTAAGTTCCACTTTGTGCTTCGCACGATCCTTCAAATAACCTTGTGCTTATTTACCATCGGTTTAACTGTTTGACCATGGCTTTGTGTGGCACAAAATGATTGTCATACTGACGGATTACAATCGTAGTTCAATCGAAGGGTACAGCAAAAATCAATAGGTCTCTCAGACACCATTCGGGCAGGACTGTTGTTTCCAAATCACTGTTTTTCACTAGCCTTGTCCTTTTATTGTTAACCGAGTTAATTGTGGAGTATTGCTAATAAAATCAGCATGCACCATGGAAACAGGCCCTTCAGCCCAACTTGTCCATGCCGACTAAGATGCACCATCTACACTAGTCCCATTAATCTGCATTTGGCCCACATCCCTCTCAACCTTTCCTATCCATGTACCTGTCCAAATGTCTTTCAATTTTGTTTTTTCATACCTGCCTCAACTACTGTACCTCATCTGGCAGCTCGTTCCTTATATCCACCACCCCGTGTGAAAAAATTGCCCCTCGGGCTCTTTTTAAATCTTGCCCCTCTCACCTTAAACCTATGTTCTCTGATTCTTTATGCCCCCACCCTGGGTAAAAGTGCGTTCACCCTATCCATCGCTCATGATTTTATACACCTCTATAAGATGACGCCTCATCCTCCTGCACTCCAAGGAGAAAAATCCTTTGTTTCTCAACATCTCCCCATAGCTCAGGCTCTTAAGCCCTGGCAATGTCCTCATAAATCTTCACTGCACCCAGTTTAACAGCATCATTCCTATAGCAGGGTGACCAAAACTGAGCATAATATTCCAGATGTGGCCTCACTAATGTCTTCGAAGATAGAACATGCAACAGTACTACAGAATAACAGGCCCTTCAGCCCGCACTGTTTGTGCCAAACACGATGCCAAGCTAAACTGATCTCATCTGCCTGGACATGATCCATATCCCTCTATTCCCTGCACTGGAGTATTTTACCCAGAGTAGGGAAATCAAGAACTGGCCTGAAAGGCTGCATACATTTAACCAGGCAAAAGTAATCTTTGCCATTATTTCAGTAGGATTTGAATACAAGTGTTGGGACATCTTTATTTATGTCAGGCTCTGATAAGACTGTGGATGGACACAAAAAGCTGCAGTAACTCAGCGGGACAGGCAGCATGTCTGGAGAAAAGGAATAGGCCGAGACCTTTCTTCAGACTGGGAGTAAGGGGAAAGAGAAGCGAGAGATAGAGAAGGTATGTAGAGCAAGTAAATGAAAAATATGCATAAAGCAACGATGACCAAGGAGAGGTGGAGCCCACAATGGTCCATTGTTGGCTGTGGGGAAGGTGATAACGAGGTATACAAAGAGTGAAACTCAACAGGACTAATAAGACTGTATCTATATTAGTCTGTATACCTGGTCTTGTTACCCGGGAACACACTTGCGACAGAGAGAATGCAGCAATAGTTCACCGCTTGTTTCCTGGAATGGCATGTTTGTTGTGTGAGGCATCATTGTGTGAACAGACTGGGTTATATGCTCCAGGCGTATCTCATTGAAACATACAGCCACAGTGGAGGCCGTCATTGGGCATTTATAAGGTGGAGATTGATGGATTCTTGATAAGTACAGGTGTCAGGGGTTGTGAGGAGAAGGCAGGAGAAT